>NC_045679.1:1727234-2094029 GCF_003331165.1 Xiphophorus hellerii
CAAACATGCACTACTCAGCAGTCAATATGGATTCAGAGCAAATCGGTCAACATCACCAGCCGTAACTGACTGAACAGAAGAAATGACTAAAGCAACAGATAGTAAGAAATTAGCTGTAGGGGTTTTCATAGATCTATAGAAAACTTCTGACTCAATAAATCATGATATCTTAATTACAATATTAGACCGTTAGTTTTGAACTGGATGAGGAATTATTTAAAGAGCAGAAAACAATTTGTGAAAATGGGAGATATTGAATCTGATTGTCTGCAGATTGTATGTGGGGAACCTCAAGGGTCAGAACTGGGACCAGTTTGGTTTCATTTGGATATAAACGACATAAGCAAAGAGCTTCATGTATTAAAATTTGTGTTATTTGCTGACGACACAAATATTCTGGTCTCTGGTGAAAACTTACAACAACTTCTTTCCATCGTCGCCTCAGAAATCAGTAAATTAAAGAAACGGTTTGACAATAAATTATCAATAAAATCAGGGTTTTTGGAAACTGTTAGAAAAATACTCAAGTTCAGACAGAGGGTGTAACTCTAGAAAGGGTTTATGTTAATACGTTTCTCAGAGTGATGAACAAAATCAGTTGGAAACCTCATATTAAACATTTACAGAATAAACTAAGTAGCAGCAAATCAATCCTGGCTAAAGCTGGACATATTCTGGATAATAAATCACTTCATATTCTATATAACTCTCTGATTTAACATATTTAACATATTGTTCAGAGGTGTGGGGAATTAATTAAAGCTCTTTACATCCACTGAGTTTCCTACAGAAACATTAGAATCATCCATAATGTTGGTTATTATGAGAACACAAACCTGTTATTATTAAAATCTAAAACTCCTAAAATGAAGATCTGGTGGAATTTAAAATTGGTCAAATTCTGTTTAAGGCGTCTAATAAACTGCAGCCTGAGCTCATAGAGAGCAAGTTTTATGAAAGAGAAGGAGATAAAACTTCAACTCAAACTTAAGGATTCGCAGTTTAACAACAACAAGAAAGAGTTTTGAATTTCAATTCATGGGGAAAAATTATGGAACAAGTTAAATGAGGAGTTAAAACAAAGTCAGAATTTAATACAATTTAAAAGGAAATATAAGGAGGTCATTTTCACAAGATATAGAAATATGGGTGAGAGTTGGCACTAATGTGTTTCCGTAAACTGAGGCTAATGCATATGAGTGTGTGGGTATGGATGTATATATTTAGACATATGTAAACCCAGATAAAATGGAAAATTAATGAACCAGCTTATTTTTAGTTTTGATTGGATTTATTAATGAGGGTCCATCTGAAAATATTGTCTGAGTTTATGGGGTCAGAGGTCATCAGTTTCTTTCTTCTTCCTGCTCCTTTTCCAGCATGTTAAGATTACTGTGGTACAAAAATATGTCTTTTGCCTTCCTTGTTCTAGTGCATGATTTTATACTACTATCATGTTGGAAATAAAGTTTCATTCATTCATTTTAACCCTGATGGACGAGAGAGCAGACAGACGGCCACCAGGAAACGGATCAGCATCCAGTCTAGAACCTTCCTGTAATAGAACGGACCTGATCAATATATGGAGAAATAAACATTTTGATTCCAATGTTTAACATGGAGGAACAGGGACAGATCTCAACAGTCTCACTTTGACTTTTGGCTGATTTCTTTGGATATTGTAGATAAAGTGATGGACTCAGAGATAGAACCTTCTATCCTTACAGACCACAAGGCCATTATTATTAAAATAGATAGAAATTAACCTGCCACAATCAGAGGAAACATTACTGGACATTTAATACAACTTTGCAACAAAACAAAGAATTTACAAACAAGTTGCTCTAAAAGGCCTCAGAACAGGAAGATGAGGGTCTGTGGAGCTACAATAACCAGGAATCAGACCAAAGCATTGCAGTTATACTTTAACTAGACCATAAGTGAAGGATTCACATGTGAAAAGGATTTAAAAGCCTGATATGTTTAAAAGATCCCAGAACCATGAAAGATACATGAAGAGCTTGCCTCGGCGCCCCCTGCTGGCTGAACCAAATGCCTTCAAATGAAGCTAAAACCATCACAAGAAACAAACTGGAGTTTGGAGGAGGTTCTACTATTTGACACAACAGCGAATGAATCAGAAATGATTTGATGCTAATTTGATTGATTCCATCACATTCTGACTTTCAAACTGTGGATCCAAACTGACACTCTAAAAATGACAGTAAGTTCTGGAAATGGAAACCAAAATAAAACCTCAGAGAAGAAATGAATGGAAATAACATTTATTACAGTTCTGCAGTTATTTCATACATCATCTCCCTAAAAATGGAAAACAAATTATACAGAGATGAAAAGTCCAAAACTTCTTCCTCTGTTTTGTTTCAAAACCAAAACTAAACTCAGACTAAAGAATCAGAAATGAAAGATTAATGCTGCCCTCCTGCAACAATATTCAGTTTTTGGTGCTTCACAAACATCATGTAGAGTTTATCATTGTTCTGAAATCTTTATAGTAACAAACTGGATGATAATCTCTTAATTATGAAGGTCTGATGAACCAAAGTGTTTGGAACTGAACTGAACAGAAAGTCTCTAGACCAGATTAAAATCTCCTGTTATTAACGATGGACAACATGGACTTAGATTATTATCACAGTATTTTCTGGTATTTACTGAATAATAAAAGTGATGATAGAAAGTTTAAACACAGCATTGATCAGGGAAATAGTCAAAGCAACACAAATAAAAACTTAGAAGTAACTGAAAAGGTCATTTCAGATTCATTCAGTAGTTCAGTTTTATCACTAAGCAGCTACAAATAGACAGCATTCAATTCAACATATTGACATTAATTTCTGCTAGAATGGAAACAATAGTTGGAAAGTCAGAGATGAAGAATCTCCAGATGATCAGATCATCTCCAGTTTCCTCTTTAAAACTCACAGTTTCAATCTGATCAATAAGTTTTTATTTGGACTTTGTGATCTTCATGCTGAGATCATCAGAGCTGCTGCTTGATCACTGAGATCTTCATCGGTACGATCTTTAATGTTTTAGTAGTGGCGAAGAATGGAAACATCTTGTGAGTGAAGGTGTGTGTGAAGGTGTGTATGTGTGTGTTAGTATCCAGATCAGAGAAGGACAGCTTTCCTCTGTCCCAGTCCAGATTCACTCTGATCCTCTGGAGATTTTTCTGGACTGAGAGACGAGTGGAAGGAGCTGGTGGAGATAATGCTGAGTATTTACCTGAATAGAAATATATAATCAAACATCCAGACTTTATGTCTCCCTTCCTCTGAACAGACTCTTCTAACACACCAAGTTCCCAGATGTCACTGTCTCCAACATCAACATCCCAGCTGTGGTTCCCTGAGTTAAAACCATCAGAACTCAGAACAGCACAGCAGTTAATATCAAATCTCTCTGGATTATCAGGAAGCTGCTGTTTCTTTCCTCCTCTAAAACTGGTCAGATCTTCAGACAGATGGAGTCCTGGACCAGCCGTGTTTGGGTCCAGAACCAGAGGAGTGTAGGTCACCATGTCCTCCATGTTGCTCCAGATGTTGAAGGCCAGGTTGCCCAGATGTTTGGCCTGGTCTATCAGAGCTCCTGAAGGCAGCTGTGGATCCTCCAGCAGGGGGCAGCGCTGGACTCTTTCCACTGCAGCCTTGTAGTTGTGCAGGAATGAGACGTCTTCAGCTCTCAGCTCCTCCTCTGTGGCTCTGACTGTGTCTGAAAGAGCTGCTATCTCTCTGCTCAGAGCCTCCATCTTCTCCTTCATCATCCCTCTCTTCTGCTCCTCTTCCTCCCTCAGTGCAGCCAGCCTGGCCTCCTCTTCCTCTGCTAGAAACTGATGAAGCTGCTTAAACTGCTCCATAATCTGCCTCTCTGTGTGTCGGGCCTGGACCTTCAGGTGTTCTGCTGTCTGATCAAACTCCTCCTGAACTTTCTTCCTGAGCTCCAGCTTCTTCTTTAAAGGCTCCAGAGTTTCCTGAAGGTTCTTCTTGTGTTGCTGAGCAGCTTCATCGATGGGTTTGAATTTATGGTTTTTGTGTAAATCTGAATGACTGCAGACGAGACAAACTGGCTGCTGATGGTCCAGACAGAAGAGTTTGAGTTTCTCAGAGTGCAGAGAGCAGAGATCCTCTGAAGCTCTCTGCTCTCTCTGCTGTAAGAAAGACTCACAGAGATTCTTCAGAGCCAGATTAAAAGGTGGTTGATCTCTTGAAGATCTCCTTGTACAAACTGGACACTCTCTCCCTGGTTTGTCTCTCCAATATTTCTGCAGACACTCCTTACAGAAGCTGTGGCTACATGACAGAAGAACCGGAGCCTTAAATATTTCCAGACAGACCGGACAGCAGAGATCATCGTCTGATCTGGAAGCCATTTTGTCTCAGAGTGAAGCTGAAACCACAGCAGACAGAAAGTCAAACCAGGAAGTCAGTTTCTCTCCTGTAGAAACTTTCTGAACTTACTTTCACTTTGATTGTCTTGTTTTTCCTCCTGCAGCAGTCTGTGTTTCAGTGTCTAGTTGCTCAGTTCTCTCTCTGTTCTCCTTGTTCAGTGTTAGTTTGATTTCAGTCAGAGACGAAGGCAGGAGTCAGAGTTCATCCTCAGGGTGTTTAGTCTATGAGTTTTTCTCTCAACTGTTTCCTGTTCATTTTTTCTAAGAGTTCCTGTTGGAGTTACAGTCTTGAGGCAGAGATGTGGCGCCCTCTAGAGGATTTACTGTGAACATGCAGCTTTACAAAAACTATTGTGGAATAAAATAATTATTCACAATGTGTTTACTTTTAATCAGAAGTTTATTTAATATTAATCTTACAATGTTTAATCAGTTTGTATAAAGTTATTGTTCCTCTTTTTAGCCTCCACAGTTTGCCTCAGTGTGTCAGAAGCTTAGCAACAGGCGATCAGTAAATAGTTTTCATACCTTGCAGAGTGACAGACCAGACCGACGACTCAGCGATTATTATTAGGCACAGAATATTCTGTCTGAAACCCATTTTTAACTGAAAGTTGCATTTTTCTCTGTGTGTGTATTAATCTGATTAGCTCCTTGGGATGTTGGTGGTGACACTCTGTCTGTGGGAGAAGGACAGTATACAGTTTATATAGAGAGGTGATTCCTTTGTCTAGTTAGATCTATTCTGAGTTCTCCATCTGTCCAGATGTGAAATAAAGCTGTGTTTTGTTCTTTCTCTTTAACAAGGTTTGGACTTTGTTCATTTTTCTCGCTCCACACCTTCAACATTTTCAGATAAAATAGTTTCTTCTTGCTTTATTTAAAAATATATTTTTCCTCTCATAAAACTCTTTAAGGATCTCCACTAACATTAAAACTTAAATGTCTTTATTCACTGATGTGTCACAAATGATGGCTAAAGACCTCATCACTTTTTATTTTTTCTTAATTTATTATGTATTTTGTCAGGAAAATCTCATCGATATTAAAAATCTGTTTTCCAAGAGAATCCAGGCCAAGACTGTTAGCATCACACAAAGGTTACATAACATTTACAGCAAACACATAAAAACTTAACATCGTCATGAATTACTTAATTAAATGGACATTTCATGAAAATCCACTTTTTCAGCCTTTAAATCCATTTTTTGATAACTTTGAGTGTCCAGAAGTGCAAAAAATCTAAATTTATTCTCCTGGTGCTGCATAGATGCCTTTATATTGTTTTTTATGATATTTTCAGAATATTTATTTAACGTTTCTTGGTTATGACGTCACCACATTTGCTGTTGAACTTGTTAAAAAGGTCATGACTTCCAGATAATCAGTTTTGTGAATCCGACATTTTTTTCCTCAAGTTCAGCAGAACTGAACTTTTAGTCTGAGTTCAGTTCTGCCAAATATGAGGACAAAAACTATATTTTGTCTCTCACTCACTACTGAAGACTCACATTCACACAAAATATTAAAATTGCACATATATACTATTAAAATGTCACACACGCATACAATTTTTCTTTCTCACATGTATACATAAAATATTAAAATTGCACATATGTAACACGGGGGAAGAACCCGGATCGTGACAGAGGACGTGGCCCTAAAGCCAACTGGTAGACCTCTCAATAACATCAAGTGGCCTCGGGTCTCCCAGTTAAATGTACCCAGGTAGGTCTGGCTTAAAATGATGAAATAGTATACAAAATATATTTTATTTATGTATTCTTTTACAATATTAAAAATATACTTTCTTATTCTAAATTAAAACCCAATAAAGCACAGGAACCCAGCACAACACCAGAAGCAATCTGAGACTTAAACACAAACAACTGCAAACCAAATTAGTAGCAACGCAAATTAATGACACAAAACAAAGTTAAACAAAAGAAAAGCAAATCTCACATTGCGTCAACCCAGTCCTATAAAGCTGTGCCCAATCAGCTAATTCATAAAATGAAAAATAAAAAAATATGAACTGGTGCTGGTTCTGTAGTGCTTGTGCTACAACTCCAACTCTAGAGGACGACCTGTTAACAAATTAACAGAGAGCATCTAAAAAAATGCACCTTGGTGAGAGCATAATATGCAACAGCAGCATCTGTAATACCCAAACATGACAATAAAGTGTCTGCGGACAATAATAAAGCCATATAAGGTGAAATGAAAAACTGGTACCTTAATCAGCCACACAAACGGTACATTCAGACGCTGCAGTGAAAAGCAATTAGAAATCACGTGAGAAAAACCAGTAGCAACAATATAAAAAGTGAGCTGACGTTACACAGAACCAGCCACAGGTGACATCAAGAATCCATCCACCCTAGAGATGGGCCACCTGAAGCCCGGCTTGAGGCGCGTACCCAGTAAAAAGGGGGCGTGTCAGATGAAGCGCTGCTGCGATGCTTTTGTTGTCTTGCTGAAAACCAAGAGACTGGCAACAAACGACGCCTCGCATCACCTGGGACACGTGACTGCTTCATTTTGCGTCTCAGTTTTCAAAATAAAAGCACAATAAGCCGTGCTGCTTCATGGGTTGGTGTCGGTCATTTGGTCAGAGGAGAATATTTGTCTTCAGTGGCCAAAATAAACATATAAACACATCAACATATTTATGTGTATTAATGATGCAACTCATCTAAATGTAATTTTTGTTACTGGTTTTCTCAATTGTAGATTATGGTGTTTTTTTATGACTTTATATTGTTGTGATTTTATGATGTAAAGCTCTTTGAACTACATTGTTGCTGAAATCTGCCACACAAATAAACTCGACTGAAAAGGAGCCAAGAGGAAAATCTCTGACATCTGGGAAAACTTTGAGATGATCGCTCACAATAAAATTCTTCTGATGTTGGAGCCTATTAAGAAGTGGATTAATTTATTTTTGCTAATGTATTAAGGTTACAGATCTAAATTTATATAAATAATATATCTATTGTAACTTGTTTATTTATTTGTTTTGTTTAGACCCTCCTCCTTATCAGGTGACCTCCTGCTGTGATTAGGCAGCGGAAGCAGCTGCTGCAGGGCATCTGATTGTTTGGTTAAGGAGCGAGGGGTGAAATAGTTTTTCCACCGTACCAAATAAAGTTTAATTTTACATTTTTGGAAAGTCAACTCGGAGAGTGTTTCTGTTATTTTTGTACATTGAGAAAGTCACCGTTTGCCACCAGAAAACTTTCCGCGAGTGCTTTGGTTTGGATGAGTCGGAAAACCCTCCTCCTAGAAACTACTCTGGCACCTTTTGATTTTTGATTTTTGTTAAAATCCAAGAGTAGCCGTAACAAGTGGAAAAACTAAAAAACTTCACTGATGACTTGATGAAAGACGCAAAGTTGGGGGATCCAGCGGATCACTCGCAGACGAACAAAGAAAGCAGCCAGCGGGCCGTGAGTAAAACCAGCTGATTAAGTTTATGAATGAAAGCGCCGCTGCGCTACAAAGAAACTATGGATCACTACCGAAAGCAAAGTTGTTGATTTTGAAAAAGGACTGTGGCAAAGAAGAATTTTTATTGATGAACTTATTTGACAGAGAAGGGATCTGTGTGATAATTAACGATGTCTGATCCTGAAACTCCTCCTGCGTCTGAGGACATGTTAAAGGTGCGCGTTCTTTCGCGCAGAGGCAGACTGGGTGCCTGTACTAGAAAGATTAATGAAATCAAGACTTTGATGTCGGATGCAGGAAATGTTGATGCAGTCAATGAATCAGTGCAAGCATTTAAGGAAGCTGTGGATGAGTTTAGAAATGCTCATAAGTTAGTTCAAGAGCTCTTATCAGAGGAAGAAAAAGAAAATGATTACGATGACTGGTTTGAGCCTCGAATAACTAACCTAAATTATTTTTTGAACGATGTTGAAACATGGAAAAAAGACATTGTACAATCAACAATCAGACCATCTGACAGCATATCCAATGTATCACAGAAATCAAAATCCTCTTCTTCCATAAGATCATCAGCATCCAGATCTTCCTCAGTCTCTTCAGAGTTAAAAAAGGCCAAAGCAGAACAGGCTGCTGCACTGGCACGAGTAGCTGCCTTGAAAGAGAAACATGCTTTGCAAATGGAGGAAGCAAAATTGAAGTTAAAGATGGAGCAAATTGAGCTAGAAGCTGATCTTGCAGCATCAACCGCTAAAATAAAGACCTTGCAAAGTGATGAGGTGGACCAGAAACCATCTTTAGGTGATGGCATGAATGAATATTGTTAAGAAGCAATAATATTTTTCTGTAACATTTAAATTCTAGAATGTGTATGTGATCCTTTTGTTTGTGAAATGTTTGTTACCTTTTGGGTGTGTCCTTGTAGCGGCCATCTTGGAACCTACCAAAGAGGAGGCCCGCCTCAAACCCAGCTCTTTTATAGAAAGGCCCATGTTTGCCGGACTTTGATTGGCTGGGCAGTTAATTGAGAAGGTGGGGACAACAGTATATAAGAGGACTGTTGGCTGAGCCAAAAGGGGGGGAAGAAAGCTTGAGAAGATGTCATTTTGTCTTGTCTGTGAGCCATGCTGTGCTAAAGGAGGCCTAATAAACCACCTTTGTTTATGCTACAGCCAACTTTGAGGAGTTTTTTCTTCCACACCACACCTCTCAGTGTAACAGTGGTGTCAGAAGTGGGATGGTTTACGCCTGTGAATGAAGGAAGACGACAGGCTAAATGAGAGGAGTAGGACGTGGAAGAACTCGTGGGACAAAGAAAAGCCCCCTTTCTGAGATGGAAGAAGGACAAAGCGGAGGACCAGCAGAGCCGGATTCATTACCTGAAGGAGCCATGGCTGGTGAAGACATTTTTGAACCGGTTGTGCGGCCTAAGCAGACTACAGTTGGTGCTGTGAGTAAAGAACATTCTGAATCTGACATCTTTGATGAAATAAGAGAATTTATGCGACGTTCTAAACGTACAGAAGCAATACTGTTTGATCAGATTAAACAGTTGCGCAGTAACATGCCAAAACTGCGAAGTGATGTTTATGCTGAACATGAGCTGTCTATCGAGACTGGCATTTCTACAGTGAAACTTGGGAGAATCATCTACAACATCTAAAGGTGGTAATGGCAAGGATCCAGAATGCTGGTCTCACTCTGAATGTGAACAAGTGTGCATGGGCACAAGAAGAAGTAAAATATCTGGGCTACCTTGTTGGCCATGGACAGATAAAGCCACAACTTGAAAAAATAAGAGCCATTCAAACAATTCCCAGACCTCAAACAAAGAAGCAAGTGAGATCATTTTTGGGCTTAGTTGGGTGGTATAGAAGATTTATACCCCATTTTTCAACTTTGGCAGCCCCTCTGACTGAGTTGACAAAAAAGTCTACTTCTAAAATTATGTGGAAGGAGGACTGTGAACATGCATTTCAATCTTTAAAGAAACTGATTTGTCAAGCTCCTGTTTTACAGAGTCCTAACTTTTCCAAGCCGTTTATTGTTCAAGTGGACGCTTCAAATGTTGGTCTTGGAGCAGTGCTAGCTCAGGGAGAAGCTGGTGAAGAGAAACCTGTCCTTTTCTTAAGTAAAAAGCTTTTTGACCGGGAGAAAAAGTACTCCACAGTAGAAAAGGAAGGACTTGCAATAAAGTGGGCTTTGGACTCTTTAAAATATTATCTCCTAGGAAGGGAGTTTACTCTGCAAACTGATCACAGACCTCTGAAGTGGATGCATTCCAAGCAGCATCAGAATGCCCGTATATTACGTTGGTGCCTCGCCCTTCAGCCATACCAGTTCACCATACAGCATTGTCCAGGTAAGAAAAATCTTATTGCTGACTACCTTTCTCGTTTACCTGAGTTTTGTAAACCAGAGGGGGAAGAAGTGAGTAAATGTTAAGAAGCAATAATATTTTTCTGTAACATTTAAATTCTAGAATGTGTATGTGATCCTTTTGTTTGTGAAATGTTTGTTACCTTTTGGGTGTGTCCTTGTAGCGGCCATCTTGGAACCTACCAAAGAGGAGGCCCGCCTCAAACCCAGCTCTTTTATAGAAAGGCCCATGTTTGCCGGACTTTGATTGGCTGGGCAGTTAATTGAGAAGGTGGGGACAACAGTATATAAGAGGACTGTTGGCTGAGCCAAAAGGGGGGGAAGAAAGCTTGAGAAGATGTCATTTTGTCTTGTCTGTGAGCCATGCTGTGCTAAAGGAGGCCTAATAAACCACCTTTGTTTATGCTACAGCCAACTTTGAGGAGTTTTTTCTTCCACACCACACCTCTCAGTGTAACAAATATTATAGCTCTCATCAAGAACCAGAGTCGATAGAGGGCAATGTGGAATTTATGCAGCTAGGTGCTATACCAAAAACTCCACTTCAACGGACTATTTTTGAGAGATGTAAATCTTCTCCCAGGAGTTTAAGCACAGCAGAGAATAAACCTCAAAATAAGAATCCCACTGAAAGTGAAACTGAAGCTGCAACTTATGATCATAATGCATCTCAAACTGTACAAGATTACCCAGATGTGGCTGTTACTGCTGCTAATGAAAATTTTAATGTTGTTATTCAAAGACAAAATGACAAAGCAGAACTTATTGTCAGCCAGCAAAGTCTTTGTTACCTCCGAGAAATATTTCTGTGTTTGATGGTAACCCATTAAAATACCAGTCTTTTGTTCATGCATTTGAACAATTAATTGAAGACAGGACTAAAAATGATAAAGACAGACTGTATTATCTAGAACAATTTACATCTGGTTTGCCAAGAGATTTGGTTCGCAGCTGCTTACATATGGAAGGAAGTAAAGGCTACAGAGAAGCTAAACAACTTTTAAAGGAGCACTTTGGAAATGAAATTAAAGTTTCTGGAGCTTATTTGGATAAAGCCTTGAACTGGCCAGCAATTAAAGCTGAGGATGGAAAAATGCTGTACGCATATGCAATGTATTTGAGAGGATGTTGTAATGTAATGCAAGATTTACAGTACATAGAGGATCTTGAAATCCCATCAAACTTAAGGCTGCTAGCATTATAAGCGATAAGCACCATAAGCGAAAGCACAAACTGAGGGTGGTGTTTGACTGTACATCCTCATATCAAGGAACCTCTCTGAACAAGGAGCTCCTCCAAGGGCCTGATTTAACAAACACCCTTATTGGGGTACTGCTAAGGTTTCGCCAAGAACCAATCGCAGTAATAGCAGACATTGAGGCAATGTTTTATCAGGTCTATGTGGATGAAAAAGACAGAAATGTCCTGAGGTTTCTGTGGTGGCCAGAAGGGAACATTAACAAACCTCTGGAGGTTTACAGGATGAACGTTCACCTCTTTGGCTCTATATCATCCCCAAGCATCGCTAATTTTGCTCTGCGTCAAACTGCTACTGACAACCAGAAGCATTATTCTGATGAGGTTATCGAAACCATTAAAAGTAACTTTTATGTGGATGATTGCCTCCGATCAGTGGCAACAGTAAAGCAGGCAACGAAGCTTGTCACAGATCTCACCAAAATATGCAGTGAGGGAGGTTTCACATTAACAAAATGGGTCAGCAACAACCATGAAGTGCTGGCAAGCATCCCTGAACATCACAGAGCTGGAGCATTTAAGGAACTAGATCTGGACAAAGAAAAGCTGAAAGAACAAATAACAGTTGAGTCTGCACTTGGACTCCACTGGGACACTCTCAGTGACACCTTCAGCTTTAAAGTAACCATCAGGAGTCGACCTGCTACCAGAAGAGGTATACTCTCCACAGTGAGTTCGGTATATGACCCATTAGGATTTCTTTCTCCTTTCGTCCTGAAAGCCAAACAATTACTCCAAGAACTCTGCAAAACCAAATATGGATGGGATCATGTCATTCCCCAGGAATTTGCAAAGCCTTGGCAAAGATGGCTCAAGGAGTTAAATCTGCTACATGACTTTCAAGTTGCAAGGTGCATAAAGCCTGAAAACTTTGATCCTGTGGAAACTGCTGAATTGCATCACTTTTGTGATGCAAGTGAGTCAGGCTATGGTACAGTAAGCTACCTCAGATTATCAAATCACCAAGGTCAAATCCATGTCTGCTTCATATTTGGAAAGGCTAGAGTGGCACCTCTAAAACAGATGACCATACCCAGACTGGAACTCACAGCAGCAACATTGGCTGTAAAAGTGGATCGAATGCTAAAGAAGGAGCTGCAATTACCACTTACAGATTCAACTTTCTGGACAGATAGTACATCTGTGTTGAAATATATTCACAATCAAACGAAAAGATTTCACACTTTTGTATCCAACAGGATTGCAGTAATCCATGACCTCTCCCACACCAGCCAGTGGAGATACATAAGTTCAAAAGTCAACCCAGCTGACGACGCATCAAGAGGGCTTTATGTGGAATCTTTCGTAAGTTCAAAATGGCTGACCGGTCCGGAATATCTCAGCAGAGAAAAAAGAACATGGCCGAGGCACACAGAAGGTCTGGAAGAAATACCAGCAAACGATCCTGAGGTGAGAAAGGAGATCACAATCTACAGTGTGATAGTGGAGGATCAACATCCAGTATGCAAGCTAATCAAGTATCATTCATCATGGAACAAACTTCAGAAGTCGGTAGCCTGGATATTAAAAGTGAAAAGACATCTTCTACTGCTAAGCCAGCAAAAAAAAGTCAAACTCACCTGTCTTCAGGAGTGATGAAAAAGCTGACAAATCAACATGAAACCCAAAACCTGTCAGTGGAGGACATGCAAAATGCAGAGAAAGCTATAATTTGTTTTGAACAAAAACGCTACTTTGACTGTGAATTTACTTATTTGGAACAAGGCAAACCTCTTAGTTCAAGAAGTACCATCCTCAAACTGGATCCGATGCTTGATGGTAGCATTTTGAGAGTTGGCGGCAGGATAAATAAAAGTACAATGCCAATCCACCAGAAAAACCCGATCATTTTACCTAAAGGTTCACATATATCTAACCTCATCTTACAACAAATTCATCACCAAGTTGGACATTCAGGAAGGAGCCACATGCTCTCCAAGCTAAGGCAGAAATTCTGGCTCCCACATGCAAACTCTTTAGCCAGAAAAATTATCAAGAGCTGTGTATTCTGTAGATGCATACAGGCAAAACCTGGTGAACAGAAGATGTCGGACCTTCCTGAGGACCGTTTATTTCCAGACCTACCTCCTTTTAGTCATGTTGGCATTGACTACTTTGGTCCTATTGAAGTAAAAAGAGGACGAGCTCAGGTGAAACGATGGGGAGTCATATTCACCTGTCTGGTGAGTCGAGCTGTCCACCTGGAGATGGCCAATTTCTTAACCACAGACTCGTGCATAAATGCTATACGCAGATTCATCTGCAGAAGAGGATCAATGATGAGCATCAGAACAGACTGCGGGACAAACTTTGTGGGAGCACAAAAGGAACTACAAGAAGCATTAAGAGAGCTAAATCATCAGAAAATCCAAAAGGCTCTTTTAGTAGAGGGAATAAAATGGATTTTTAACCCTCCTTATGGGGCTCACCACGGTGGAGTCTGGGAAAGACTAATACGTCTAATCAAAAAGACCCTCACATCTATTCTAAAGGAACAAACACTGGACGATGAAACCCTGTCAACAGCACTATGTGAAGTAGAAGCCATCCTAAATGACAGGCCAATAACTTCAGTGTCAAATGACCCCAATGACTTAGAACCACTAACACCAAACCATTTACTCCAGCTGAAAGGGAAAGCAACCATACCACCAGGAGTCTTTGACAAAACAGATCAATATTCAAGAAGAAGATGGAGACAAGCACAGTATCTTGCAGATCTTTTCTGGAGACGTTGGATAAGGGAGTATCTCCCACTCATGCAAGAACGAAGCAAGTGGAACAGCAAAAAGAGGAACTTCAGCCCTGGAGATCTGGTTGTTATTGTGGATAACTCGGCACCAAGGAGCGCATGGACAATGGGCCGTGTTATGAAGACTTTTCCAGATGCCAAAGGCTTTGTTAGAAGTGTTTTGGTTAAAACCAAAGCCAATGTTATCCAGCGACCAATAGATAAGCTCTGTCTTTTAATGGAGGCAGCAGGATGAAATAAAAGACTTTCTAATATTTACTATGGACTGCTTTAAGCATTAGAAATATTGAGAGGCTCTAGATAACATTTATAGACAAAAGGATTATGAACATTGATTTTTAAAGATCATGATTAAATTTATGTCATGTTTTTGCTAGATACTAGGCTCCTATGAATATTATTTTTGTAATTGTTACTTTGCTAAGGCTAACAATTAGGGGCCGGGATGTTGGAGCCTATTAAGAAGTGGATTAATTTATTTTTGCTAATGTATTAAGGTTACAGATCTAAATTTATATAAATAATATATCTATTGTAACTTGTTTATTTATTTGTTTTGTTTAGACCCTCCTCCTTATCAGGTGACCTCCTGCTGTGATTAGGCAGCGGAAGCAGCTGCTGCAGGGCATCTGATTGTTTGGTTAAGGAGCGAGGGGTGAAATAGTTTTTCCACCGTACCAAATAAAGTTTAATTTTACATTTTTGGAAAGTCAACTCGGAGAGTGTTTCTGTTATTTTTGTACATTGAGAAAGTCACCGTTTGCCACCAGAAAACTTTCCGCGAGTGCTTTGGTTTGGATGAGTCGGAAAACCCTCCTCCTAGAAGCTACTCTGGCACCTTTTGATTTTTGATTTTTGTTAAAATCCAAGAGTAGCCGTAACATCTTACATAAAAATAATCAACCCCTCCGCCTCCCAATTTCTCACCTTCTGGAAATTTCCACTATTATTTGTAGTCTGATCAGTCTTGCACAGCAGAAACAGATTTAATCCTGTTGCAAGACTAAAATTCACTTATAGCTAAATATAAGGGATCAGAGCCAATTAGAAATCCAAGAAAAAGCGAATGTCCCAACAAGCACTGCACTCCCAAGACACTAAAACATCAAATGTCTCTATTGTCAAATCAGTCTATGACATAAAAGAAAACCCAACACAACCACTGATGTTCAACATAAACCAGGATTAGATTGGCTACAAATCATTTTAATATTAAAACATGTCACAATTTAATGTGATTTAATTGATTCTCCTGTTACTAAACATGAGTTTGATGAAAACTTTGTGACAATATTGCATTTACTAATTTTTGTTAGTGTGATCTGAGTGACAAGGCTGTTCCAGTTTCACCAGCAGATGTCACTAGTGAGTGATGAATGAAGCATCGAGTAATTAACCTTTTTACAAAGCAAAGGGTTGGAAAGCTTCATAGCTTCATGAGGCTTCATTTGCCCATCACTGATTTATCCGACCAGCAGCACAAATATCCATGATCCAAATCCTGGTGCCGCTTCCCGACCAGCACGGCGCCAGCGCTCATCCAACCGAGATCCAACTGCACACAACAACGGACCTGACACTCCTAGCCTGGCGGGCTCACCCGGTGCCTTTATACACTAATGAACCCGACAATGCTGTGAACCGGAAGTGAAGGTGGAGAAACGGGGCATAGATGCATTGAAGGGCCCAAAACGGGTGGGAATTTACAGCCATTTCATGTAAACACTGTTTTCAACTAATACACCACCCAGTTACACATATACACTACTAAAATATCACACATACACACAAAGCATACAGACATGCTATTCTGAATGATAGGTGGAAAATGTATGTGTGTGAACTAACACTGGGCTGAATGAATGAATGAATGAATGAATGAGATTTGTATGTGTCTGTGTGAGAGTTGTCCCAGAAGAGGCGGGGCATAATCTGGATATCAGATGGCCATGCGTTGATACTGCAGTGAAGTTAGTTTCAGGTTGGATATTAAATCTTGGCGCTCCGCGGAGTAAGCAGCGTTTAGCTCAAGGTTGATCCGATTTATGAAAGCTAATTTGGGCCAGCAGTTCTCTACCGCTCCCTCCTCAAGCGCTCAGAGGTTCACTAAGGGCTCTAACCCTCACTCCGACTCTTAGATTATATATTTTAATAGTGAATATGTGAAATTTTAGTATTTTCTGTGAGAGAGAAAAATTGTATGCATGTGTGATTTTTTATTAAACTTTATTTAATATCAAAATAGAAAACATGGTGTGATACATTACATTAATGAAAGGAAAATAAAATCATGGAGCTAACAAAAAGAAAACAGAGGCTATTGTGTTGCAACGAATGAGTTTTATTAACTGTGTGCAAATGAATGTATATGAGTGTGAGCAAAAATGGTCTGAACAACATTATCAGTAAGTAGAGCAATAAAAACAAACAAACCAACAAAAAATATTAATACTAGCAATAATAACATCAATGAATTATGAAAGACAGGTAAATACAGACATGATGGATCATTTAATGAAATTGATCAATTAAATCTACTGAGTGGAATTTGTTATATTGCAACCAGGAACTACATGAAATGAGAAGGAAAAATGATGCTGAAAAGAAGAAAAGCAAAACAGGGCAGAGACAATGATCATAATACATAAATGACGTTATTTAAGGTAAATATGAGAATCATATGAAATCTATTTATTTCCATTGAAATGTGTTCAATGAGTAGATTTTTCCAATGTGTCTCACTGATGGTGGTCCTTGTTCTCCAGCTCATAAGAATTGTTTTCTTAGCAATGGTTAAAGCTATAAGTAGTTGTTTAGTGTTGGAACATCATGAATGGTGTTGGTGGCGTCTCCCAGTAAACAAAGAGAAGGTGATAATGGGATGAGACAGCCAAGCCTACTGGACAGGAATCTAGTTACTCTGATCCAAACTGGTTGAACGGGTTTGCATAACCATAAAGCATGAAAATATGTATCACAGGTATTTTGTGAACAAGTTCTGCCCAATTCAGACTGAGCCAAACCCATTTTATGCAGGCTTTGAGTTTGTAGTGGATTCTGTGAAGTACTTTATACTGAATGAGCTGAAGATCAGCGTTTTTTTGTCATATATGAGATATTATTGCAAATTTTAATCCAGAATTCAGTCTGGGATTATATTCACATCTGTTTGCCATTTTAAAGTAGGTATGGATTTTGTTGAATCAATCCTATTTAACACTCTGTAGATAAGCTTAGTTTTCTTTTTAGATGCAATTTTAAATAGTTCTGTAATTTGTGCATTAGCTTCTATAATGATTTGTTCCAGGTCAAATTTACTTTGCATAAGAGATTTTAATTGAAGATATTCTAAAAATTGAGTATTATTAAGTTTATATTGTTTAGTTAATTCTGAAAATGAAAGGAATTTATTGCATCTAAAAAACATGTTCAAAATGTGTCATGCCTTTAGAGACCCAGCAGCTAATAAAATTTAGGTGTTGCATTTTTACAGTAAAAATGTCCAGATAAGTCAGTACATTTTAAGAAAAAAAACAAGTTAATAAATTTTCAAACAAGTTGCTCTAAAACAGACTTTTAGAACTGTAAATATCTTTTATCCCATATATACTCAAAATTAACTTTAAGGACTGTGAGATTCTTTGTATTATTCTCCTATGTGTGTTTTTGTGAGAGATGTCTGCAGGAAACTGATGAACGTGCCAGATTGCAAGCAGATAC
This sequence comes from Xiphophorus hellerii, assembly GCF_003331165.1. Classification (NCBI taxonomy): domain Eukaryota; kingdom Metazoa; phylum Chordata; class Actinopteri; order Cyprinodontiformes; family Poeciliidae; genus Xiphophorus; species Xiphophorus hellerii. Next base: position 1,745,201 of record NC_045679.1, read on the forward strand.
CAGCTACTCTGGACACAAAACCATTAACTGCTCTTAGTAAAACACTAAAAGGCTAAAGGGTCAAAGCTTGTGACCCAGAGAGACAAGGGAACTGCTTTGAGACCTCGACAGGAGATTTATTGTATAGAAAGATTTATGACTGTGTGTTAGCAGCTGGGTTTGTTTAATAAAGGAGAAGCAAGAGAGGATTCTTAGAGCGAGTTTGGACACTGTGAAAATCAGACCCTCCTCTCTGCTCTGCTCGCGAGTAAAATCCAATTCATTTGTCTCTCTCTTATTTTTGTCTATTTTAAGGATGTGAACCTGACATTTAATTGGTCCTTCGAGCCGGATCCCCAACAGAGTGTGGCAGAGTCCAAAAAGACCGTGCAAACAGCTAAACTCTTTAGAATGGGTTTATAGATCCTTTTCCAGGACTGGAGTCGGCCCACCGGCTGGGATCTGAGGGTTGACAGAACTCTGCGAAGGGGAGAGAGAACTGAAAGTAAGTTAACTCTCTTTTAAAGAAAAGTGTAATGAGGGTTGACCCATTAAGGGTTATGAAAAAGGTTTTGGGAACCTTATAAACCGTGTGAATCCTAGGCTATAACACCTAAATGAAAAGCAATGTTTAGAACCTTGTCCTGGTGTGGGAGCCAGGAAGTGTATAGTCATGCAATAGTGTCAGAAACCAAAAAATTCCTCCAAAACATTTTTGTATTTGATTATTAACTCCAATACTAACCATTTCAATAAATATTTGTGCAATGATGTCTTTTTATTTCTCAGAAATTAAGGATCAGTGACGACAACCTACTCATTTACTCATTTGGACATAAAAAGTGGAATTTACTTTATTTTTGTCCACTGATAAACACCTAGACACAAAAAACAATAATTTCTTTGAAATTCATCTATGATAAAAAATGGTGTGTTAGCAGCTGGGTTTGTTTAAAAAGGATAAGCAAGAGAGGATTCTCAGAACGGGATTGGACACAATCAGACCCTCCTCTCTGCTCTCCTTGCGAGTAAAATCCAATATCTCTCTCTCTTATTTTTGTCTATTTTAAGGTTGTAAACCTGACACAGACCAAAGCATTGCAGTTATACTTTAACTAGACCATAAGTGAAGGATTCACATGTGAAAAGGATTTAAAAGCCTGATATGTTTAAAAGATCCCAGAACCATGAAAGATACATGAAGGGCTTGCCTCGGCGCCCCCTGCTGGCTGAACCAAATGCCTTCAAATGAAACTAAAACCATCAGAAGAAACAAACTGAAGTTTGGAGGAGGTTCTACTATTTGACACAACAGTGAATGAATCAGAAATGATTTGATGCTAATTTGATTGATTCCATCACATTCTGACTTTCAAACTGTGGATCCAAACTGAGACTCTAAAAATGACAGTAAGTTCTGGAAATGGAAACCAAAATAAAACCTCAGAGAAGAAATGAATGGAAATAACATTTATTACAGTTCTGCACTTATTTCATACATCATCTCCCTAAAAATGGAAAACAAATTATACAGAGATGAAAAGTCCAAAACTTCTTCCTCTGTTTTGTTTCAAAACCAAAACTAAACTCAGACTAAAGAATCAGAAATGAAAGATTAACGCTGCCCTCCTGCAACAATATTCAGTTTTTGCTGCTTCACAAACATCATGTAGAGTTTATCATTGTTCTGAAATCTTTATAGTAACAAACTGGATGATAATCTCTTAATTATGAAGGTCTGATGAACCAAAGTGTTTGGAACTGAACTGAACAGAAAGTCTCTAGACCAGATTAAAATCTCCTGTTATTAACGATGGACAACATGGACTTAGATTATTATCACAGTATTTTCTGGTATTTACTGAATAATAAAAGTGATGATAGAAAGTTTAAACACAGCATTGATCAGAGAAATAGTCAAAGTGTGATGCCCACGGGTGTGTGCTCACAATAGAAAAAAAGGAGCATGCATTTCTTTGACGATGGGTGTAGTAATGGTGTTTCACCAGTAGGTGGCGCATGGAGACTCTGAGCTGCCTGTTGCTCTGCCGTTTTTCTCATAAGCTGAGAGAAATTGGAGCAACACAGACTGCGTCTCCCATGTGCTCATTTTCATACATTTTTCAGCTTTATCTGCTGCTGACGGGTCCGGAACCCTGGTACCCGTTACAGTTGTGGGGGCTCGTCCGGGATCCTACTCCCTGCCAGACCGGGACGTGGTTCCAGTGATACAGATACTGTGGACCTCATACAGTCCATCGTTCATCTCAGCGGATGAGGAAGGCGTCTTACCCTGTCCACCGGTGAGGGAAAAGACAAAGAGAGAAAGGGCTCCAGGACTTTGAATGGTGTAGTCAACTGCTGGGAAGAAGGAACAGCTATGGCAGACGGTGAGAGGAAAAGCTTGGTGTGGTCCATCAAGAAGGACTTACTCAACCTACCTGCAGATGAACTGTTCCAGATTGCCAGGTCAGTGGGTCCAGTTTCAGAGGTGGAGCCACTTCATCTTGAGTCTATAGATGAAGAGGATTGCTATGAGTACATCACCAGTTTTATGGGCAGTAAGACTTTGCTAGAGTCTGAGGACACCGGCATGGCTCATTTGTTAGAGCTAAGGGACCTTGTGGATGCAGCCATTCAGGGTGATGCATCTCAACTACAAGTGCATCGTCCGGATGCCAGGATCACACAGGTTCCTTTGGTAAATCCACCAGGTCATGATGCTGATTTAAAGGACAGTCAAGTTAAAGGTTTTGTTGACCCTGTGGTTACATTTCAAAATGATCTTTCTACTGTAAGTGATGTAAATGCAGATAAACAGGGAACATTGATGGCTAGTGATATGAGTACCACTGACATACAGAAAATACTTGCCAGTTGTGAAGAGCTTAGCAAGCAGGTCAGGCAGTACATACCCACCATGTCCTCACAGTCTGCATCACATTCACCAGGAAAGTCACAGATTAAGTTGCAGAACACAGAGAACAGAGACAAAGTAAGCACATCTCTGGCTCATGACGGTCTGATCTCATTAAGAGATCTCTCCTACCTTCATCGTAGAGAGTTTAAAATACAGGGAGGCCAAATTGGAGACCAGGGGTCAGACATTAACTACAATAATATTTGTCGCCAGATTGATGAGGGATTAAGGGATCAGTTCAGTGACACAGAAATTGTGAGGGCAGTCCTCAGAGTTATCAAACCTGGAAATTTTAAGGAGATGTTGATGAATAAGGACGAGTTGACAGTAGACGAACTTAAAGCCTTTCTACACTCCCATCTTGGTGAGCAAAGCAACACAGTTTTTCCAGGAGCTCATGTGTACCAAACAAAGAGACAATGAAACACCCCAACAATTCCTGTACAGAGTCATTGGGCTTAAGCAAAAGATCTTATTGGCCTCAAAACATGCTGACACAGATGTTAAGTACAGCCCAAGCACAGTTCAAGACATATTCATTCATACTGTGTATCAAGGCCTTGGACACAAGCATGATGATGTTCGTCGAGAGCTTAAACCCCTTTTAGCTGACCCTTGTGTAACTGATGAAGCAATACTACGACATATGAGGAAAATAATAAGTGATGAGAATGAAAGACAGAGACGTTTGGGGTCAGCTCCTCGCCAAAGACCCACAAATTTACACAGTGCTCAGGTTGAGGCAAATGCCGCCCAAAATCCAAATGCAAGAGAGGGTCTAAGCAGAACACCACAAGCTGATGGGATCCAACAACTAAAAGAAAAAGTTGAAAAACTCACCACGCTTGTTGAGTCATTACAAAAATTAACTCAACAACAAGCATCTGAACAAAATAATCAGCCACCAAGACACAGCAGGGACAAGCAAAAAGGAAGGCGCTATGGCTGCACGAAGTGCCTTGAAAACAATCGTCCTGACTGTACCCATTGTTTTCACTGTGGTGAGGAAGGTCACAAAGCAGTGGGCTGCCTCCAGAAACCGACACGTCAGGGAAACTGGAGCCGGTCCCTGCCGGGGGACAGACAGTGACCGGGCCCCAACAGTTCCTACATGCAACAGGCCAAATTGGTGAGTCTGAACAACAACATGCTGTAACCATCCATGTACCCAACCAGGGAACAAAACACCACAAACACAGTCAGCCAACCCACTTGACAAGGGCAACCAGCCATGACTCACCAAACAGCAAAAGTGATTGTCTAGCCAAGCTCATTGGGAGAAAAGCTTTAACCCAGTGTAGCTTAAATGGTTTTGCTGTCACTGCTTTACTAGACACAGGTGCCCAGGTGAGCATGATCGATAAAAGCTGGAAAGACAAATACTTACCAGAAATTACTGTCAAGCCACTCAGTGAAATCCTGGATGATGAAGATGACCTAAAAATCTGTGCCATAGATGGGGGTATTATCCCATTTGATGGCTGGTTACCCATTACTGTTAATTTGATGGGAAACACAAATCCTGATCTGTCTATTAATGTCCCTTTCCTTGTCAGTAGTCTTGCCCTGGAAAGACCATTGCTGGGGTTCAATATTTTGGAGGTAATGATACAAGAGCAGCCTCAGAACCTAGCTCCAACACTCACCAGCCTGGTGTGTAATGCCATTTCCATTCCAGTGGAGAAGGCTGAACTCCTGGTGAATTTTATCCAGACAGACAAGCATACTGTGCAGTGGGGACAACTACGGACAGGCAAACAAGACACAGTCATTCCAGCTGGCCAAGTGGCCTGGGTCAAATGTCAAGTTCCATTTGACACCACTTTCCCTGACTCTGTTGTACTGTTTGAGCCTGATGATGACAGTATACCATTAGCCGAACTGGATGTTGGAGCAGGTGTTTTAGAGGTCCACAATCCAAACAGACCCTATGTGGCTGTACCTGTTGGAAATAATACAAGACATACAATCACTTTACCAAGAAAAACTGTTCTTGGCAACATTCATGACATTGATAAGGTGATCTCAGCAAGCTCAGCTGAAGTACCGAACCCAGTGGTGACTGTTAACAGTGCTACTCCAGCACCCACCAATCCCAGTCAGCCTTCGTGGCAACCCCCTGTAGACCTCAGCCATCTAGATGAGGCTCAAAGAGCAGTGGTGAATAAGATGCTTTGTGAAGAAGCTGGAGCTTTTGCACGAGACAGCCATGATATTGGATGTATACCCAGTTTACAAATGTCGATCACTCTTCAAGATCAGATTCCTGTAAGAGCCACCTACTCCTCTGTTCCAAAACCTCTCTTTAGAGAAGTGAAAGAGTATATACAGGACCTGTTACTTAAAGGCTGGATAGTCAAATCCAAGTCCCCGTACGCTGCACCGGTTGTGTGTGTTCGAAAGAAAGATGGCAGCCTGCGGCTATGTATTGATTATCGCCTCTTAAACAAAAAGACGGTGCCTGATCGACACCCACTACCCAGAATAAAGGACTTGACCGACACCCTTGGAGGAAATGCATGGTTTAGTATTCTAGACCAAGGCAAAGCCTATCACCAAGGTTTTGTTGCAGAGAAGTCGCGCCAATTCACCGCCTTTATCACCCCGTGGGGACTCTATGAGTGGGTTCGAATCCCATTTGGGCTTTCGAACGCCCCTGCAACATTTCAGCGGAGTATGGAGGAAATGTTAGGACCACTTCGAGATGAGTGCTGCATTCCATATCTAGATGATGTACTCTGCTATTCCAAGTCGTTTATGGAACATGTTGAAGCACTCCGCCAGGTCCTACAGGCTCTCCAGCGTCATGGAGTGAAACTGAGACCTGAAAAATGCGAACTGTTCAAGTCAGAGGTTCGATATGTGGGTCGTCTTGTGTCTGCAGACGGGGTCAAAGTAGATCCCCATGATTTGGAAGCGATCCACACATTGATTAAAAAGCAACCAACGACAGTCGGAGAGGTTAGGAGGCTGGCTGGATTTCTCGGCTATTACCGCTCATATATTCAGGATTTTTCCCGGATTGCTAAACCGATCTATGAGTTGCTCCAGAGTAAATCAGGTACAACTCAGACTTCAGTCCGGAGTGGAAAGTCCAAACAGCCCCAACTATCTTCCAGAGCACCAGTGAGCTGGATCACCAAACACCAGGAAGCTCTTGAACAGCTAATTAGTGTTCTAACAAATCCACCTGTCCTGGCATACCCTGATTTTAGTCTACCATTTATTCTGCATACCGATGCATCAGACCAGGGGTTGGGAGCCATTTTGTACCAACAACAGAATGAGACACTGAGAGTGATTGGGTACGGTTCTAGGACACTTACACCAGCCGAACGCAATTACCATCTACACAGTGGGAAACTGGAGTTTCTTGCATTGAAATGGGCTGTGTGTGAGAAGTTCCGTGATTACCTGTACTATGCCCCTCACTTTACGGTATACACAGACAACAACCCGCTGACCTACATTTTAAGTACAGCCAAACTTAATGCAGTTGGTCATAGGTGGGTGGGTGAACTCTCAGATTTTCGGTTCGACATTAAATACCGGCCTGGAAAGTCCAATATTGATGCTGATACACTGTCTCGTTTCCCCCTTGATATGGAGACATATGGGAAAACTTGCACTGAGGATTTCCCAGATGAGGCAGTGTGTGCAACATGGGATGGGAGTCGAGCAGCTTGGCGCAAAGAGGTACCATGGGTTGCAGCACTCATTACTTCTTCCAGAGGTTCTGACCAACAACCCTATTCTCATCTCCCGACCATAAGCCACGAGGACCTTGTCAAGGCACAAAAGGAGGATTCAGCCATAGGCCGGGTCAGAGAAATGAAAGCATCCAACATTACGTTAACAGATGGAATACGTAAAACGGTGGGCAGAGACACTCAGAAATTGCTGCATGAATGGAGTAAGCTGCGTTTGGAAAACGACCTCCTTTATAGATTCGCAGGACAGAAAAAACAACTAGTTCTTCCTACCAAGTATCGACCATTAGCTCTGAAATATCTGCACAATGAGATGAGCCATGTGGGCACAGAGAAAGTGCTTCATTTGGCAAGGGACAGATTCTACTGGCCCTTCATGGCTAAAGACATTGAAGAATATGTCACTCAAAAGTGTTTGTGCATCAAAGCCAAGAAACCTGTCACCTACGATAGGGCGCCTATGTGTAGTATCACTTCCAGTTTTCCCTTAGAGCTGGTGTGTATTGATTATCTGCACTTAGAAGCCAGCGTGGGAGGGTTTGAATACATATTAGTAGTGATCGATCATTTCACAAGATTTGCTCAGGCATATCCCACAAGAAATAAAAGTGGAAGGACAGCCGCTGAGCTGATGTTCAATGACTTCATTCCTCGGTTCGGATATCCATCAAAGCTGCATCACGACCAGGGTCGTGAATTTGAGAATAAGTTGTTCCAAACTTTGCAGTTTTTATCTGGGGTGAGCCACTCACGAACAACACCATATCATCCCCAAGGGAATCCAGTTGAGAGGCTAAATCGCACCATCCTTCAGATGTTACGGACCTTGACTGATAGTGAAAAGCTGCGGTGGAAGGATCACCTCCCACATGTTGTACACGCGTACAACTGCACACGGCACGAGTCAACGGGCTACTCACCTTTTTTTCTTCTTTATGGCCGTCATCCACACCTCCCAGTTGACTTATTGTTTGGATTGGCTGGAGACAAAGAGTCAGAAACACCTAAAGGATACGCGGAGAAATGGGCAGAGCGGATGTCACAAGCTTACCGGATTGCCAGTGAAAGTAGCACAAAGGCTAGTGCAAAGGGGAAAGTGACATACGACAAGAAGGCAAAAGGAGTAACTCTGCATCCAGGAGACAGAGTCTTGGTCCGGAACTTCAGTGAACGTGGAGGACCAGGCAAATTACGGACTTACTGGGAGAAGGCTGTTTACCTAGTTAAAAGACAGCTGGCAGACAGCCCAGTGTATGTTGTCTGTCCTGAATCAGGAGACCAGAATAAGACTCGGACGCTGCATCGCAACCTCCTTATGCTAGTAAATGACCTACCTGTGGAAGAGACACTGCATCAGTCAACGTTGGCTCCTGTCAGAAAACAAACCCACAAACAAAGACAGAGAAAGGACACAAGGACAGAGAGAGAAGAGAGGAATGGTGAAACATCTGATTCAGACAATGATTTTCCCTCAGGATACTGGCTTAGGGTACCAGTACAAAGAACCGAGCAAAGGTGTCCGCACGAGAAACCTCCTCTACCTCAGACAACTTTATCTCAAACTTCTGGGAGGGCCCCTGAAACAGTTGGGGATGAAAATCAGACACCAACTGAATATTCGCCTGAAGCCATCTTGGAGTCTCTAAACGACGTACCTGAGCAAAACATGGATGAAACCATACCTGTCTCGACCAGACCTGTGGAAGTGGAGCAGATAAACTGGTCTGTAGGGCCAGAGACTGAAAATCAATTCATGATCCCTCCTGCTGAACTTGATCAGACAGAGGTCAGGAGGTCAACACGCAATAAGAGGCCCAGACATTTTCTCACATATGATTCACTGGGTAAGCCATCAGTACAGTCACATGCAAACTTGAATGCAGTGTTTGCCCATCCATTGCAATATTCATATTTACCTAGTCCACCACTGAGTGCGCCGTACTCAAATTCTTCTTTGTGTACTCAAGTTCCATGGCCATATCATACATACCACACACCAGTTATGAGCTTTCCATCCATAATGCTATGCGGTTGAGAAGGTTTAGTTAGTGGGAATGGGTTTAATGAGAATCTGTGTTAAGTTTTTTTATTGTCAGAGCTATTTTTTTTTTTTTTTTGCCGGGAGTGTGTGATGCCCACGGGTGTGTGCTCACAATAGAAAAAAAGGAGCATGCATTTCTTTGACGATGGGTGTAGTAATGGTGTTTCACCAGTAGGTGGCGCATGGAGACTCTGAGCTGCCTGTTGCTCTGCCGTTTTTCTCATAAGCTGAGAGAAATTGGAGCAACACAGACTGCGTCTCCCATGTGCTCATTTTCATACATTTTTCAGCTTTATCTGCTGCTGACGGGTCCGGAACCCTGGTACCCGTTACAAAAGCAACACAAATAAAAACTTAGAAGTAACTGAAAAGGTCATTTCAGATTCATTCAGTAGTTCAGTTTTATCACTAAGCAGCTACAAATAGACAGCATTCAATTCAACATATTGACATTAATTTCTGCTAGAATGGAAACAATAGTTGGAAAGTCAGAGATGAAGAATCTCCAGATGATCAGATCATCTCCAGTTTCCTCTTTAAAACTCACAGTTTCAATCTGATCAATAAGTTTTTATTTGGACTTTGTGATCTTCATGCTGAGATCATCAGAGCTGCTGCTTGATCACTGAGATCTTCATCGGTACGATCTTTACTGTGTCATCAGCGGCGAAGAATGGAAACATCTTGTGAGTGAAGGTGTGTGTGAAGGTGTGTATGTGTGTGTTAGTATCCAGATCAGAGAAGGACAGCTTTCCTCTGTCCCAGTCCAGATTCACTCTGATCCTCTGGAGATTATTCTGGACTGAGAGACGAGGGGTTGGACCTACTAGAGAACATGCTGCGTAGTTACCTGAATATAACTCTAGAGTCCACAATCCAGACTCTATTACTGTCTTCCTCTGAACAGACTCTTCTAACACACCAAGTATCCAGAATGAACTGTCTCCAACATCAACATCCCAGCTGTGGTTCCCTGAGTTAAAACCCTGAGAACTCAGAACAGCACGCCAACAGTAACGAAATCTCTCTGGATTATCAGGAAGCTGTTGATCCTCTTCTCTCCACCCATTGGTCAGATCTTCAGACAGATGGAGTGCTGGACCAGCCGTGTTTGGGTCCAGAACCAGAGGAGTGTAGGTCACCATGTTCTCCATGTTGCTCCAGATGTTGAAGGCCAGGTTGCCCAGATGTTTGGCCTGGTCTATCAGAGCTCCTGAGGGCAGCTGTGGATCCTCCAGCAGGGGGCAGCGCTGGACTCTTTCCACTGCAGCCTTGTAGTTGTGCAGGAATGAGACGTCTTCAGCTCTCAGCTCCTCCTCTGTGGCTCTGACTGTGTCTGAAAGAGCTGCTATCTCTCTGCTCAGAGCCTCCATCTTCTCCTTCATCATCCCTCTCTTCTGCTCCTCTTCCTCCCTCAGTGCAGCCAGCCTGGCCTCCTCTTCCTCTGCTAGAAACTGATGAAGCTGCTTAAACTGCTCCATAATCTGCCTCTCTGTGTGTCGGGCCTGGACCTTCAGGTGTTCTGCTGTCTGATCAAACTCCTCCTGAACTTTCTTCCTGAGCTCCAGCTTCTTCTTTAAAGGCTCCAGAGTTTCCTGAAGGTTCTTCTTGTGTTGCTGAGCAGCTTCATCGATGGGTTTGAATTTATGGTTTTTGTGTAAATCTGAATCTCTGCAGACGAGACAAACTGGCTGCTGATGGTCCAGACAGAAGAATTTGAGTTTCTCAGAGTGCAGAGAGCAGAGATCCTCTGAAGCTCTCTGCTCTCTCTGCTGTAAGAAAGACTCACAGAGATTCTTCAGAGCCAGATTTAAAGGTGGTTGATCTTTAGAAGATCTCCTTTTACAAACTGGACACTCTCTTCCTGGTTTGTCTCTCCAATATTTCTGCAGACACTCCTTACAGAAGCTGTGGCTACATGACAGAATAACTGGATCCTTAAATATTTCCAGACAGACCGGACAGCAGAGATCATCGTCTGATCTGGAAGCCATTTTGTCTCAGAGTGAAGCTGAAATCACAGCAGACAGAAAGTCAAACCAGGAAGTCAGTTTCTCTCCTGTAGAAACTTTCTGAACTTACTTTGACTTTGATTGTCTTGTTTTTCCTCCTGCAGCAGTCTGTGTTTCAGTGTCTAGTTGCTCAGTTCTCTCTCTGTTCTCCTTGTTCAGTGTTAGTTTGATTTCAGTCGGAGACGAAGGCAGGAGTCAGAGTTCATCCTCAGGGTGTTTAGTCAGTGAGTTTTTCTCTCTCAACTGTTTCCTGTCTTTTTCCAAGAGTTCCTGTTGGAATTTCAGTCTTTAGACGGAGATGTGGCGCCCTCTGGAGGATTTACAGTAAATCTGCAGTTTCAGAAAAACTACAGCACTGGAGGTGAAGGTAATGTTTGGTGTTGAGTAAAATTTTCCTTCTTTCAAAAAATTGTTTTTAGAATCTGAAATGTTTTTTCACACTGAGGCTTAAAATGTTAATTTTTAATTATTACACAAAATATTGTAAATGCAAACAATAAAATATATCTGAGAATATAAATTAAGTAAATAGAAATAAAATCTACTACAGTAGAAGAAACGCCCACTATTGATGAACTTCTGCCATTTATGCTGGCAAACAGCGACACAGACATTATTCATTATTAAAGCCGACTGAATTATTGATAGATGAAGATTTTAGAGAAGGAAAGTCAAAGTGTTGCTTCAGTTATTTCATACTAATCTAGGTGGTTTTTAATAGTAAAGCTAAAGCTAACAGTCAACCAACCATCAAGCCAGCTAATCATAAAACCAACCAGCCAACCAGTCAACATGTCAATTATAGAACCAGCCAGTCAAACCAACCAGCCAATCACAGAACCAACAAATTGACCAACCAGCCAACCAACCGTCCATCTGCTGGGAAACAAAATTTGCAAAAATTTAAATCAAATATGCCACAAACTGTGATTTTCATTTTCCATGAGCCATAAATGTAACATATGCTCTGGACTAGCTTTAAGCTAGACAAGGAAACTTGACTTCAGGGCTTTTTGTGTGCAAGAAAAAAAAATATTAAAATGGAGCGAAAGAGAGAAAGAGGAAGAGAGGAATGCAGATATGAAAGCAGCTTCATTTTAGGATGTTGTTCAAACTTTAAGAGACAAATCAAACAGATCACAGCATTAAAGCATCAAAAGTGACAAAGATCAACATTATTCACAGCAAACAATCAGCAACTCTTCAGTGAAAGACATTAATTAAACACATGAAACAAGGATGACTGAGTTGTTTATACCCTAACCCTAAATCGCTATAATCCTAATATACCAGACACATGCACAAAATGCCTAGCAGAAAAAGGGAAACTGTTTCATTGTTTCTGGGAATGCAGGGAAATTCTGAAGTTTTGAAAAGCAATAAAACAAACTGTGGAACATCTTGACTCAAAAGACTTTGTACTAGATCCGGTTTTTCTCATTTTAGATCTGTATCCCAAAAATACTTTGTTTACCAAATGTGATTGATATGTGTCTACTTCAAGCTGAAGGACTGATAGCATATATCAAGCATCGGATCAGGCAAATGCTGAAGACTTTACCTCTGGAACAAATAACAAATCTCCAAAAAGGGAAAAGCCAGTTATTTAAAACATCTGGAGACAATCTGGGCTTTTGTTGAAGGTGTGGAGCGAGAAAAATGAACAAAGTCCAAACCTTGTTAAAGAGAAAGAACAAAACGCAGCTTTATTTCACATCTGCACAGATGGAGAACCCAGAAGAGATCTAACTAGACAAAGGAATCACCTCTCTATATAAACTGTATACTGTCCTTCTCCCACAGACAGAGTGTCACCACCAACATCCCAAGGAGCTAATCAGATTAATACACACACAGAGAAAAATGCAACCTTCAGTTAAAAATGGGTTTCAGACAGAATATTCTGTGCCTAATAATAATAATCGCTGAGTCGTCGGTCTGGTCTGTCACTCTGCAAGGTATGAAAACTATTTACTGATCGCCTGTTGCTAAGCTTCTGACACACTGAGGCAAACTGTGGAGGCTAAAAAGAGAAACAATAACTTTATACAAACTGATTAAACATTGTAAGATTAATATTAAATAAACTTCTAATAAAAGTAAACACATTGTGAATAATTATTTTATTCCACAATTCCTCCCTTTTGTTTCTCTTGAAACAACTTAAAAATAATTATTCCTAAGGTAAGATGAATAAAAATAAAGATGAAAACACATACAACAAAAAGTTTCAAAAGAGTTAGAAACTTCAAATTCCTTCATAATATGATACTTCCTTCATAATACAACGATACTTAGAGCAATAAAAACTTGGATTAAGTAATAACTCCTCATTGTCGCTGTCTTTTCTGTCTTCCACCACAATTAATGCTCATGCCACGAGGAAACACCAACACCAGATGGCCTCTGTGATCCAGTGTCGCTGATGATGTCGTCTGGTTCCCTCCATGTTCTTAATGCTGCCTCAGCTAGGTACTGGGTGACCTACTGAGTGAGCTGACGTTGGCAACTCTATTTTTTCACAGTTGCTTTGTTGGAGGCTTTTTTTTAAGCCCCTGGGATGCCACCCTCTGATGGACGGCCCCGGTGGGATCACCAGTTTTTCCTCCTAAAATTCCTAATAAACACAAAATCTCCTGGTTGTATATCATGCAGTGGTTTAGTAGCTGGTACTGCTGGTCATCTTGGGCCTGTTGTCTGATGGTTTTCAGTTGTTCTGTTAGAGAAATGCAATAGTTAATCATGTTATCATCACATGTGGTTAGATCTTTCCCAGAACTATCTGGGGGTCCCATCCCCATGTTTGGAGGACCTGCAAAGAGAATTTCAAATGGACTGAGGTTATTTGTTTTGAGCACAAATAATGCAATTTTCAAAAAGGTTTGAGCTGATTTTGAAAAATTTACTGTAAACCATAATTTGTCCATCTCCCTCAACATTCCTCCCTTCAACACATGGTCAACACCATGTGACGTCACGCAGAAGGGTCTGAAAAACTTTTCAGGGAGGCAGGGATTGTCATTTGGACCAATCCAGACACCATCTTTAAGTTCAGCACTGTGAGACTTCCAGACAGACTTTTCTTTGGGATTTGCATGGGATTGAAAATCTTGTAAAGTAAGAGGCAATGGTGCTAGTGTTTTTACTTTTAGTGGCGAATGGGTGTTGGGTAGAGACCTTCTGGCTGCAGATTTTGCAGCAGCATCAGCTGCCTCGTCTCCTAAAGAAACTGGGTCTTTTGAAGTGGTGTGAGCTGCACATTTAACCACAGCAATAGCCGAAGGCAGCAAGATGGCGCCAGAGTGCGGATCTCTGGATGCACTTCCATCACCAAACAATGTGAGTTCTGCATCTGAGAGCGGTTCCTGCTTCAGATCAGGACGGGGAAAACACAGGACGTCCCATTCAGCAACACAGTCATGTGGTTGGCCTTCCACAGGCGTTGGCAAAAGAGAAGCTGGATTTAAAACTGTACAGCGTTTAATGGTTATGTTTGACATATCTAAAAGAACAGTGGTAACGCAGCCATCTGGCAGTTGACAGATGCGCCGTCCTCTGCTCATTTAGAATGAGTGTGACAGAGTGGGGAACGAGTAGGGTCAGATCAGAATAACCCACAATGTCTCTGGATGCTAAAACAGCTTTTTATACGACTGCCACTCGCGCACAGTGTAGAAGCCCAGCTGTGACAACATCCAATTTGGAGGAGAAGTAGGCGACTGGTTTCAATCTGTCACCATGTTTTTGGAGCAAAACTGACGTCATACAGCCACCCCGCTCATCCACTGTCTGTGTAAACGGACGAGTTGGATCAGGAATGCCTAGAGTGGGTGCTTTTTGTAATTGTTTTTTCAGCGCTTCAAATGATGTTAATGCTTCAGCTGTCCATGTAACCTTCGAGCTCATTAATAACCCTTTTTCATGACATATTTCTCTTAATGGTTTCTCAACCTCAGCATAATTTGGGATAAAATGCCTGCAGTAACCACACAGTCCTAGAAAGGACATTAACTGCTTCTTTGTTTGTGGGAGGGGCAGCTGAACTATTGCTGAAACGCGTTTTTCAGAAATAGTTCTGCCTTGTTCTGAAATCACGTGTCCCAGGAATGTCACACAAGGATGCACAAACTGCAATTTGGTTTTGCTAACTTTGTGTCCATTATCAGCAAGAAAATGGAGTAATTTCATTTTTACAGAGTTCTGCATCAGGTGCTGCCAATAGGGGATTGTCAACATACTGCAACAGAGCACATTTCGGATGTAATGTTAGAGCTGCTAAGTTGGTAGCACCAGAATCTACTAAAAAATGTATGTCAACCCCTTTAATTTGCACTGTCAACATTGGCAACTTCTGATATGCATTTTAATGATATACCATATATGTGTGTGTGCTGGTACTTGCGGTTTGCTGAACCATGGGTTGATCCAACGGCACCGGGCTAGCTGCTGGCTCTAGTAACGTCCTCTTTGATTGTTGAAACCACCCCGAGTTAGGAACCCTCAGCCACGTGGGCCAAAGCCGCTATGTGGGTTTGGACGTCCTTGATGGTGGTGGAAACCTCTTCCTCTGCTTCTGTCTCGCTTCTTCTGAGGGCATTCTCGAGCCCAGTGACCAATCTGGCCACAGTTGAAACATGGATCTTCTGAGGGACCTCCATATTGATCAACTGCAGGTGGGCGGTGGTTGGAGTTCTGAGCAGTGATGTGTTGAATCAGGGTGAGCTGAGCATCTTCCATGAGCTTTTCTTTTCGGTCTTTGTTCTTCTTTTGGCGATCGTTGCAGAGCTTCTCATTGTGTTGGGCATGGAGAAGAAGTTAAACCACAGTTGGACCATAAACATGGAGCAGAACAGTCTTAAGTTCATAGGTCGTTGGTCTCATGGTTTTGCTGAGATACTCTAGGGCTTCAGCGATGACTCTGCCTCCTTTCTCAATAGGGGGAAGGTGCTGTTTGGCTACAGCAATGAGGTCATCTGGTCCCCAAGCTCTGTAGAGAAGGTCAGGGCCTTTGAGGCCAGGGACTTCAACCATGGGATAGATTTCAACCTTCTGTCCTTGGTACCGGCTTCCAGAGATGCCAGGTGATGGTGGGGTCAGGGGTTGGTCTTTGGAGCGAAGGTAATAACAATGTTCAGTTGTAGGGGGTCGTGGTGGCGGGCCTGGCAGGGTTACGCCTCGTGAGGGAACTCTGTCCTGGTTCTGTTGTTGCTCAAGGTCAACAGGACGGGGTTTCTGCTCAGTCTTTGATTGGTGGAGGATAGCCAGAGGCAGGGAGTCGTCCGAGGGGTCCCAGAATGGATTCTTCGGTCCTGGACCATCAGTCTTTGGACGGTACGGTGGTGGAGTTCCAAGGACTTGGAGCGCTGGGTAGAGTGGAGCCACAGATGGGTTTGCTGAAGGGTCAGTTGGTGCCGTTGGACTAAGCCAGGTACAGCCAGTGATGTACATGCGTGAGAAGAAACACATTTTGTTTTATTAGATTTTTCCTGTTCTTTTTTAGTCTTATATTTTTCATTCCCCTTGTGTGCAAATTTCTGAACCATCTGTAGTTTACTCTGGTGTTTTTGATCCCTGCAAAAGGCTTCTCTTTTCCAGAGATTGAATGTTTCTTTGTGTGATTGTAGTGCTTGCAGGTGTGTCTTTGAAATCTTTGTGTGTTGCATCAGTTTGGTGCGTTGTGCTAAGAGTTTCTGCTCTAAGTCTCTGATGTGGTCTACCTCTAAGCTGCCATTCTTAGAAAAACCAAACTCTGTGTGCCACTGTGGAACATGTTGACAACAAACTCTGCCATGAATTCTAACCATATGATCTATTTCTGGGCCACATGGAACGTATTCTTCAGTATTTTGACCTTTATTAAAAGATCCTCACATTTTCTATTTTTTTTTATTTATGTTTTTATTTATTTTCTTATTTATCCTCTAATTTTTCTAAATCAACCTCCTGGCTGTCCACTGGAAGGACGAACCGGGAAGAATCCTGTTCGTGACGCCAAATTGTGAAGCGAGAAAAATGAACAAAGTCCAAACTTTGTTAAAGAGAAAGAACAAAACGCAGCTTTATTTCACATCTGCACAGATGGAGAACCCAGAAGAGATCTAACTAGACAAAGGAATCACCTCTCTATATAAACTGTATACTGTCCTTCTCCCACAGACAGAGTGTCACCACCAACATCCCAAGGAGCTAATCAGATTAATACACACACACAGAGAAAAATGCAACCTTCAGTTAAAAATGGGTTTCAGACAGAATATTCTGTGTCTAATAATAATCGCTGAGTCGTCAGTCTGGTCTGTCACTCTGCAAGGTATGAAAACTATTTACTGATCGCCTGTTGCTAAGCTTCTGACACACTGAGGCAAACTGTGAAGGCTAAAAAGAGAAACAATAACTTTATACAAACTGATTAAACATTGTAAGATTAATATTAAATAAACTTCTAATAAAGGTAAACACACTGTGAATAATTATTTTATTCCACAAAGGTATGGAGTTAACTCAAGACAAAGAAGCCAACTAAGGACCAGATTAATGTCAGACCACGATGTTAAGACCCAATGGAGACACGATCATCTCGGCTGCAACTAGAAAGATAAACGACAAGAGCTGATCAAACTGATGAAGCTGTCGAATATAATCCGCTTCAGACTGAAGGGCTGAAAAATCTCTGGAGTTCTGCCATAAAGAGGATTTAAAGCATCAGAATACGGCTCTGAAGGATCAGTGCTCACTCCTGGAAAAAAGATGCAGCAATTTTGGGGGGTCGGCAAAGTTACACTGAAATGTAACGTAAAATGTGGTTTAGAAAGTTTTTAAATCACATTCAAGCTGCAGGACCAAACATGACTAGTTATGCACATCAAACATGTTTTTCTCAGTGAGCAGCCTGCTGAAAAGTACAATTAAATTCAAATGTTGAATTTGAATTTTAGTTTTACGAGTTTTGTTCAGTGTCACTGATCTTATCTCTGCTACACCTTTACAAACATTTAAAGTTCTAAATAAAAAAGTTTTAATGAGTAACTGCTCTTACTACAATTCCTCAGAAACTGATTTATTGTCATTTCTCCCAATACAAGTTATTTCAATTATAACTAGTTAAGTTGCTTTATTTTTAAACCTTTTTTTAGTTTTGCCATATCCTGGATGGCTGAGAACCAACAAGTAGATAGAAATTAATATCTG
This sequence comes from Xiphophorus hellerii, assembly GCF_003331165.1. Lineage (NCBI taxonomy): Eukaryota > Metazoa > Chordata > Actinopteri > Cyprinodontiformes > Poeciliidae > Xiphophorus > Xiphophorus hellerii. The sequence goes on from NC_045679.1 coordinate 1,763,051, forward strand.
GTCAGTATCATAACTTAAATGTAACACTTAAAGCACCAGGGCTTATATAGAAAATATTCAGATTTTATTTAGTGGTTTTAAAGTTTCTACGTTGAAGACGGTCAGAAATAAATTTAGTTTTTTTCTATCTGTTCTCGGCTCCGGCCACTTGCTCAGCCCCTCCCTCCAGTTTCAAACTCTTCTAATTAACGTAAAAGTTAAAGAGTTAAATATGAATTAGATATTTGCTACATTGACAAAAAAGCTTAAGTCTATGAAAGCAGTGTAGCAGTTTTGCTAGTTTTGATTTCCAAGGCGTAACAAGGCAGTTTATCATGATCCAGTCAAAGTAATGAAATAACAAACTGCAGTCTGATCTTTACTGTTAATGTGTTTAACTCTATTGTACAGTGAATGTAAATAAAAGGTGTTACATGTCTTTTGCTTTAAGGCCGAGAAAAGGCCGATTATGTTGGCAACAGAGCAACATTAATGGGAAAGAAATCATAAAGCTAGAGTGTTAATAATACAGATCTACTGTTATAAGTTAATCAGTTTCATTTGTAAAGTTTCCTTACGGTGGTGAAAACTTGAACACTTTCATACAGTTCAGTTCAGCACATTACATTGTTTTACTGTGAGCTCTGCGAGAGCTAATGTCCGTTTCTGTTCTATTAATGCTGAGATTATTAGAAATAAAGTAAAGAGGAAAGATATGTTGGTTTTACCAAAATAAGGGAGCAGATTTTTATGCTACAGAATCAGATTCTGGAAGAGCCAATGGGGGAAGCAGATGTTTGTCTTTTGGTAACAACAGGTCAGCAGGGGGCGCTGTTCTACAGGGGAAATTCAGAGGAAGCAGCTTACAGACGCCGATGGTAGATGAATTATTCTAGATGTTGATATTGATCAGACACAATTTATATTAATGAATATTTATGGCTTCAACAACCAAAAACAAAATTCCACCTTATTTTCATTGATAGAAATCAAAACCAATTCATTATTATCCTCTTTTCCTTCTGATAAAATTATATGGGAGGAGATTTTCAGCTGATGGAAAAACTTGCTACGGATCGGTGATCATGAGGATGTGGAACTGACTGCATTTCAGTACAACGACTCTCATCAGCAAGATATTGGAAATGATATTGATCCTGATAATGTTTTTACTGGTATCAACTACAGTTGTCACTATTACACTGATGACCAGTTCAACAGCAGCATTAAAACTGAACAGAAACTTTCAATAATCCACTTTAACAGCAGAAGCTTGTATGCAAATTTCTACAACATCAAACTGTCCCTCCAACAACTCAGACCTTTAATATCAATAAATGATCAGAAACGAGGCTCAATAGTGAAAATATTGAAATGGATGGTTATGAAATGGTTTGTAAAAACAGAGAAAACAAAAATGGAGGTGGTGAAGCTCTTTTAGTGGACAAGAACATTAATTATAGGATGATAGAAACAAAGTCAACTGTCATGGAAAACGTCTCTGAATGTGTGACTCTAGAAATACTCCTGGAAAAAAGAAGAATGTCTTTATGAGTTACATTTATAGATCACCTGATCAAATATAGAAATATTCAATAACTGGATGGAAGAAACATTTATAAAAGTTCATCAAAAAGTTGCATTTATCTGTGTGGATTTCAACATTGATCTTCTAGATCCGAATAAACAGAATGACAGAAGAATTTAACAGCATGTACAGTCTAAGCCTGAACCCTAAAACCACCAGGCCCAGTGGCATTACATCGCACTGTGCAACATTAACTGGTAATATTTATACAAATGTTCCTGAAAATAGTTTCACTAGTGGAATATTAATAAATGACATAACTGATCATTTACCAGTGTTCACAGTCTGACTGTAAAAAACTGATGGAAACATCAGATCAATACAGACGGTTTGGTCAGAAGATTCACTGAAGGCACTAAAACTGATTTGATGGCAAATGATTGGAGATTAATTTATAGAATAAATGATGTGAATTCAGCATATGAAGGATTTTTAACAATATTTAAATCACTATATGATAAAAACTGTTAAATTAAGGAAAATAAGATGAAAAGCAAAAAAATGAGCAGTGGAAACAAAATGCATGTAAAAAGAAAAACAAACTTTATATGGAGTTTATAAAAACTTCTGAATCAGAAAATAAATATAAAAATATATTAACTAATATTATAAAGATATGTAAAAAGGAATATTATTATAAATTATTGGATAGTAATAAAAATAATACTAAGGCAACATGGAACATTTTAAATGGTTTTATCAGGAAAACGTCTAACTTTAACAATTATCCACAGTATTTTTACATAATGACCAGAATATTACCAATATGAAGAGTAAATAAATTCAATAGTTATTTTGTGAATATAGGAGAAAAAATACCTGCCATAAAAACAGCAACTCATCTAAATTATGTTGAGAAAAATAAAAGTTCAATGTATCTGAACCCATTAAGAGAAAGAAATCATTGATATTGTGAATAAATGTAAAAGTAAAGCCTCCACTGACTGATGATCTGGACATGAAAACCATTAAAAGGTGATTGAGGGAATCTCTAAACTTTAACTTACATTTATAATTTATCGTTCCAAACGGGACAATTTCCCAACACAATGAAAAAAGATCAAACCAATGAATAAAACTGGCAATAATCAATAATTACAGGCCTGTCTCTCTTCTCCCTCAGGTCTCTGAAATCCTAGAAAAACTTTTTCAGAAGAGAAAATTCATAGACAAACATTCACTACTCACTACTCGACGCGTCAATAAACCTAACTTTACCTGCTCATAATGAAATATTGGCATTTCATTTTTATTGGTCACTGAATTATGAAACCAAAAGGGAATTTCCTTATCGTGCTATCTTTACTATTATTCATTTTCAAGCAACACATTAGCAACCACACACCAGGAATCAATTGTTAGCTCTACTTAGCTCTGAACTCCACCGACCCCATGATGAGAGGAGAAAGAATGTTCTGAAGGAGCAGAAGATTGGTTGGTTTTGGAAAACAACTCTAGATCACAAACAAAGCACAAGTTCAACAACAATGAAACCACGTTTCGTTTTATAATTCAGTGATGGCCAGTCAAAATGAAATGTCGTTATTTTATTCTGTATGTTAATCACCTCCCAAGACTTCAATCAGCTAAATAAAACATACATGTAAACCTCCAAAAAATTTAAAAAATGTCTATACAAAATGTCTCCACACTCTCTGACCAGGAAATATGAAATACACATTCACAAAACCAATGTCAACATTTGTCACACACATAGAAAAAAAAAAAAAAAAGCAAACAGTCCTTATCAGAAAACTGAACAAGTCAAATAGGCTGATGAGAAAATTGGTTAAATATCCTGTTGGATTCAGACCATATATTTGCATTCGGCTCCAAACAGAAAATCATTCCTCAGCAATGTATTATAAGCATTCTATGTCCAAACAATAGTGGGATTAGGCAACGATTTGGAAATGCATTCATATCTCTTTAAGGCTTTCACAATATGTCACATTACACCCACAAAATTCAACATGTTTAGCTTGAAGTCTTATCAGTATATATAAAAATGGCCCTAAAACTCTTCGATGAAGTATTAGGGTCACACTAACAAAAAAAAATCAGAAATATAAAGGTACAATTATGAGAATAAAGCAATAGAATTACGAGAACAAAGCCATGCTATTGTGAGAAAAAAGTTGTAATATGAGAGCAAAGTCATAATATTGCCAGAATAAAGTCATACGAGAAGAAGACAAAATAATATGAAAATAAAGTTGTAAAATTATGACTTTATTCTCGCTTTATTTCAACTTTACTCTCATCGAACTTTATTCTTGTAATTTTATGCCTTCATTCTTTTTGAAAATTTTCTTTTACATCTTTAGAGTGACTTTAAACATGTTTCTTCTTTGCTAAGCGGCTTGTTCTCAGTCCGTTTGTATCCTCTGCAGTTTGTCATTATCATAACTTTCTATCAACAATAGTTTTCTTCTTCTGACTTTTCAAGGACATGACTTGCAGTCAGGTGATTTCCCACTGACATGCATGATTAAAAGGTAAATCTCATGCCTCTTGATTCTAAAGCCAGACGCAGCTGAGCATGGGCATGGCTATCTGGTCATTAATAAACACGATTACCTTTGTTAACTTAAGAATATTGACAGTTTTCTGCTAATACAAACACTTCCTTGACTCCCATGTTAGCTTAAGCAGCTGCATTAAACTTTTTAATGACTGGGCTTCTTACACAACTTTTATAGCAATATTAACAATTTTCAACTGTGAAATGCTTAGAGTTTTAAGTGCTTGAGAAATAGTTATTCTTATTATCTATGGATTTCCATAAATAATACAGTGCTGGCTCTCATTTTCATATTATGGTATGGGGCCATTTCACTGGATTTGTAGGATCAGGACTAAGTGCTCAGCTATATTTTAAAATCGAACTCTTGAACTTGTCAAAATAGGGAACAGAGTTTCCTTATCCAGTTTAAGGCTAATGTCCACTTAAACCTGATTTTAAAGTTGCGTAAAAATCAAGCAGCTAGTAAAACTGTCTTTTTTAATTTTTTGACTAATTGGGCCTTCAGTCAATATATGTAAAAAAATAGTAATCTGATGAGGGCTAAAATGTTATACAACATCCTGACATCCAAGGTTACTGGTTACATAACAAATTTTTTCAGAAATGTATGATCAAACAGCTACATTTATTAAATATCATTACATGTTTCACAGTATAACTGTTGTGATATGTTCTGATGTAACCAAAAGAACGATTCAGGAGCAGCTCTGTGTGGATTGTTTGATTAAAGCCTCAGTACTTTAATAAACAAGTTAAAATATATAATTCAGCAGAATACAAGCAAAACCTTCCATGTGTAGAAGGTAAATGTCATAACTGTGAATAAGATATTGTTTGGGAAAGATGTGTGCAGCATATAAAGTTTCGCTCCACCCGTATCTCCCTTATCAAATAATAAACAAAGTTTCAAAACCGTTGTCACAACAACCACCACAGAGCATTGATAATCCACATTATGGCTATAAGACTTCACATTGACCAAAAGCAGTCTTCCATTCAAACAATTCAAATAAAACTCAATAAATGAAGGTTTAAGTGATTATTTTAATATTAAATACTCTGGTGCTACCCTGCTTAAAATCCCCACATTTCTTTAATAAATAATAATTTTGTAGAAATAAACAAACAAACGACAAAAAAAAACAACAAACCCCCCAAAACAGAGTGACAGTAAAATTAATTTCAATGCACAAAGAGGCAAAATTAAATAAAACATGATTAGGAAACAAAAGCAGGAAAAATCAAGTATAAATTCTTCTCTTTCGGTACAAAACTTCTCTACAGTTTTGTACAGTTCTGCAGTTCTGATGCGGGCTAAAATGTTATATAACATCCTGACAGCCAAGGTTACTGGTTACTTGGACACATATATTTTTGCAGGTCTTACAACGTACAGCTGTGATTAGCTTTATTTTACATTGATATATGGTCTTGCTACGGCCATAACTGTGTGTTTGTACAAACATTACATCTCTTGTGGAGTTTTTTGACATCCAATATGAAAATATCTACGTAGTGAAAGAGCCTATCGATTTAACATGGCTCCTCTCCTCTTGCGTACAGTGAAGTACTTTATTTTTTATTTTTGAAACAATACAATGTGCCTTCAGTAGCTCATGTATCATGTACATGTTAATGATGAGCCGGCATGGCCAAAAGATTCCAGAGTCATTTTTTTGGTCCCAGTCCAGCCCTGGTCACACCCCCATGAAACATATAAATACGACCTGCAGTCGTTCCTCAGCTAGTTGACATCAATATCTGCTGCTGTTTCCACTGAGACCTTCCTGGCTGACTGACTGACAAGATGAAGACTCTCTTCATTTTAGTGGCTCTGCTCTATTTCTGTGGTGGCAGCTTTGGTAAGAGTTGTGTATTAAGTTCAGGTGTTAGTATTTGTTTTAATGTTAAAACTAGTTAAAATATTTTTTTTCCCAGGATGTGACTCAGGACTTTGGGTGGATTGGGACTTTCCAGGTTCAGACTTCAAAAGCCTTTTCTCTCCGGATGCTGAACACTGTCAGTTCCTCTGCACTCAGGAGGCGCCTTGTCTCTTCTGGGCGTTTATTCGTCCTGACTCCAAGATTGATAACAGGTACGCAACGACCAAAAGAAATGAACATGTTTTCCTCGGTTCACTGCTGAAAAACTCTGCAAAGAAAAGCCACACTTTTTTGTTTGTTTTTTACACCTGTGGCAGATTTAGACTTCAAATGATTTCATTCCATGTTTTATATGCTATGAGATAAGAATTTTGAAAAGTGTAATAAAACATGATAAAAGGAGCATGTCTTTTTTTGTTTTGTTTTTTTCCTTTAGAAAAAAACATGTTTCTCTGTTTTTATTTACTTTTTAATCAAAAAAACATGTATAATAATAATAATATGAATAAATCAATGTAAAAATCTTCAATGACCAATGTTTTACATATGCAGCTGATCCAGAATGCTGCTGCTGGCGTTCTCACTAAAACCAGGAAGATAGAGCACATAACACCAGTTTTAAAGTCCCTCCACTGGCTCCCTGTAGCTCAAAGAATAGACTTTAAAATACTGTTGTTAGTTTATAAATCACTGAACGGCTTAGCACCACAATACATTAAAGATCTGCTGTTGTTGTATCAACCTTCCAGACCTCTCAGGTTCTGGTTCTGGTTCTGCTCTGCATCCCCAGAACCAGAACCAAACGAGGAGAAGCAACTTTCAGCATCTATGCACCACAAATTTGGAACAAACTTCCAGAAAACTGTAAAACAGCTGAAACACTGACTTCTTTTAAATCTCAACTAAAAACCCACCTGTTTAGGATTGTATTTGAAATGTAATCAATTACAAATTTATTGATGGAACTTGACTTAATGCTGTGTTTTGATTATTGATTCTATGTTGCATTGTGTTTCTGTGTTTGTAATGATGTAAAGCACTTTGAAATGCCTTGCTGCTGAAATGTGCTATACAAATAAAATTTGATTGATTGATTGATTGTTATACAAATAAAATTTAATTGGTTGACATTTCCCCCAGTATTTTCAAGATTAAGCTCAAAGCTACTGAAGTTTGAAAAGTTACAGAAGGAATATGTTTGGGAAATGAAAAGATGAATTCAAATCTAAATCCAACAAAAACATCAACTGTTGTCAGTTAAACTGTATACATGTAATACAATTTAATACTAAATTGTATTTAGTCGGCATGGCCAAAAAATCCCAGAGTCAATTTTATGTCCCACTCCAAAAAATGACTGGGACCGTTTGTCTGTTTTAGAAATGTCTAACTGTAATACAGACTGTGGTGTTTGGGGTGTAAACAGATTGAAAAAGATTGCCCTTGATGGAACTGAATAAGATATTGTCCTGAGCTCATTGACCTCACTTCCTGTCTTCTCGCCAGATACTACTACTGCTTCCTTAAGGCCTCCTCCTCAGGAAAACCGGACAATCAGAATCCCAAGCAGGGCACCACTGCTGGTTATTCTCTGAAGTCCTGCAATCCACTACCGAGTAAGCACACAGCCATTTATAACATTTGAAATGTATTGGTAATTAAGCAGTAAAACTTTTCACTGTTGTTCACTTCCTGGCAGCTCTGTCACTATCCAAAGTTTATGAGAATGTGGACTTCCCTGAAGCGGACTACAGAAACATCTTCACGGTGGATTACAAGGCGTGTCAGAAAGCCTGCACTGACGATCCTTTCTGCCAGTTCTTCACTTTCGTCAATGAGAAGTTTAGCGACACAAATATCCGGTAAGTTAGCAGAAGCTAAAAAAATATTTTCTGCTTTGACTGTAGATATTCTGCAAGTCTGACAAACCTATTTGTGCTTAGGCACCAGTGCTACCTTAAATACAGCTGGTCAGTACCAAGAACCCCAGCTGTCATAGCTCTTGCTGACAGAATATCTGGATTTTCTCGTGAATTACAAATAATTCCATCCTGTCACACAGGTAATCAAATCCTCTCTAACAAGGTAAAAATATCAGGATGCCATCCATCAGCCTTTTAATTGTACTGTTTATATCCTACAGAGTGTGAGGACACACTATTTCCAAACACTAACTTTCCTGGTTACGACATCGAGGTTCACCAAGCTGGCTCTCCTGAACTGTGTCAGGTGTTGTGCTCCGCTCACCCAAAATGCACTTACTTCTCTTTTGTCAGGTAAGCAATGTTGGTTTTACTTTCCATCAGAAACAACAGACAGTAACAAGAGAACATTTTGAGGACTTTAACAGAATGAGAAATGCATATCTTTTGTTTACCCTAGCAACCAATTTAAATGTTATCTGAAGAACAATCCAAATCAAATGGTCCCCAAAGTTGAGAATGGTGTAACATCTGGGCTGCCATCCCAATCCTGTCCGCTGCGTAACGGTATGTAGGCAATGCAAAACTAGCTTTAGCATTTAGAGGAAAGTCATGTTGGAGAAACACACACAGTCTCTGTCGGATGGTCCTGTTGGCTTACAAAATGTACTCCATTTCTGCAAACTTCCTGTTCCAGAGAGGAATCCATGCTCACCAGGTCACGTTACAATGTATAAAGGAGTGGATTTCCCAAACTCTGACATTCGCTCTTTCCCACTGAACAACGTTGAGTTGTGTGAGAACGCCTGCACCTCGGACCCAAACTGCCAGTTCTACAGCTACGTTACCTCAAGGTTCAACAACACACTCAGACGTTTGAACAAAACTCAATCTTAGCTATTATTCAGTAAACAGAACCGTCTTAATTATTTGTGCTTTATTGTTTTTATCTACTTTTTTCCAAACATTTCCCATTTTGACGTCTTTGACTTATTAATAACAGGATGGTGAAATCTGGGATGTGCAATTTTACATACTTAAAATCTGATTACATCTTTTCCTTGGCAAAGAATAGAGCAATATTTTAAACTATGCTTTTTCTGTCCTGAATGGTTTTGATAATTATCATGATAATATCCTCATGAAGTGTCCACGACAGCATCTGTTTCAGTGCAAACAAACAAAAAAAATAAATGAAATTAATACACCTTCAGTAAGTTTAATAATAGATGGCCTTGTTAATATTATTATTATTATTGTTGTTGTACAATAAAGCCTGGTAGACAGCTAAAGAGCTTTAAACTAAAATAATTGTTTTTGTTTTACAGCCGTCTCTGCTATCTGAAGCGTGTTATCACCATGCCTGCTCCTCCCAAAGTGGCCAACCTAGCTGGCGTGGTGTCGGGCTTCACCCTGAGGAACTGTTTCCTTTGAATCCTGCAGCTGCATTAAACTTTTTAATGACTGGGCTTCTTACACAACTTTATAGCAAGATTAACAACTTTCAACTGCCAAATGCTTAGAGTTTTAAGTGCTTGAGAAATAGTTATTCTTATTATCTATGGATTTCCATGAATAATAAAGTGCTGGCTTTCAATTTCCATATTGTTTAGGGTAAGGGTTAACAATATGCAAGGGTTAGGGTTTCATTTCATTGTATTTGTGGGATCAGGACTAAGTGCTCAGCTATATTTTAAAATCGATCTCTTAGGGAACAGAGTCTCCTTTTCTAGTTTAAGGAAGCTAATGTCTACTTCACCCTGATTGTAAAGTTGATTATGTTTAATGATTTATGATGATCTACAGAATTGTAACTGGAGTAATGATACATTGTGTGAAGTGAAGTGACATGTTTTTCCCAGACTGTGTTGAAACTAGAGCAGATGTCAAAACTGAGCTGAGCGGGGAGGTAGGAGAGCTCCAAAGAGGGAGTAAGATGTTTTCTTCAAAATTAAATTAAGGAAGTAAGCCAGATAGCCAGTGGAAGATCTGAGCGTTCAGAAGACAACAACCAGTTCTGCTGTGCTTCTATTCTGAAGAGGATTTTTATAAATTAATTGTATAAAAAAAGGACTTATCTCAATTTCAACTCGTTTGTTTAATTTGTTTATCCAGAGAAAAGCTCATCCGTTTAGTTTTCTTAGAATTTAATCATAATTCTGAAGTGACCAAGTTATGCTCAAAAATATTAAATATAGACTGTAAATTGATGATCATTTGAGCTAATTTAGAATGGTAAAGAACAGCATCATCAGCTTAGTGGTGCTATTTTGCACCTTTTCTATGTATTCTGTTTGTTTACGTGACCACCATCCAAGAAACTCAGCAGGATCTCATCAGTTATGAAGCATGTCACCACACCACTTGCAGTTTGGTCTGTAATGGACAAAGCAGGCAAACTTGAAGCTTCAAGAATAACCCAGAAATGAACTCTATTGAAAACTTATGCACCATACTTGAATCAAGTGAGCTGTATTAATGTCGATAAGAAGCATAGGCGTAACATCCTGAAGGACTGGTGGGGACATGTCCCCACCAACTCTGGCATGAAGGGGACAGTCCCCACCAATATTTCCTGCATCTTTTTTTTCTTCATGTGCCTGCATCTGTGTAACTCGGCAGCAGCTGCACGCTGTATTCAAAGCATCACCAGCCAGGTGATGCTTTTTAAAATTCCTTTGTAAAACGTAAATGGCAAGTCCGCTCAGCGATCTAGTGGATTGGTCATCACGTCACTCACTGTGCGCTACATGCGCTATTGCTTTACAATGAGTCAGGAATATCAGGGTGGGGAAATGACACAATCAAGCAAAGAATCTGAAAAAAGAAGGCAAAGAAAAATTTCATCATTTGTTTGTAGGACGTGGCGATATTCAGAGCAATCATCAAATAGGATGAAATATTTCATAAAGGATATAGGAGCCAAAGTTTGTTAAAATTTTAAATCATGGCTCCTATTAAGTCAAATTAAATTATGGGCCATTATAAAGAGAAATTTGCTTTGTTCTCTCTTATTTCTAGAACTGACAGAAACCAAACTATAGATTTATTAGCAGAGAGAATATATATTTTACATATCCAAACATCAGCATCTCAGCTTTAAGCCACATTTTATAGAATCCAGTGATATTGATGGTCACTCTACTTACCAACTGCTCCAACCAGACCCAAAAAGGTTTTGCTTCTTTAATATTTGCTTCATTAAACACACATCATATCTCATCTGCTATGTGTAATTCAGCAGGACAAAAGGTTTAGCCAACCAACTGAGGGACAGCTGTGGAGTCAGAATCACATCATTGAAAAATACAAAGTTTGCACTGACAAGGATTCATTTGTTTACACAGAAGTTACTTATTCTGCTTTTGAAATGTTTAATAACATTTTGATTGTTACAGAATCTCATGTTGTTGATGTTTTTGGCACTTGATAAAATCAGACAACAAAAGGCAACTATGTGATAATTCTTCACAAAAATATGACTGACTTGTAAAACTGTTTTCAACAGCAGGTAAGCCTTCAGCAAACACAGGCTGATTCCATAAACTAGAATATGACTGAAAAGTTACTTTGTTGGTAGTTCCATCACCAAGTGAAAGACATTATGTAGATGAATTAGATTACTTCTGTTTTAACATATTTATATTTTGTAGTATGTTTATAACCTAGTAAAATATTATTTTCGAAAGGTACTATTAATCTGACAACCCTGATTAGGACGTATATCCTAATTTGTTGAATAAGACTGTCTGGCATTCACATGTAAGTTTTGGCTTTATTCTTAGCACTAGAGAAGAAAAGGCCTTCCAGCGACCAGGAGTGCATCAGCACCCTGTCCCCTCCTCCCCCCACGCTCCTCTTCATCCCCACCAACTCCACTTCTGCAAACTTCCTGTTCCAGAGATGAATCCATCCTCACCAGGTCACGTTACAATGTATGAAGGAGTGGATTTCCCAAACTCTGACTTGCTCTCTTTCCCACTGAACAACGCTGAGTTGTGTGAGAACGTCTGCACCTGGGACCCAAACTGCCAGTTCTACAGCTACGTTACCTCAAGGTTCAACAACACACTCAGACGTTTGAACAAAACTCAATCTTAGCCAGTGGCGTAGAAAATTCAAACTGGCTTTAGCCCCTAAAACTGCATCTCAGCACCCCTGATTCAGGTTGCCACCCATCCCGTAGAATACAGAGTCGTCCCATATTTGGCCGTTAAATGTGCGTCCCGTATTGAACCGATACATAACTGTCCGATAGAAACGCCTATCATACACACATCAACACTAAGTTTAACAATAATGACCAAAATAAAACACAGGAAATATTAAGGTCAGCTAAATTCTTGTGGCGGGAGCTAAAGGACCCCAGGACGCTACGGACCGACGCTGAACGTCATCGTTGCCTAGCGACGGACACTGCGCAGCCGCGGTGAGCTGCTATCAACCCGCGTTTTTTTAAACGTCCTCGACCCGATTCATTGTCGCAAAAACGCTTTTAAAAATACAATGCGTGAAAAGACGCGCATTATAAGCTGAACAATTTCAGAGAGGATGGATACTGTGTACATCGAAAGACAAAAAAATAAATAAATAAAAGGATCAGGAGAGGAACTGCAGACCCATCAGAACCTTAAGAACCAGAAATCAGCATCTCTTGATCATCAATCATCTCCTGAGGCTGACATGGTACAGAACATTTAGCTCTGATTTAAGTTTCTTATTGTGATTTTAGCTGATTATTGCGGTCTGATTCTTTGTTTAGGATGTCGAGTTGGTGATATTTAATAAATAATAGCAATAACCAAAATAAGTGCTCATTTAAAGAACAAAGCATACGAATAGGTCAGGGGTCACCAACCTCTCTGAGACTGGGAGCTGCTTCACTGGTCCAGAGTAACACGAAGGGCTACTTGTTTGATACAGACATAAATTTTCTTGGCTCAGCCTTTATAACAATAATACATATATGTATATATGATTACATGCTGCCTGATCAGATTAATGTTAGGGACTATTGACAATAGTTATCAGTAATAATTTACCATGCAGATATGGTTAATTGCTATTATGTGATCAGAAGTTCTCAGTTCAGAGTTTTAAGTTTGATACCCCTTTTGAAGTTTTTCTGTGTGATTCTAAATTACCCACAAGTCACTGAGAGTCTGGATTGTTGCAGCATCAGCTGGAGGCACTGAGAGATTTTCTTTTAAATAAAAAAAGAAAAGTTATTGTATTTTACTTTACTATTAAAATTGTGGAGAGAAGAAAAAGTTATTTTGTGCCAAAACATCTTGTTTGTAGCAAACATCAGTCTGAGTCTGTGGGGGTCAAAGGGCATGCCAATGCCTAAATCTTATTGGTCAGTTTGCTTTTTCTGTGAGCTAAAACTGATGAGTGGAGTTTGAACCACTATATATACTGTATATATACAGTATATATACATATATATAAAAAATTCCCTTCTCACCCACCGCGGGTGGTTCTTATCCTCTGAGCTCGGGTCCTCTACCAGAGGCCTGGGAGCTTGAGGGTTCTGCACAGTATCTTGGCTGTGCCAAGGACTGCACATTTCTGGACTGAGATGTCTGATGTTGTTCCTGGGATCTGTTGTAGCCATTGGTCCAGTTTGGGGGTGACTGCCCCGAGGGCCCCGATGACCACAGGCACCACTGTGGTCTTCACCTTCCAGGCCCTCTCCAGTTCCTCCCTGAGGCCCTGGTATTTCTCTAGTTTCTCGTGCTCCTTTTTCCTGATGTTGCAGTCGCTTGGTATTGCTACATCTACCACAACGGCTTTCCTCTGTTGTTTATCCACTACAACAATGTCTGGTTGGTTCGCCATTACCATTTTGTCTGTCTGGATCTGGAAGTCCCACAGGATCTTAGCTCTGGTGTTCTCCGCCACCTTTGGGGGTGTTTCCCACTTTGATCTCAGGGTTTCCAGTCCATATTCTGCACAGATGTTTCTGTACACTATGCCTGCAACTTGGTTATGTCGTTCCATGTACGCTTTCCCTGCCAGTATCTTGCACCCTGCTGTTATGTGCTGGACTGTCTCAGGGGCCTCCTTGCACAACCTACACCTTGGGTCTTGTCTGGTGTGGTAGATCTGGGCCTCTATTGCTCTGGTGTTTAGGGCCTGTTCCTGGGCGGCCAGGATGAGGGCCTCTGTGCTGTCCTTGAGTCCAGCTTTTTCCAGCCATTGGTAGGATTTACTGATATTAGCCACTTGGGTTATTTGCTGGTGGTGCATCCCATGTAGGGGCTTGTCCTCCCATGATGGTATCTCTGGCACCTCAACCTCCGTTCCCTGTTGTCTGAGATATTCACTGAGCACATTGTCTGTTGAGGCTTTGTCCCTGATGTATTTATGGATCTTAGTTGTTTCGTCCTGGACTGTGGTTCTCACACTCACTAGTCCTCTGCCTCCTTCCTTGCGGCTCGTGTACAGTCTCAGGGTGCTGGATTTGGGATGGAACCCTCCATGCATTGTTAGTAGTTTTCTAGTCTTAATATCCGTGGCTTTTATCTCCTCCTTTGGCCAGCTAATTATTCCAGCAGGGTATCTGATTACTGGCAGGGCATAGCTGTTAATCGCACGGATTTTGTTCTTGCCATTGAGCTGGCTTCTCAGGACTTGCCTTATTCGTTGGAGGTATTTAGCTGTGGCTCCTTGCCATTTGCTTGTGGTATACCTAGGTACTTGTAGCTGTCCTCTATGTCTGCTATTGGTCCTTCTGGGAGTGAGACCCCTTCTGTGCGGATGACCTTCCCCCTCTTTGTGATCAGCCGACCACACTTCTCTAGTCCGAATGGCATCCCAATGTCCGTGCTGTAGATCCTGGTGGTGTGGATCAGTGAGTCGATGTCTCGCTCACTCTTGGCATACAGCTTGATGTCATCCATGTAGAGAAGGTGACTGATGTTGGCCCCATTTTTGAGTCGGTATCCGTAGCCAGTCTTGTTGATAATTTGGCTGAGGGGGTTCAGGCCTATGCAGAACAGTATAGCTGTGGAGCTATATATATATATATATATATATATATATATATATATAGCTCCACAGCTGTGGAGTATAGCTGTGGAGCTATATATATATTAATATATATATATATATATATATATATATATTCAACCTCAGAAGATGACGAAAAAATTAATTTGGGAACGGATGTTTCCGATTGCCTAAAAGAAAATCTGATAGAGATTGTGAAGTTTTCTAGGATCAGCGCAAAGATCATCCTGAGACTCCAGCTGCCATAAAGACGTCCTCTGCAGAGGACAACCTCTGTAAAGTTTCCCAACAGGTTCAGAAATTGTTCTCAGTTTTTAAAGCTTTCTGAACCTGTTCTCAAGAAAACGTGTACAAAAGCAGGATTCATAATGAGAAGCAAACACATGAAGAGAAACGCCACACTCCACAGAAAATCCCACCTAATGGTTTCTCCTGCCACTAACCTCCAAAACAACAAAGCTGTTTTTTTAGAGGAGGAAGAAACATTGAATTTTGTGACTAAACTATCAAAAGTTAACATCCTGTTTGCAGGTTTCTCTCCGGGCGCTCCGGCTTCCTGCCACAATCTAAAGTCATCACTGTTTGGTTAATTAGTTTCTAAATTCTCCTTTGGTGTGAATAAAACATCAGGGCTGCACAGTGGCTCAGTGGGTAACACTGCTGCCTTGCAGTAAGAAAGTCCTGGGTTTGAATCCCAGCCTGGTTCTGTCTGCATGGGGTTTTCTGGTTCTCCATTGTCCATATTTGGGTTCTCTCCGGGCGCTCCGGCTTCCTCCCACAGTCCAAAAAGATTTAGTGTGATTTATAATGGATGGATGTTAATAATAATAATAATTATTATTATAATTATTAATATTACCATTACTATATATAAATAGATATATCTATCCATCTATCAATCAAAAGATATATCTATATCTATCCATCTATATATATAAATATATATTTATTTATATAGATCTATAGATAGATCAATCTATCTATATATGTAGATAGATCAATCGATAAATAGATTTATCTATAGATCTATTTATTGATCTATCTACATATGTGATACATTTCTATTCATTTATTATTTGTTTAAGATCTGAGTTTAATCAATCCTAATATTAGTTGTGCAACAAATTACATCATTACTGATATTAACAATTTCAGAACAAGGTAGTATAAAATATATAAAATGTGATCATTAACAGAGAGTTAAAGATTAGAGAAAATTTTGTTCTGCAAATGTTTATAAAATCTAAACAATTTCCTCCCAGAACCAAATTAATAATGGATAAAGACAATTTATATGGCAGCAGGTACAGAAAACCAAGGTAGAAATCTATTGTTAATCAATTCATGTTAAATAAATGGAAAAAAACCAACTTATTAAATATTTGGTCACTGATCTGATCGTTTCCATAGCAACGACCAGAAGCAGGACCCAGAGCCACAGTGACCTCACTGATGACATCATGAACATCACAACAGATCAAAGACGTTCTGAGGCTTTGAATGCTTGAATGTCAACACATCAGTTAGAATCCAAACGCTTCAGTGAGATTCAGGTTTTGTGTGTAGTAAAGATTTTTTGTTTCCAGGATGAAAAACCTTTTTATTTTGCCACTCGGTCTTGGAGTAGGATACCTGGTGTCAACAGGTATGAAGAAACTTTTTGACCATTTCTTTCCTGTAAACGACTCAGTCGAAAGTACCTCCAAGGAAGTTGAGAAAGATTTGTTTTGGGACGGGCTTCCATCGGTTCCCAGAGAGCAAGCTGACCCGGCTGGGGAAGATTCTTCTGTTGACAGGCTGAGTCGTTTCTCAAGCTCCAAGGACGTTGAGAGAGACTTGTTTTGGGACGGGTTTCCGTCGGATCCCAGATATCAAACTGACCCGGCTGGGGAAGTTTCTTCTGGGGCGAATCTCAAAACTCAGGCTTTGATTTCAACCATTTTATGTCCGGCGTGTTCAGAGAAGACATCGAGAAATGGCGCATCCTCCACGGTCTCGGACCTTAAATGTTCCCCAGACGGAGCATCAGGGTTAACACCCAGGAGCAGCAGTGGAGCCCCAGGCAGTAAGACTGCTCACAAAGATAAAACTGCCCTGAACGAGGGCAGAAGGGGTAGCGCGAAGTCAAAAGATGAAGAAAGACTTTTGGAACCATTAGTACACAGTTCCCCAATAAAAAGCTACCCCGGACGGGGCAGTTTAACCTTAGAAGAGGAGGAAAAAATTTGGGACCGGATGTTATTGATTCCCCAAAAGAAAAACTACCCCTTTTGGGATAGTTCAACCTCAGAAGATGAGGAAAAGACTTGGGATCGGATGTTACCGATTCCCCAAAAGAAAAACTACCCCGGACGGGGTAGATCACCTGCAAAAGAAGAGGAAAGACGATCAGAACAATTTGTACGCAGTTCGCAGATAAAAAGCTACCCCGGACGGGGCAGTTTAACCTCAGAAGAGGAAGAGGAGGAAAGAATTTGGGGCCGGATGTTTCCGATTCCCCAAAAGAAAAACTGCCCCGAATGGGATAGTTCAACCTCCGAAGATGACGAAAAGTTTTGGGAACGGATGTTTCCGATTGCCTAAAAGAAAATCTGATAGAGATTGTGAAGTTTTCTAGGATCAGCGCAAAGATCATCCTGAGACTCCAGCTGCCATAAAGACGTCCTCTGCAGAGGACAACCTCTGTAAAATTTCCCAACAGGTTCAGAAATGGTTCTCAGTTTTTAAAGCTTTCTGAACCTGTTCTCAAGAAAACGTGTACAAAAGCAGGATTCATAATGAGAAGCAAACACATGAAGAGAAACGCCACACTCCACAGAAAATCCCACCTAATGGTTTCTCCTGCCACTAACCTCCAAAACAACAAAGCTGTTTTTTTAGAGGAGGAAGAAACATTGAATTTTGTGAATAAACTATCAAAAGTTAACATCCTGTTTGCAGGTTTCTCTCCGGGCGCTCCGGCTTCCTGCCACAATCTAAAGTCATCACTGTTTGGTTAATTAGTTTCTAAATTCTCCTTTGGTGTGAATAAAACATCAGGGCTGCACAGTGGCTCAGTGGGTAACACTACTGCCTTGCAGTAAGAAAGTCCTGGGTTTGAATCCCAGCCTGGTTCTGTCTGCATGGGGTTTTCTGGTTCTCCATTGTCCATATTTGGGTTCTCTCCGGGCGCTCCGGCTTCCTCCAACAGTCCAAAAAGATTTAGTGTGATTTATAATGGATGGATGTTAATAATAATAATAATAATTATTATTATTATTAATAATACCATTACTATATATAAATAGATATATCTATCCATCTATCAATCAAAAGATATATCTATATCTATCCATCTATATATATAAATATATATTTATTTATATAGATCTATAGATAGATCATTCTATCTATATATATAGATAGATCAATCGATAAATAGATTTATCTATAGATCTATTTATCGATCTATCTACATATGTGATACTTTTCTATTCATTTATTATTTGTTTAAGATCTGAGTTTAATCAATCCTAATATTAGTTGTGCAACAAATTACATCATTACTGATATTAACAATTTCAGAACAAGGTAGTATAAAATATATAAAATGTGATCATTAACAGAGAGTTAAAGATTAGAGAAAATTTTGTTCTGCAAATGTTTATAAAATCTAAACAATTTCCTCCCAGAACCAAATTAATAATGGATAAAGACAATTTATATGGCAGCAGGTACAGAAAACCAAGGTAGAAATCTATTGTTAATCAATTCATGTTAAATAAATGGAAAAAAACCAACTTATTAAATATTTGGTCACTGATCTGATCGTTTCCATAGCAACGACCAGAAGCAGGACCCAGAGCCACTGTGACCTCACTGATGACATCATGAACATCACAACAGATCAAAGACGTTCTGAGGCTTTGAATGCTTGAATGTCAACACATCAGTTAGAATCCAAACGCTTCAGTGAGATTCAGGTTTTGTGTGTAGTAAAGATTTTTTGTTTCCAGGATGAAAAACCTTTTTATTTTGCCACTCGGTCTTGGAGTAGGATACCTGGTGTCAACAGGGATGAAGAAACTTTTCGACCATTTCTTTCCTGTAAACGACTCAGTCGAAAGTACCTCCAAGGAAGTTGAGAAAGATTTGTTTTGGGACGGGCTTCCATCGGTTCCCAGAGAGCAAGCTGACCCGGCTGGGGAAGATTCTTCTGTTGACAGGCTGAGTCATTTCTCAAGCTCCAAGGACGTTGAGAGAGACTTGTTTTGGGACGGGTTTCCGTCGGATCCCAGATATCAAACTGACCCGGCTGGGGAAGTTTCTTCTGGGGCGAATCTCAAAGCTCAGGCTTTGATTTCAACCATTTTATGTCCGGCGTGTTCAGAGAAGACATCGAGAAATGGCGCATCCTCCACGGTCTCGGACCTTAAATGTTCCCCAGACGGAGCATCAGGGTTAACACCCAGGAGCAGCAGTGGAGCCCCAGGCAGTAAGACTGCTCACAAAGATAAAACTGCCCTGAACGAGGGCAGAAGGGGTAGCGCGAAGTCAAAAGATGAAGAAAGACTTTTGGAACCATTAGTACACAGTTCCCCAATAAAAAGCTACCCCGGACGGGGCAGTTTAACCTTAGAAGAGGAGGAAAAAATTTGGGACCGGATGTTATTGATTCCCCAAAAGAAAAACTACCCCTTTTGGGATAGTTCAACCTCAGAAGATGAGGAAAAGACTTGGGATCAGATGTTACCGATTCCCCAAAAGAAAAACTACCCCGGACGGGGTAGATCACCTGCAAAAGAAGAGGAAAGACGATCAGAACAATTTGTACGCAGTTCCCAGATAAAAAGCTACCCCGGACGGGGCAGTTTAACCTCAGACGAGGAGGAAAGAATTTGGGGCCGGATGTTTCCGATTCCCCAAAAGAAAAACTGCCCCGAATGGGATAGTTCAACCTCCGAAGATGACGAAAACATTTGGGAACGGATGTTTCCGATTGCCTAAAAGAAAATCTGATAGAGATTGTGAAGTTTTCTAGGATCAGCGCAAAGATCATCCTGAGACTCCAGCTGCCATAAAGACGTCCTCTGCAGAGGACAACCTCTGTAAAATTTCCCAACAGGTTCAGAAATTGTTCTCAGTTTTTAAAGCTTTCTGAACCTGTTCTCAAGAAAACGTGTACAAAAGCAGGATTCATAATGAGAAGCAAACACATGAAGAGAAACGCCACACTCCACAGAAAATCCCACCTAATGGTTTCTCCTGCCACTAACCTCCAAAACAACAAAGTTGTTTTTTTAGAGGAGGAAGAAACATTGAATTTTGTGAATAAACTATCAAAAGTTAACATCCTGTTTGCAGGTTTCTCTCCGGGCGCTCCGGCTTCCTGCCACAATCTAAAGTCATCACTGTTTGGTTAATTAGTTTCTAAATTCTCCTTTGGTGTAAATAAAACATCAGGGCTGCTCAGTGGCTCAGTGGGTAACACTGCTGCCTTGCAGTAAGAAAGTCCTGGGTTTGAATCCCAGCCTGGTTCTGTCTGCATGGGGTTTTCTGGTTCTCCATTGTCCATATTTGGGTTCTCTCCGGGCGCTCCGGCTTCCTCCCACAGTCCAAAAAGATTTACTGTGATTTATAACGGATGGATGTTAATAATAATAATAATAATTATTATTATTATTAATATTACCATTACTATATATAAATAGATATATCTATCCATCTATCAATCAAAAGATATATCTATATCTACGTATCTATATATATCAATCTATATCTATCCATCTATATATATATAAATATATATATATATTTATATATATATATATTTATATATATATATATATATAAATATATATATATATATTTATATAGATCTATAGATAGATCAATCTATCTATATATATAGATCTATAGATAGATCAATCGATAGATTTATCTATAGATCTATTTATCGATCTATCTACATATGTGATACTTTCTATTCATTTATTATTTGTTTAAGATATAAACAAATAATCCTATTAGTTGTGATATATATATGTCTATATTAGTATAGATATATCTATATCTTTATATCTATATCTCTCTCTAGATTTATATATATATATACATATATATATATAGAGATATACATATCTATATATATAGATATACATATCTATATATATATACATAAAGATAGATAGATAGATAGATAGATAGATAGATAGATAGATAGATAGATAGATAGATAGATAGATAGATAGATAGATAGATAGATAGATAGATAGATAGATAGATAGATAGATAGATAGATAGATAGATAGATAGATAGATAGATAGATAGATAGATAGATAGATAGATAGATAGATACAGTACAGACCAAAAGTTTGGACACACATTTCTAATTCAATGGGTTTTCTTTATTTTCATGACTATTTATAAGGTAATAAATCCCACTTATTAACCTGACAGGGCAGGTTGACCTATGAAGTGAAAACCATTTCAGGTGACGACCTCTTGAAGCTCATCAAGAAAATGCAGAGTGTGTGCAAAGCAGTAATCACAGCAAAAGGTTGCTACTTTGAAGAAACTAGAATATAAGGGCTATTTTCAGTTGTTTTACACTTTATTGTTTAGTGCATATTTCCACATGTGTTATTCATAGTTTTGATGCCTTCAGTGTGAATCTACAATGTCAATAGTCATAAAAATAAACGAAAGTCATTGAATTAAAAGGTGTGTCCAAACTTTTGGTCTGTACTGTATATATATATATATATATATATATATATATATATATATATATATATATATATATATATATATATATATATATATATATATATATATATATATATATATATATATATATGTGGCGCACCTAAAAAGGAAATGTCACCTCAGTATTTAGTTTTTTTTTATTAATTTTGAAATAGTTTCAGATAAAATTTATTCTATTTTCTAAAAGAAAAATAATAAATTAACAAATTTCATTGTGTTTACAGTTAGGCAAGTTCATTTGTTTACATTAGTACTGCGTTCCTGAGGTGGGGACGGGAGTGGTAATGGCGAAGCGGAACCTTTGTTTGGGGGGCGTTGCTGCCAGGTTGGTTTTGGGATGGACTTCCGGTCTGCCCTAAAAAGCAATCTGGATGCTAAAGGCAGCGCTACGTTCCACTGCTGACTCCTGTCTGTTTGTCCTTTAGGTCAGTGTACAGTGGTAAAAACCCACCAAGACAACTTTGTAAGATGTGTATATATTGATTGATGTGATGTATCACTGAGTCGCGGTTTCTATGCACCGTTTTGTCAGTATTGTCGGACGGGGGTAGTTGGTAATGTGCCGGCTCGCTCTGAGGACCGTTATGTTTTAACGTCTTCATGTGGGGCCGTTGAAATATAACGTCTTCTTGTAGGACCGTTTTATTTTAACGCGTTGGTGTTTGAGAAGTTTTATTTGTTTGTTTTTTTTAAAAAGAAAGGAATACAGTAAAATTACAGTGAAACTTTGCGGCAGTTGGTTTGTCCTGTTTGGTGTATGTGCCGCGGTTGTCTTCAGCAGTGTGGGGTTGACTTTTGCCTGTCATGAAAGTAGACCAGTGGCAATGTAAAAGGATTTACTGTGTTATAATACAAAGGTTTTGTGTGTTAACAAATAATAATAATAATAAAAAAAAAAGCAATCTGGATGCTAAAGGCAGCGCTACGTTCCACTGCTGACTCCTGTCTGTTTGTCCTTTAGATTGCATCATCACTGTTACAGCAGTTCTGACACTCAGGACCTGTAACAGATATATATATATATATATTTAGCCACAGCTAAATACCTCCAACGAATAAGGCAAGTCCTGAGAAGCCAGCTCTATGGCAAGAACAAAATCTGTGCGATAAACAGCTATGCCCTACCAGTAATCAGATACCCTGCTGGAATAATTAGCTGGCCAAAGGAGGAGATAAAAGCCACGGATATTAAGACTAGAAAACTACTAACAATGCAGGGAGGGTTCCATCCCAAATCCAGCACCCTGAGACTGTACACGAGCCGCAAGGAAGGAGGCAGAGGACTAGTGAGTGTGAGAACCACAGTCCAGGACGAAACAACTAAGATCCATAACTACATCAGGGACAAAGCCTCAACAGACAATGTGCTCAGTGAATGTCTCAGACAACAGGGAACGGAGGTTGAGGGATGTTAAGACCCAATGGAGACACGATCATCTCGGCTGCAACTAGAAAGATAAACGACAAGAGCTGATCAAACTGATGAAGCTGTCGAATATAATCCGCTTCAGACTGAAGGGCTGAAAAATCTCTGGAGTTCTGCCATAAAGAGGATTTAAAGCATCAGAATACGGCTCTGAAGGATCAGCGCTCACTCCTGGAAAAAAGATGCAGCAATTTTGGGGGGTCGGCAAAGTTACACTGAAATGTAACGTAAAATGTGGTTTAGAAAGTTTTTAAATCACATTCAAACTGCAGGACCAAAGATGACTAGTAATGCACATCAAACATGTTTTTCTCAGTGAGCAGCCTGCTGAAAAGTACAATTAAATTCAAATGTTGAATTTGAATTTTAGTTTTACGAGTTTTGTTCAGTGTCACTGATCTTATCTCTGCTACACCTTTACAAACATTTAAGGTTCTAAATAAAATAGTTTTAATGAGTAACTGCTCTTACTACAATTCCTCAGAAACTGATTTATTGTCATTTCTCCCAATACAAGTTATTTAAATTATAACTAGTTAAGTTGCTTTATTTTTAAACCTTTTTTTAGTTTTGCCATATCCTGGATGGCTGAGAACCAACAAGTAGATAGAAATTAATATCTGGTCAGTATCATAACTTAAATGTAACACTTAAAGCACCAGGGCTTATATAGAAAATATTCAGATTTTATTTAGTGGTTTTAAAGTTTCTACGTTGAAGACGGTCAGAAATAAATGTAGTTTTTTTCTATCTGTTCTCGGCTCCGGCCACTTGCTCAGCCCCTCCCTCCAGTTTCAAACTCTTCTAATTAACGTAAAAGTTAAAGAGTTAAATATGAATTAGATATTTGCTACATTGACAAAAAAGCTTAAGTCTATGAAAGCAGTGTAGCAGTTTTGCTAGTTTTGATTTCCAAGGCGTAACAAGGCAGTTTATCATGATCCAGTCAAAGTAATGAAATAACAAACTGCAGTCTGATCTTTACTGTTAATGTGTTTAACTCTATTGTACAGTGAATGTAAATAAAAGGTGTTACATGTCTTTTGCTTTAAGGCCGAGAAAAGGCCGATTATGTTGGCAACAGAGCAACATTAATGGGAAAGAAATCATAAAGCTAGAGTGTTAATAATACAGATCTACTGTTATAAGTTAATCAGTTTCATTTGTAAAGTTTCCTTACGGTGGTGAAAACTTGAACACTTTCCTACAGTTCAGTTCAGCACATTACATTGTTTTACTGTGAGCTCTGCGAGAGCTAATGTCCGTTTCTGTTCTATTAATGCTGAGATTATTAGAAATAAAGTAAAGAGGAAAGATATGTTGGTTTTACCAAAATAAGGGAGCAGATTTTTATGCTACAGAATCAGATTCTGGAAGAGCCAATGGGGGAAGCAGATGTTTGTCTTTTGGTAACAACAGGTCAGCAGGGGGCGCTGTTCTACAGGGGAAATTCAGAGGAAGCAGCTTACAGACGCCGATGGTAGATGAATTATTCTAGATGTTGATATTGATCAGACACAATTTATATTAATGAATATTTATGGCTTCAACAACCAAAAACAAAATTCCACCTTATTTTCATTGATAGAAATCAAAACCAATTCATTATTATCCTCTTTTCCTTCTGATAAAATTATATGGGAGGAGATTTTCAGCTGATGGAAAAACTTGCTACGGATCGGTGATCATGAGGATGTGGAACTGACTGCATTTCACTACAACGACTCTCATCAGCAAGATATTGGAAATGATATTGATCCTGATAACAATGTTTTTAGTGGTATCAACTACAGTTGTCACTATTACACTGATGACCAGTTCAACAGCAGCATTAAAACTGAACAGAAACTTTCAATAATCCACTTTAACAGCAGAAGCTTGTATGCAAATTTCTACAACATCAAACTGTCCCTCCAACAACTCAGACCTTTAATATCAATAAATGATCAGAAACGAGGCTCAATAGTGAAAATATTGAAATGGATGGTTATGAAATGGTTTGTAAAAACAGAGAAAACAAAAATGGAGGTGGTGAAGCTCTTTTAGTGGACAAGAACATTAATTATAGGATGATAGAAACAAAGTCAACTGTCATGGAAAACGTCTCTGAATGTGTGACTCTAGAAATACTCCTGGAAAAAAGAAGAATGTCTTTATGAGTTACATTTATAGATCACCTGATCAAATATAGAAATATTCAATAACTGGATGGAAGAAACATTTATAAAAGTTCATCAAAATGTTGCATTTATCTGTGTGGATTTCAACATTGATCTTCTAGATCCGAATAAACAGAATGACAGAAGAATTTAACAGCATGTACAGTCTAAGCCTGAACCCTAAAACCACCAGGCCCAGTGGCATTACATCGCACTGTGCAACATTAATTGGTAATATTTATACAAATGTTCCTGAAAATAGTTTAACTAGTGGAATATTAATAAATGACATAACTGATCATTTACCAGTGTTCACAGTCTGACTGTAAAAACTGATGGAAACATCAGATCAATACAGACGGTTTGGTCAGAAGATTCACTGAAGGCACTAAAACTGATTTGATGGCAAATGATTGGAGATTAATTTATAGAATAAATGATGTGAATTCAGCATATGAAGGATTTTTAACAATATTTAAATCACTATATGATAAAAACTGTTAAATTAAGGAAAATAAGATGAAAAGCAAAAAATGAGCAGTGGAAACAAAATGCATGTAAAAAGAAAAACAAACTTTTTATGGAGTTTATAAAAACTTCTGAATCAGAAAATAAATATAAAAATATGTTAACTAATATTATAAAGATATGTAAAAAGGAATATTATTATAAATTATTGGATAGTAATAAAAATAATAAAAAATATCAAGTCTTTTCAAGTAAACAGCTTCAAGTCGAGTCAAGTCCCAAGTCAATGGCATGAAAGTCAAAGTCAAGTCCGAGTCTTTGAGCATTTTTTCAAGTCAAGTCTCAAGTCGTCATTTTAACGACTCGAGTCTGACTCGAGTCCAAGTCATGTGACTCGAGTCCCCACCTCTGCTTCTAATTAACGTAAAAGTTAAAGAGTTAAATATGAATTAGATATTTGCTACATTGACAAAAAAGCTTAAGTCTATGAAAGCAGTGTAGCAGTTTTGCTAGTTTTGATTTCCAAGGCGTAACAAGGCAGTTTATCATGATCCAGTCAAAGTAATGAAATAACAAACTGCAGTCTGATCTTTACTGTTAATGTGTTTAACTCTATTGTACAGTGAATGTAAATAAAAGGTGTTACATGTCTTTTGCTTTAAGGCCGAGAAAAGGCCGATTATGTTGGCAATAGAGCAACATTAATGGGAAAGAAATCATAAAGCTAGAGTGTTAATAATACAGATCTACTGTTATAAGTTAATCAGTTTCATTTGTAAAGTTTCCTTACGGTGGTGAAAACTTGAACACTTTCATACAGTTCAGTTCAGCACATTACATTGTTTTACTGTGAGCTCTGCGAGAGCTAATGTCCGTTTCTGTTCTATTAATGCTGAGATTATTAGAAATAAAGTAAAGAGGAAAGATATGTTGGTTTTACCAAAACAAGGGAGCAGATTTTTATGCTACAGAATCAGATTCTGGAAGAGCCAATGGGGGAAGCAGATGTTTGTCTTTTGGTAACAACAGGTCAGCAGGGGGCGCTGTTCTACAGGGGAAATTCAGAGGAAGCAGCTTACAGACGCCGATGGTAGATGAATTATTCTAGATGTTGATATTGATCAGACACAATTTATATTAATGAATATTTATGGCTTCAACAACCAAAAACAAAATTCCACCTTATTTTCATTGATAGAAATCAAAACCAATTCATTATTATCCTCTTTTCCTTCTGATAAAATTATATGGGAGGAGATTTTCAGCTGATGGAAAAACTTGCTACGGATCGGTGATCATGAGGATGTGGAACTGACTGCATTTCAGTACAACGACTCTCATCAGCAAGATATTGGAAATGATATTGATCCTGATAACAATGTTTTTAGTGGTATCAACTACAGTTGTCACTATTACACTGATGACCAGTTCAACAGCAGCATTAAAACTGAACAGAAACTTTCAATAATCCACTTTAACAGCAGAAGCTTGTATGCAAATTTCTACAACATCAAACTGTCCCTCCAACAACTCAGACCTTTAATATCAATAAATGATCAGAAACGAGGCTCAATAGTGAAAATATTAAAATGGATGGTTATGAAATGGTTTGGAAAAACAGAGAAAACAAAAATGGAGGTGGTGAAGCTCTTTTAGTGGACAAGAACATTAATTATAGGATGATAGAAACAAAGTCAACTGTCATGGAAAACGTCTCTGAATGTGTGACTCTAGAAATACTCCTGGAAAAAAGAAGAATGTCTTTATGAGTTACATTTATAGATCACCTGATCAAATATAGAAATATTCAATAACTGGATGGAAGAAACATTTATAAAAGTTCATCAAAAAGTTGCATTTATCTGTGTGGATTTCAACATTGATCTTCTAGATCCGAATAAACAGAATGACAGAAGAATTTAACAGCATGTACAGTCTAAGCCTGAACCCTAAAACCACCAGGCCCAGTGGCATTACATCGCACTGAGCAACATTAACTGGTAATATTTATACAAATGTTCCTGAAAATAGTTTCACTAGTGGAATATTAATAAATGACATAACTGATCATTTACCAGTGTTCACAGTCTGACTGTAAAAACTGATGGAAACATCAGATCAATACAGACGGTTTGGTCAGAAGATTCACTGAAGGCACTAAAACTGATTTGATGGCAAATGATTGGAGATTAATTTATAGAATAAATGATGTGAATTCAGCATATGAAGGATTTTTAACAATATTTAAATCACTATATAATAAAAACTGTTAAATTAAGGAAAATAAGATGAAAAGCAAAAAAATGAGCAGTGGAAACAAAATGCATGTAAAAAGAAAAACAAACTTTTTATGGAGTTTATAAAAACTTCTGAATCAGAAAATAAATATAAAAATATATTAACTAATATTATAAAGATATGTAAAAAGGAATATTATTATAAATTATTGGATAGTAATAAAAATAATACTAAGGCAACATGGAACATTTTAAATGGTTTTATCAGGAAAACTTCTAACTTTAACAATTATCCACAGTATTTTTACATAATGACCAGAATATTACCAATATGAAGAGTAAATAAATTCAATAGTTATTTTGTGAATATAGGAGGAAAAATACCTGCCATAAAAACAGCAACTCATCTAAATTATGTCGAGAAAAATAAAAGTTCAATGTATCTGAACCCATTAAGAGAAAGAAATCATTGATATTGTGAATAAATGTAAAAGTAAAGCCTCCACTGACTGATGATCTGGACATGAAAACCATTAAAAGGTGATTGAGGGAATCTCTAAACTTTAACTTACATTTATAATTTATCGTTCCAAACGGGACAATTTCCCAAAACAGTGAAAAAAGATCAAACCAATGAATAAAACTGGCAATAATCAATAATTACAGGCCTGTCTCTCTTCTCCCTCAGGTCTCTGAAATCCTAGAAAAACTTTTTCAGAAGAGAAAATTCATAGACAAACATTCACTACTCAGCAGTCAATATGGATTCAGAGCAAATCGGTCAACATCACCAGCCGTAACTGACTGAACAGAAGAAATGACTAAAGCAACAGATAGTAAGAAATTAGCTGTAGGGGTTTTCATAGATCTATAGAAAACTTCTGACTCAATAAATCATGATATCTTAATTACAATATTAGACCGTTAGTTTTGAACTGGATGAGGAATTATTTAAAGAGCAGAAAACAATTTGTGAAAATGGGAGATATTGAATCTGATTGTCTGCAGATTGTATGTGGGGAACCTCAAGGGTCAGAACTGGGACCAGTTTGGTTTCATTTGGATATAAACGACATAAGCAAAGAGCTTCATGTATTAAAATTTGTGTTATTTGCTGACGACACAAATATTCTGGTCTCTGGTGAAAACTTACAACAACTTCTTTCCATCGTCGCCTCAGAAATCAGTAAATTAAAGAAACGGTTTGACAATAAATTATCAATAAAATCAGGGTTTTTGGAAACTGTTAGAAAAATACTCAAGTTCAGACAGAGGGTGTAACTCTAGAAAGGGTTTATGTTAATATGTTTCTCAGAGTGATGAACAAAATCAGTTGGAAACCTCATATTAAACATTTACAGAATAAACTAAGTAGCAGCAAATCAATCCTGGCTAAAGCTGGACATATTCTGGATAAGAAATCACTTCATATTCTATATAACTCTCTGATTTAACATATTTAACATATTGTTCAGAGGTGTGGGGAATTAATTAAAGCTCTTTACATCCACTGAGTTTCCTACAGAAACATTAGAATCATCCATAATGTTGGTTATTATGAGAACACAAACCTGTTATTATTAAAATCTAAAACTCTTAAATTGAAGATCTGGTGGAATTTAAAATTGGTCAAATTCTGTTTAAGGCGTCTAATAAACTGCAGCCTGAGCTCATAGAGAGCAGGTTTTATGAAAGAGAAGGAGATAAAACTTCAACTCAAACTTAAGGATTCGTAGTTTAACAACAACAAGAAAGAGTTTTTGAATTTCAATTCATGGGGTAAAATTATGGAACAAGTTAAATGAGGAGTTAAAACAAAGTCAGAATTTAATACAATTTAAAAGGAAATATAAGGAGGTCATTTTCACTAGATATAGAAATATGGGTGAGAGTTGGCACTAATGTGTTTCCGTAAACTGAGGCTAACGCATATGAGTGTGTGGGTATGGATGTATATATTTAGACATATGTAAACCCAGATCAAATGGAAAATTAATGAACCAGTTTATTTTTAGTTTTGATTGGATTTATTAATGAGGGTCCATCTGAAAATATTGCCTGAGTTTATGGGGTCAGAGGTCATCAGTTTCTTTCTTCTTCCTGCTCCTTTTCCAGCATGTTAAGATTACTGTGGTACAAAAATATGTCTTTTGCATTCCTTGTTCTAGTGCATGATTTTATACTACTATCATGTTGGAAATAAAGTTTCATTCATTCATTTTAACCCTGATGGACGAGAGAGCAGACAGACGGCCACCAGGAAACGGATCAGCATCCAGTCTAGAACCTTCCTGTAATAGAACGGACCTGATCAATATATGGAGAAATAAACATTTTGATTCCAATGTTTAACATGGAGGAACAGGGACAGATCTCAACAGTCTCACTTTGACTTTTGGCTGATTTCTTTGGATATTGTAGATAAAGTGATGGACTCAGAGATAGAACCTTCTATCCTTACAGACCACAAGGCCATTATTATTAAAATAGATAGAAATTAACCTGCCACAATCAGAGGAAACATTACTGGACATTTAATACAACTTTGCAACAAAACAAAGAATTTACAAACAAGTTGCTCTAAAAGGCCTCAGAACAGGAAGATGAGGGTCTGTGGAGCTACAATAACCAGGAATCAGACCAAAGCATTGCAGTTATACTTTAACTAGACCATAAGTGAAGGATTCACATGTGAAAAGGATTTAAAAGCCTGATATGTTTAAAAGATCCCAGAACCATGAAAGATACATGAAGGGCTTGCCTCGGCGCCCCCTGCTGGTTGAACCAAATGCCTTCAAATGAAACTAAAACCATCAGAAGAAACAAACTGGAGTTTGGAGGAGGTTCTACTATTTGACACAACAGTGAATGAATCAGAAATGATTTGATGCTAATTTGATTGATTCCATCACATTCTGACTTTCAAACTGTGGATCCAAACTGAGATTCTAAAAATGACAGTAAGTTCTGGAAATGGAAACCAAAATAAAACCTCAGAGAAGAAATGAATGGAAATAACATTTATTACAGTTCTGCACTTATTTCATACATCATCTCCCTAAAAATGGAAAACAAATTATACAGAGATGAAAAGTCCAAAACTTCTTCCTCTGTTTTGTTTCAAAACCAAAACTAAACTCAGACTAAAGAATCAGAAATGAAAGATTAACGCTGCCCTCCTGCAACAATATTCAGTTTTTGGTGCTTCACAAACATCATGTAGAGTTTATCATTGTTCTGAAATCTTTATAGTAACAAACTGGATGATAATCTCGAAATTATGAAGGTCTGATGAACCAAAGTGTTTGGAACTGAACTGAACAGAAAGTCTCTAGACCAGATTAAAATCTCCTGTTATTAACGATGGACAACATGGACTTAGATTATTATCACAGTATTTTCTGGTATTTACTGAATAATAAAAGTGATGATAGAAAGTTTAAACACAGCATTGATCAGGGAAATAGTCAAAGCAACACAAATACAAACTTAGAAGTAACTGAAAAGGTCATTTCAGATTCATTCAGTAGTTCAGTTTTATTACTAAGCAGCTACAAATAGACAGCATTCAATTCAACATATTGACATTAATTTCTGCTAGAATGGAAACAATAGTTGGAAAATTAGAGATGAAGAATCTCCAGATGATCAGATCATCTCCAGTTTCCTCTTTAAAACTCACAGTTTCAATCTGATCAATAAGTTTTTATTTGGACTTTGTGATCTTCATGCTGAGATCATCAGAGCTGCTGCTTGATCACTGAGATCTTCATCGGTACGATCTTTAATGTTTCATCAGTGTCGAAGTATGGAAACATCTTGTGAGTGAAGGTGTGTGTGAAGGTGTGTATGTGTGTGTTAGTATCCAGATCAGAGAAGGACAGCTTTCCTCTGTCCCACTCCAGATTCACTCTGATCCTCTGGAGATTCTTCTGGACTGAGAGATATTTGGGAGGAAGTGATGGAGACTGTGCATAGTATTTACCTGAATAGAAATATATAACCAACAATCCAGACTCTATGCTTCCCTTCCTCTGAACAGACTCTTCTAACAAACCAAGTATCCAGTATGAACTGTCTCCAACATCAACATCCCAGCTGTGGTTCCCTGAGTTAAAACCATCAGAACTCAGAACAGAATAGCACCAGTAATAATCAAATCTCTCTGGATTATCAGGAAGCTGCTGTTTCTCTCCTATCCTCCCATTGGTCAGATCTTCAGACAGATGAAGTTCTGGACCAGCCGTGTTTGAGTCCAGAACCAGAGGAGTGTAGGTCACCATGTTCTCCATGTTGCTCCAGATGTTGAAGGCCAGGTTGCCCAGATGCTCCTTTTTCCTTTAACAATATTTTCCCCCTCAGATTTACTTGTTTTAACAGTAAAACTGAAAAGATTCTTAATAAATTTAATCCAGTCTGTCTTTTTTTTGGTCCATTTTTATTGACCTTTATGTTATTATTTAAGTTAATTCTACTGTTATTGTAATGGGATAATGATCGCTAACTATTGTTGAATTTTATCACAAAAACCAGCTAAAACATTTGAGAAAATTGTTAAATCAATAACTGATTCCATCTCTGTTCTTACATTGATTCTTGTTCCTCTCCCATCATTAATACATCCAGGATTTTTCATTTCCATTATTTCTTCTATAACTTGTCCGTTTTTATCATTACATTTACCCCATAATGTACTATTTGCATTAAAATCCCCAGACCAAATCACTTTCCCTTCCAAATATTCCTCCATTATTTCAGTTGATAATGTTTTACATGGATTATTAAAACTTTTTAGATTGTTCCCATATCTGAGTTACTTTATATTCAGTTCTTTCAAGCAAGGGATATGGTATCCCTTGCTTTATAAATATTTGATCTCTTCTTAAACTATCATTTCCTTTAATTACAGAATCTCATGTTGTTTTTAACCATGTTTCCTGAACACAAATCATTTCTGGTTGTTCTTCAAGACTATCAATAAAACCTTTAAGTTCCTGACCGTTAGCTTTTAAACTTCTTGCATTTCATTGTAATATTAACATGAACTATTTTCACCTGCTGGTCCTGGTCTCCCATCTTCCTCCAGATTTATGTTATGATCCGGATTTCATCTAAATCTGCAGTTTTAGAAAAACTCTGCAGTTTTTTCTGATCCATCAGTTTGTTCCTGCTTTAAGTGAAAATATATTTTCCTCTCATAAAACTCTTCCAGGGTCTCCACTATCTGGGAAATTCAAATGAACACATTTCATGTTGTTTCCTTCTGTTTGCTGTTTTTCTGTCACATTCAGACTCTGGAGGTGAAAATGGTGTGTCAAGAAAATCCGAGCTCATCCCACTTCCCCATGCTGGAGATTTTAGTTTAGCAGTAATAAAAAATAAAGTTATCTTTAAAAGGAATCACTCAAGTGACATCTAGGCCCAACAGTAGACTTAGGTGTCAATAAAATAAATCTGGTTGTGTGTGTTGTTTTTGTCTAAAGCAAACTTTGCTTTAATTCTACTTTTTTCTATCTAATCATAAGAAATCATAGTCAGACAGAGAGAGTCATGAAACAGGAAAAGCAGGTTTCCTGGAAAAAGAGGAAGTTTCCAGCCTGCAGATTTATAAAAATAGCTGAGACTATTCCTTATTTCAAAGCATGAAAGTTTTAAAGAATGAAATCTAAACATTATTAGTAATTGGATAAGATTCAAAGTAAAATACTTATATTAATATTGGTTTACTTGTAATAATACTTACACGTACATTTGTGAGAACACTTACAAGAAAAACAAGTAACTGTAACTTTGGTATTAAATAATTAGAATCATGGATTATTCTTGGTTTCTTTTCAGAAAAACATCTGTAATAACTCACATTAAGATCATAATAAGAGTAACTAATAAGTTTTGGTTATAAAATTATAAATGAATGCTAAATCAGAGAAGCTAAAGAAAATAAATGTGATATAAATGTGATTTTGACATTGAACTTGAAATGGTGTAAAAGGTGTAACTGCAATTAAACATCACTGATATGTTGGAGGTAGATAGTAGGTGAAAGGTGAACGGTTAAGGGAAAAAGGGGAACTAACAGGAGAGCAGAGATGATCAACGCCTTATTTAGGTAAAAGGTTGTGCAGGCAATGGACATAGGAGGTTGAGCAACCCTGAGACATTAGCACAGACATCAGGAAATGTCTGTAAGACAGTGATGGATGTGAGGTCATCTGTCTAAGCAGACAGCCAATGAAAACGCACCAAAAGGGTGGATAAACCCTATATAAGGTGGGTGCAAAAGAGGAACCTTTCGTTGGATCCTCCGGGCAGCTTCGAGCCAAGAGATGGACAAAGAACTCTGCAGCTGAAGAAGAGCCGGAGCCACAGAGCCGAAGACTGTCCCGCTCATGGAGACCAACCGGTCAGGCCCACAACCTGTGGCTTCACATCGCACTTCTCTCATCAGCTGGGTTCAGACCCCAAAGACAAAGATGAAGATAAAGACAAAGGCAAAGACAAAGAAGAAGAACTGGTGCCTTTTTTCCTGCCAGCACCAAGTCCTGTGTGACCTCACCATCCATGCGGAGAAGAAGCTCATCAGACCTGCGGAGATCCTGACCTTCGCCGATCAACATCTTCCTCCTGCTGCAACATCTTCTTCATCATCAAGCCAGGTCTGGGGTTCGAAACGTCAAACTCCGTCCGTCTCTCTCAAAGGTTCTCTTTTTTTTTTAGTTCGCAGTATCAGCAGTAGGGAAAGACAGACTAGATGATTGATTTTACTCATTTGATTATTTCTGCTACTGAATTAAGCTGTACTGACCCTTGCAAAACTGCCTTACTAATAAAATATTTAGCATAAAGAAAATCTAAAAGATGTTGTGGACATTCAGTTAATGAGTCACCTTAAAGTTCTTTGATGGTTGTAAAATAGCTGTGATGTTTGATTCTGGAGAGGAAAAAGTTTAAAATGTTTTTAGGTTGCTGGTAGCCCAAATTTAAAACGTCATCCTTGGGACTCGCCCGAGTCACTAAAACCTACCTGGTTCAATAACAAATGCAAGTTGTAAAATAGAGAACGAGCGACCGTTAACAGGTGTGCTCTGTGAAACTAGTTGGCTGTAGGCTGCTCAGTCTGGCTAATTCACAGGGGGAAGAAGGGTGGGACACCTGGATGTTGGCCGTCAGAAAACCAGGCGAATCGTTTCTCGAAACCAGCTTAAACAGAGTTTACTTCAGTTCTGGACAGGGTAAATCCCGGCAGATTTAGGAAACTCAATTAACCCGTTAGAAGGAGAGCTGGTAGCACATCTCCCCTCTCAGAAGAGGAAGCAGAGAGTGAGACAGTAGAGACAGAAAGGAGGGGGGGGGGTGTTGCGCAACAACAGGTGTTTGGTGTTGAGGAAATCTTTCCCCGTTTTCACAACAAATGGATCCAGAATCAGAAATGTTTTGATTCCAATTTGATCAATGCTCTGACATTTTTTCAATCTGTAGCAGAAAACTGGAATACTGTAAATTTTACAGAAAGAACTTTACATGTCTGATAACTTGTCCCAGTTATGCCAATTATAACAAGCTTTTATCTCAAATTAAAAAAAGATTTGGAGAGATGTCAGATTCTCCCACTATCTGTAATGGGCAGGGTGGAAATAATCAGGATGAATGTGCTACCATGGATACTTTTCCTCTTTAACTCTCTCCTGGTGGTAGTTCCTAACATCACCTTTAAACTGTGGGACAGACTCATATCTAAATTCATCTGGTAAAACAAACGTCCGAGTGAGATTAAACTTCTGTGTTCCTCTGAAGACTCAGTTGGCCTGGCCCTCCCACATCTTAACAGTTATTATTGAGCAGCAGAGCTTAGGGCTCTGGTTGGATAAAGATACTAAATGGTTTCAGTTGGAGCAATGCTCTTTAACTAATTTCATTTCAATTATAGAGTTAACCTTTATAAGTAGGGAACAATGGTGGAAACTTAAGATACAAAATGAATGGAATGTGCTTGCTTGCTTATCATCACTTAGACCGGAGTCCTGTGAAAGTTCAACCTCTTCTCCTTGCTCACTGTCACTTGGCCTGGAGTCCTGGGAATGTTCAACCTCTTCTTCTTCTTATGTCTTAAGACCAACGGCAACTAATTTAAAAGGACTTTACTGCCACCTACTGGTGAAGGATATTGTGTCCAATTATTATTTATTACGATATATTTAAAGAAGTTTTGAAGCAGATTAATTTTCCTTGAGGATTTTTAGTAATTGAGGTAATCAAATTATTCAAGGAATCATTTCAGTCCTAGTCAGAACTGCAGAGAGTTTAGCTGGAAAATTCTATTTCTGTGAAAAACATAAGCACACTCATGTGTGAACCACGTCGAGGAACTGTTCTAATAAAAACTTTTTTAAATAGTCATAAGGATGAATTTTATATTCTTCTTAATGTGACATTGCACACAGCATACTCTCAAAATGTTTCTATCAACATATCAACAACTACAAACTGACTCTTATCTTTTACAGTTAGTCATCTTGTTCTCACTTGTTTATGGGTCGATCCACCAGTGATAGTTGGGCTTTGTGCTCCTTAATATGGAGGGATCTCCAGGGAAACTGCAGACTGATATTTTCCTGATGAAGCCTTCGCCATGCCAGAAAGAAAATGCAGTTAACAAAACACCAACTAAAAATACATTATACAGAAACAGGAACCTCCCACGTAGCTTATTACTAAATGAATATGCTAAATGTTGTGTAAAGCTAAACGCCTTGCTTAGCTACTGACGCTACTAGTTATTTTAACCGGCATGAAAACCAACTGCAAAGGGTTAATTTAACCCAGTATCAAGCTGCATTACCAAACTAGCCAAGATGGCGTCAAGTAGCTAGCTTGTTAGCTGTGATGCTAGCGTGCATTGGTATTGTCTAGTAAAGCAAAGTGACCCACATAAAACCTCTTAAATTAATCACAAACCACATAAAAAATGAATATTGATGTGGTTTGATATAAACCGACCGATTATGACACATTTGGAAGCAACAGAACAGGATTTCTCTGCTTGCTGCTCAGCGTCACTTGGACCGGAGTCCTGGGAAAGTTCAACCTCTTCTGCTTCTCCTGTCTTAAGATCGACGGAAACCAACTTAAAGGGACTTTACTGCCACCTACTGGTGAAGGACATTGTGTCTGATTCCCCATTTCACTCCTCATAACTTCAATGAAACCCAATCACATAATTGTTATTTACAACTGTAATTATTTCAAAGTTTGTTAGTAAATTTTAACTAATTAAAAAAAATGTATTACATGCAAAATGTCTCATTAAGTTTGAGTAAAACATCTGAAGGTGGTTTAACTTAAAAATCACCTGCTGCCTTCAAAATCTCATTAAATTAAACAAGAAAATTGTTTGTGTTTTAACTCAGAAATTAAAGGTCATGAAGGTGATTTAACAAGAGACAAGTCAACCAAACATTAAAGTTTTTTAATCTTGAGTTAAGTTTCAAGTTAATGTTGCAATTTAAACCAAATAATTATTTCACAATATGCAAGAAAAAACTGTACTCACCTGG
The DNA here is from genome assembly GCF_003331165.1 of Xiphophorus hellerii. Classification (NCBI taxonomy): domain Eukaryota; kingdom Metazoa; phylum Chordata; class Actinopteri; order Cyprinodontiformes; family Poeciliidae; genus Xiphophorus; species Xiphophorus hellerii. The sequence continues at coordinate 1,800,556 of NC_045679.1, forward strand.
TTAAACAGCAAACATTGCTGTATTATTTTCACTGACAATATCAAGTTAAAATAACAGTTTATTTTACTTCAAATTCTTGTTTCAATCTTGGATCAAGATCTAAATAAGTAGTTTTATTAATAATTACCCTAAGCAATAATTATAGTTACTCATAGCTAAAAGTTGCACTTCACTAAGAGCAGTACTACTTCAACATTTATTTACTCAAAGGTAAAAAGTTTCCATCCAAGAAACGATTCAATAAAGAGTAAAAATCTGTTTGGTAAAAAAGTGACTCAAGTACTGATCAAAAGATCATTTAATATTTAAAAATTATATCATCAGATGGAGAAAATATAAACTGAGAAAGAAATTTTGGTATTTTAAGGAAACAAATGTCAATGATCCATAAATGTAACAAAATAACAAAATCAGATAAAAGAAAACAAAATATTCAGTTTGGAGCTAAATAATTTACTTAGCAAAGTAAATATTTAGTTTGTAAACTAAACACATTGCTGGGATCATTTTTGCTCACATATTCAATAAAATCAATTTTCTTAATACACCAGTTCTTGAAAAACAAGACCTCTCACTCCCAGTCATTTTAGAATCAGAACTGAACTCAGACTAAAGAGTCAGATGCGAAAGATTAACGCTACCCTGCTGCTTCCAGCAGCCTGGTGATGAATCTGAACAGAGATGAAGAATCTCCAGATGATCAGATCATCTCCAGTTTCCTCTTTAAAACTCACAGTTTCAATCTGATCAATAAGTTTTTGTTTGGACTTTGTGTTCTTCATGCTGAGATCATCAGAGCTGCTGCTTGATCACTGAGATCTTCATCGGTATGATCTTTAATGTTTTATAAGTGGAGAAGTATGGAAACACCTTGTGAGTAAAGGTGTGTGTGAAGGTGTGTATGTGTGTGTTAGTATCCAGATCAGAGAAGGACAGCTTTCCTCTGTCCCAGTCCAGATTCACTCTGATCCTCTGGAGATTCTTCTGGACTGAGAGACGAGAGGGAGGAGTTGATGGAGAACATGTTATGTATTCACCTGAATAGAACCGTAAAAACAACAATCCAGACTTTATGATTCCCTTCCTCTGAACAGACGCTTCTAACAAACCAAGTCTCCAGTCTTTACTGTCTCCAACATCAACATCCCAGCTGTGGTTCCCTGAGTTAAAACCATCAGAACTCAAAACAGAATAGAAGTGAATATCAAATCTATCTGGATTATCAGGAAGCTGCTGATTGTTTCCTTCTGTAATGGTGGTCAGATCTTCAGACAGATGGAGTCCGGAACCAGCCGTGTTTGGGTCCAGAACCAGAGGAGTGTAGGTCACCATGTACTCCATGTTGCTCCAGATGTTGAAGGCCAGGTTGCCCAGATGTTTGGCCTGGTCTATCAGAGCTCCTGAGGGCAGCTGTGGATCCTCCAGCAGGGGGCAGCGCTGGACTCTTTCCACTGCAGCCTTGTAGTTGTGCAGGAATGAGACGTCTTCAGCTCTCAGCTCCTCCTCTGTGGCTCTGACTGTGTCTGAAAGAGCTGCTATCTCTCTGCTCAGAGCCTCCATCTTCTCCTTCATCATCCCTCTCTTCTGCTCCTCTTCCTCCCTCAGTGCAGCCAGCCTGGCCTCCTCTTCCTCTGCTAGAAACTGATGAAGCTGCTTAAACTGCTCCATAATCTGCCTCTCTGTGTGTCGGGCCTGGACCTTCAGGTGTTCTGCTGTCTGATCAAACTCCTCCTGAACTTTCTTCCTGAGCTCCAGCTTCTTCTTTAAAGGCTCCAGAGTTTCCTGAAGGTTCTTCTTGTGTTGCTGAGCAGCTTCATCGATGGGTTTGAATTTATGGTTTTTGTGTAAATCTGAATGACTGCAGACGACACAAACTGGCTGCTGATGGTCCAGACAGAAGAGTTTGAGTTTCTCAGAGTGCAGAGAGCAGAGATCCTCTGAAGCTCTCTGCTCTCTCTGCTCTCTCTGCTGTAAGAAAGACTCACAGAGATTCTTCAGAGCCAGATTAAAAGGTGGAAGACCTTTAGAAGATCTCTTTTTACAAACTGGACACTCTCTTCCTGGTTTCTCTCTCCAATATCTCTGCAGACACTCCTTACAGAAGCTGTGGCTACATGACAGAAGAACCGGATCCTTAAATATTTCCAGACAGACCGGACAGCAGAGATCATCGTCTGATCTGGAAGCCATTTTGTCTCAGAGTGAAGGTGAAATCAGAAAGTCAGAAAGTTAAACCAGGAAGTCAGTTTCTCTCCTGTAGAAATTTTCTGAACTTACTTTCACTTTGATTGTCTTGTTTTTCCTCCTGCAGCAGTCTGTGTTTCAGTGTCTAGTTGCTCAGTTCGCTCTCTGTTCTACTTATTCAGTGTTAGTTTGATTTCAGTCGGAGATGAAGGCAGGTGTCAGAGTTCATCCTCAGGGTGTTTACGCAATGAGTTTTTCTCTCAACTGTTTCCTGTTTTTTTCCAAGAGTTCCTGTTGGAATTACTGTCTTGAGGCAGAGATGTGGCGCCCTCTAGAGGATTTCCAGTGAACACGCGGCTTTTGAAAAACTCCACAGTTAATCAACATTTTCTGATAAAATAATTTCTTCTTGCTTTAATTAAAATATATTTTTCCTCTAATAAACTCCTAAAGGATCTCCACTAACTGGAAACCTTCAATGTCTTTTCTCACTGATGTTTTTACTCTTTTCTCCAATTCATTGACTGTCACAAAGGATGGCACACTCACCCTAAAAACCTCATCAATTTTTATTTTTTATTTAGCATTTATCTAGTCAGGAACATCCCATTGACATTAAGAAGCTACTTTACAAGAGAATCCAGGTCAAGACTGTCAGCAGCAAACAGAGGTTACATAACATTCACAACAAAAACAGAAAAAGTTAACGCCGCCGTAAATTAATTATAATGAAAGGGAACATATGTAAATCCAATTTTTAGCCCTTAAATACATTTTTTCTGTACTTTGAGTGTCTAGTAGTGCAAAAAATGTGAATGTATTCTGTCCCAGTGCTGTGTGGATATTTTTTTAAATATTGTTTTGGGGCTAAATTAACATAATGCAGGAGACGGAAATTAAATGTACATCCTGGAATTGTAGAAGCTTACATAAAATTTAAAAAATCCAAGAAGTCATGAACAAACTGGAAGATTTAAACTAAATAGTACTTAAACAGAGACCCACCTCTTAGAGGCAGAAAATATAAAATTACATAGGAGGGGGAAATATAGGCAGCTCCATTTCCATCCAGAGCCAGGGGAGAAATGACCCTAACTCATAAATCCGTTCCTGTTCAGGTCACCAATGTTATTAAAGAGAATTAGGGAGAAATCTGATTATTCAGGATCCATCTTACAAGAAACTCTGAACTTAGTGAATGTGTTGGTCCCAACTCTGATGATGATGGTTTCTTTACCAATTATTTTCTTGCCCTTTCATCGCTGGCAGGAAAATCCGACATAGGAAGTGGAAGTGAGTTCTGGACTGGGATTCAGGAACTGACCAAACACACCAGAAGTAGGGAAACAATCCCTGATTTTATGAAAAAATTACATTTGGTAGATATCTGGAGACATTTAAAACCAGCTGAAATAATCAGGCCATTCAAGTACATTTAGATCATATTTGACTATTTATTGATCCCAATAGATTTACTCTCAAATATAACTGATTGTTGCTATGATAGCGTGCTACTATCACATCACGTTCCCTGTAATTTAATATATTCCAACAACAGCCTGGTGAGGGACCCTCCTAGATGGAGCTTACACCAGAAATGGCTGAAAGATGAGAAATTCCTTCAATATGTTGGAGAAAGGATAGACGAATATTTCAGTATGAATACCACACAAACTCCAGCCTGTATAAAATGGGATGCTTTTAAGGCATGTTTGAGGGGTTATATAATCAGTTACACCTCATCACAATCTAAAGAACAACGCAAGAGCAGACAACAATTAGAATTTAAGATTAAATTACTAGAACAACAAGTTTTTAGAAATGGCAACACAGAAACTGAGAAACAATATGAAGAAGAATCTGCAGACAGAGCAGCCTCCAGTTTATTAAGATTAAATCAATCATTCTATGAACAAGGAGAAAAACAGGGGAAACTCTTGGCATGGCAAATAAAACAACTGGAAGTGCAAAAAAGCATAACCTCTATTATTAATGGTAAAGGGGAAACTTTAATCAAAATAAATGAAGAGTTTAGAAAATACTATGAAAGGCTGTATGATTCTCAAGAGACCTCTGATATACAGGAACACGACTTATTTCTAAATAAGTTAGTTAGTCCTCGATAGATGAAGGTTACTGGAAGCTGAAATTACAGAAGAGCTGGGTAAGGCTATTGACTGCATGAAGGCAGGGAAGAAAGCTGGGCCTGATGGGTTCCCTAGAGACCTTTATAAAACATTTAAAAAACAATCAGTCCTATCTTAGAGATGTTTCAGGTGGCATATTGTAATGGTGGCCTACCAAAATCTATGACAAGTGCTTTAATCTTTGTGCTAACCAAGTCTGGGAAGCAACAATAAATGTGAGAACATGAGGCCAATAAGTTTGCTTAACGCTGACCTAAAAATACTCTGGAAATTATTAGCAATACGCTTACAAGATTCACTTCCTTCAGTGATACACAGGAGTCAGAATGGCTTTGTTTTGGGATGGCAGGGTCTACACAATGGGAGGAGGCTTCTAAACATTATTCATGGCTTGGCTGTTAAATCAGGAACTGCATTTCTTTCTCTAGATGCCGAGAAGGCGTTCGACCGAGTCCAATGGCCCTATCTATTCAACATTTTAAATCATTTTGGTTATGGAAATAAATGTTAAAATTGGATACAACTACTATATTTAAATCCTACTGCAGAAATATTAACAAATAAAAATGCAACTAAACCAATTGTTGTTAAATGAGGATGTCATCAAGGATGTCCTCTTTGTTATTTACTTTAGCATTGGAGTCTCTTGCTATAGCTGTAAGATCCAATAAATCTATAGCAGGCATTACAATTAGACAAGTAGAACAAACTTTCATTATATGCAGATGATATAAACCTCTCCTTGGGCTGCCACCTTATCATGGTGGAGGGGTTTCAGGGCCCCAATGATCAGAGGAGCTATGCTGTCTGGGGCTTCATGCCCCTGGTAGGGTCACCCAAGGCAGACAGGTCCTAGGTGAGGGACCAGACAATGATGAAAAAGACCTTAGGACTTTGTGTTCCCTCACCCGGACACGGGTCACCGGGGCCCCACTCTGGAGTCAGGCCTGGAGGGGGGGGCATGATGGCGAGAGCCTGGTGGCCGGGCTTTTAACATGGAAGGAAACATGGGTCCCCCCTCCCATGGGCCCACCACCTATGAGAGGGGCCAAAGGGGTCGGGTGCATTGTGTGATGGGTGGCGACCGAGGGAGGGGGCCCTGGCGGTCCGATCCTCGGTTGCAGAAGCTGGCTCTTGGGATGTGGAATGTCACCTCTCTGGTGGGGAAGGAGCTGGAGCTAGTGTGTGAGGTTGAGAGGTTCAGGCTAGAAATAGTCGGTCTCACCTCGATGCATGGCTCTGGTTCTGGAACCAGCCTCCTTGAGAGGGGCTGGACATACTTCCACTCTAGCCCAAGGTGAGAGGTGTCGGGCAGGAGTGGGCATACTTGTTGCTCCCCATCTCGGCGCCTGTACGTTGGGGTTTACCCCGGTGAACTAGAGGGTAACCTCCCTCCGCCTACGGGTGGGGGGACGGGTCCTGACTGTTTGTGCTTACGGGCCGAACGACAGTTCAGATTACCCACCCTTTTTGGAGTCCTTAGAGGGGGTACTGGAGAGTGCTCCTCCTGGGGACTCCCTTGTTCTGCTGGGGGAATTCAACGTTCACGTGGGCAATGACAGTGAGACCTGGAGGGGCGTGGTTGGGAGGAACGGCCCCCCCGATCAGAACTCGAGCGGTGTTCTGTTGTTAAACTTCTGTGCTCGTCATGGATTGTCCCTAACGAACACCATGTTCAAGCATAAGGGGGTCCATATGTGCACTTGGCACCAGGACACCCTAGGCCGCAGTTCGATGATCGACTTTGTCATCGTTTCATCTGATCTGCGGCCGTATGTCATGGACACCAGGGTGAAGAGAGGTGCGGAGCTGTCCACTGATCACTACCTGGTGGTGAGTTGGCTCCAGTGGTGGGGGAGTATGCCGGTCAGATCTGTCAGGCCCAAACGTGTTGTGAGGGGTCTCCAATCTCTGGGTACGAGGTCACCGAGGTGGTTAAAAAGCTCCTCGGTGGCAGGGCCCCAGGGGTGAATGAGGTCTGCCCGGAGTTCCTTAAGGCTCTGGATGTTGTAGGATTGTGTTCGCTGACGCGACTCTTCAATATTGAATGGACATCGGGGGCAGTTCCTCTGGATTGGCAGACTGGGGTGGTGGTCCCCCTGTTCAAAAAGGGGGACCGGAGGGTGTGCTCCAATTATAGGGGAGTCACACTCTTAAACCTGCCTGGCAAGGTCTATTCAGGGGTCCTGGAGAGAAGGGTCTGTCGAAGGGAAGGGGAGAGAAGGGATAGTCGAACCTCGGATTCAGGAAGAGCAGTGTGGTTTTCGTCGTGGTCGTGGAACACTGGACCAGCTCTACACTCTCGGCAGGGTCCTGGAGGGTGCATGGGAGTTCGTCCAACCGGTCTACATGTGTTTTGTGGACTTGGAGAAGGTGTTCGAACGTGTCCTTCGGGGAGCCTTGTGGGGGGTCCTTCGGGAGTATGGGGTACCGGGCCCTTTGGTACAGGCTGTATGATCGGTGTCAGAGTCTGGTCCGCATTGCTGGCAGTAAGTTGAGCTCATTTCCGGTGAGAGTTGGACTCCGTCAGGGCTGCCCTTTGTCACTGATTCTGTTCATTACTTTTATGGACGAATTTCTAGGCGCAGCCAAGGTGTTAAGGGGATCCGTTTTGGTGGACTTAGGATTGCATCTCTCCTTTTTGCAGATGATGTGGTCCTATTGGCTTTATCGTTCGTGATCTGCAGCTCTTGCTGGAGCGGTTCGCAGCAGAGTGTGAAGCGGCCGGGATGAGGATCAGTGCCTCTAAATCCGAGGCCATGGTCTTGAGCCAGAAAAGGGTAGAGTGCCTTCTCCTGGTCAGGGGGGATGTCCTGCCCCAAGTGGAGAAGTTCAAGTATCTCGGGATCTTGTACACAAATGAGGAAGAAGGGAGCGGGAGATCGACAGGCGGATTGGCGTAGCGTCTGCCGTCAAGCGGGCACTGTACCGGTCCGTTGTGGTGAAGAGAGAGCTGAGCCAAAAAGCGAAGCTCTCGATTTACCAGTCAATCTACTTTCCCACCCTCATGAGCTTTGGGTCATGACTGAAAGAACGAGATCGCGGATACAAGCGGCCAAAATAGGTTTTCTCCGTAGGGTATCTGGGCTCTCCCTTAGAGATAGGGTGAGAAGCTCAGTCATCCGGGAGGGACTCAGAGTAGAGCCGCTGCTCCTTCACATCGAGAGGAGCCAGTTGAGGGGCATCTGGTCAGGATGCCTCCTGGACGCCTCCCTGGTGAGGTGTTCCAGGAATATCCCACGGGAGGAGGCCTCAGGGAAGACCCAGGACACGCTGGAGGGACTATGTCTCTCGGTCACCCTGGGAACGCCTCGGGATTCCCCCGGAGGAGCTGGAAGAAGTGGCTGGGGAGAGGGAAGTCTGGGCCTCCCTTCTGAAGCTGCTACCCCCAAGACCCGACCCCGGATAAGCGGAAGAGAATGGATGGATGGATGGATGGATGGATGGATGGATGGATGGATGGATGGATGGATGGATGGATTATATAATCCTGTTCATTTCAAATTTAGGAGTGTCTAATCCAGATTTGCTTAACTTAACTGAGGAATACGGTCATATTTCAGGGTATAATATAAATAAATCTAAATCTTCATCGTTATTATTGGATGAAAAAGAAATGTCCCCAGCAATAAGTTCAGAATTCAAGATTGTTAGAGAATTCACTTATTTAGGAATTCAAAAATTTCAAACTTAGATATGATTATCAACACAGAGAGCTCTGCCTCTGACCAGGATGATGACGAGCCAGAAGGGCCAGTTGCAGGAGATCCCACTGATCTCTTCCTAGCTGTGTCCAGCACTGCTTTTGCTCTTCCCAAAGGACCCAGTGGTAATTTCACTTTCAAAAAACCTGGTTTTTTGAAAAACCTGGTTTTTATAAGCAAAACCTGCTTATAACCTGACTAAATTGTGTTTACATGACAATTATGTTTGTATTCCAGATATTTCAAGGTCAAAAGAACAGGGACCTGATTAACCAAGTTCTACAAATTTCCCCAGAACTCAGCATGGATCATGGAAGAGATCATTTACCAGCTCCTGGTACAAAGACATTTCTGGGTTAGAATATTCTGTTATCAAAGACTCTTCCTAATCCTTCACCTATCGGGATTTTCCTGGCCTAATGCACCAGTCGGTGTCTTTACCTCAAATTCTGGCTTCGGCAAATAGGAAAAGGCATTGTCCAAGGAGTCTGGATTTAGTTTTTACTCAGAGTCAGAGCAACATATAAATGCAATGTATGCATGGACTCAATATAAAAGGGCTAATGAGGTAAATACAACCATGCTGAGTTCTGTAAAAACAATGGAAGATGTAAGAAAACCAGTATAATGTTGAAATAATAGCAGATATGCTTCTTTTGACTGCATCCCAAAATATCACTCAAAGGGTCATCAAAAGTCTGAGGACTCTAAAAATAAGGGAAACATTTTTGCTGCCATATTAGATCATTTAATTGGAAAAAAGCTTAGAGCATGTGGCAATACAAAATACACAAGTCATCAAATCCAAAATGACATTCTTCAGGGCTTAGCAGAGATGATACAGACTGATTCATAAAGGAAGTAAAGAAATGTGAAGTATTCAGTGTTATTGCAGACAAAACAATAACATTCATATTTTGTTATTCCAAACAAAATAGGAACAAATGTCCGTGGTTGTAAATATCATTACAATGGTGTCTTCCATGAAAGCTTCCTATGTTTCCAGGCAGCTGAAAGCCTTAATGCAGCAGGACTTAGAGCAATGGTCATTAACTGTCTTGAGGAACTTGGTCTGGACTACAGACGAACATGTAGTCTGGACTACAGAAAAAACCTTGTGGGACGAGGTTATGATGATGTCATGAGTGGGAAGCTTTCCGGTGTTTCTCAGAATTCAAAGCAAAGCCAGACTGCCTTTTACGTTCATTGTAATACATGTTGCTTGAATTTAGTTCTTGTTGATGCTACCAAAGCAGTCCTTCAGGTTGTTGACTTTTTTGCACAGCAGCTGCATAACTTTGTGTGGCTCTAATGTTCATCTGAGGTGGCTTGCTGTACAGAAAGAGTTGTATCCAGCAGAACAGCCCAGGGAGCTCCAGGCACTTACAGATACATGGTGGGCATGCAGGTACATGCTATACTCTGAGAGGCAGACTGAACAGAAAGTCTCTAGACCAGATTAAAATCTCCTGTTATTAACGATGGACAACATGGACTTAGATTATTATCACAGTATTTTCTGGTATTTACTGAATAATAAAAGTGATGATAGAAAGTTTAAACACAGCATTGATCAGGGAAATAGTCAAAGCAACACACATAAAAACTTAGAAGTAACTGAAAAGGTCATTTCAGATTCATTCAGTAGTTCAGTTTTATCACTAAGCAGCTACAAATAGACAGCATTCAATTCAACATATTGACATTAATTTCTGCTAGAATGGAAACAATAGTTGGAAAGTCAGAGATGAAGAATCTCCAGATGATCAGATCATCTCCAGTTTCCTCTTTAAAACTCACAGTTTCAATCTGATCAATAAGTTTTTATTTGGACTTTGTGATCTTCATGCTGAGATCATCAGAGCTGCTGCTTGATCACTGAGATCTTCATCGGTACGATCTTTAATGTTTTATCAGTGCGGAAGTATGGAAACATCTTGTCAGTGAAGGTGTGTGTGAAGGTGTGTATGTGTGTGTTAGTATCCAGATCAGAGAAGGACAGCTTTCCTCTGTCCCAGTCCAGATTCACTCTGATCCTCTGGAGATTCTGGACTGAGAGACGAGTGGAAGGAACTGATGGAGAACGTGCTGAGTATCCAACGATATTTAACCCAATAACCAACAATCCAGACTTTATGTCTCCCTTCCTCTGAACAGACTCTTCTAACACACCAAGTCTCCAGGCTTTACTGTCTCCAACATCAACATCCCAGCTGTGGTTCCCTGAGTTAAAACCATCAGAACTCACAACAGACCAGCACTTAATATCAAATCTCTCTGGATTATCAGGAAGTTGCTGTTTCTCTCCTTCCCTCCCATTGGTCAGATCTTCAGACAGATGGAGTTCTGAACCAGCCGTGTTTGGGTCCAGAACCAGAGGCGTGTAGGTCACCATGTCCTCCATGTTGCTCCAGATGTTGAAGGCCAGGTTGCCCAGATGTTTGGCCTGGTCTATCAGAGCTCCTGAGGGCAGCTGTGGATCCTCCAGCAGGGGGCAGCGCTGGACTCTTTCCACTGCAGCCTTGTAGTTGTGCAGGAATGAGACGTCTTCAGCTCTCAGCTCCTCCTCTGTGGCTCTGACTGTGTCTGAAAGAGCTGCTATCTCTCTGCTCAGAGCCTCCATCTTCTCCTTCATCATCCCTCTCTTCTGCTCCTCTTCCTCCCTCAGTGCAGCCAGCCTGGCCTCCTCTTCCTCTGCTAGAAACTGATGAAGCTGCTTAAACTGCTCCATAATCTGCCTCTCTGTGTGTCGGGCCTGGACCTTCAGGTGTTCTGCTGTCTGATCAAACTCCTCCTGAACTTTCTTCCTGAGCTCCAGCTTCTTCTTTAAAGGCTCCAGAGTTTCCTGAAGGTTCTTCTTGTGTTGCTGAGCAGCTTCATCGATGGGTTTGAATTTATGGTTTTTGTGTAAATCTGAATGACTGCAGACGACACAAACTGGCTGCTGATGGTCCAGACAGAAGAGTTTGAGTTTCTCAGAGTGCAGAGAGCAGAGATCCTCTGAAGCTCTCTGCTCTCTCTGCTCTCTCTGCTGTAAGAAAGACTCACAGAGATTCTTCAGAGCCAGATTAAAAGGTGGTTGATCTCTTGAAGATCTCCTTGTACAAACTGGACACTCTCTTCCTGGTTTCTCTCTCCAATATTTCTGCAGACACTCCTTACAGAAGCTGTGGCTACATGACAGAAGAACCGGATCCTTAAATATTTCCAGACAGACCGGACAGCAGAGATCATCGTCTGATCTGGAAGCCATTTTGTCTCAGAGTGAAGCAGAAATCACAGCAGACAGAAAGTCAAACCAGGAAGTCAGTTTCTCTCCTGTAGAAACTTTCTGAACTTACTTTCACTTTGATTGTCTTGTTTTTCCTCCTGCAGCAGTCTGTGTTTCAGTGTCTAGTTGCTCAGTTCTCTCTCTGTTCTCCTTATTCAGTGTTAGTTTGATTTCAGTCGCAGACGAAGGCAGGAGTCAGAGTTCCTCCTCAGGGTGTTTAGTCAATGAGTTTTTCTCTCTAAACCGTTTCCTGTTTTTTCTAAGAGTTCCTGTTTGAAGAGGAACTTGAGTCAGAGATGTGACGCCCAGTAGAGGATTTTATGTAAAGCTGTAGTTTTAGAAAATCAACATAGTACTGGTGGTGATATTAGTTTTTGGCATTGAGTGAAATTTTCTGCCATTTTTTTTCAAACTGCAACTGGAAATCCAAATAATGGAAATATTACACCAAATGCTATACATGAAAACCAAAATAAAATATATTTATTTTCTGAAAATAAATATATTTAGAATAATAAATAATAATAATGAATTAAGTAATTAAAAATAAAATCTACTACAGTAGAAGAATTACCCACTATTGATACCTGATGATTCTCCTCCACCAAAGCTGGCAAAGAGCGACACAGACATTACTCTTTAATAAAGCCGACTGACTGATTGCTAATTGAAGATCTGAGTGAAGGAGTCAAACTGTTGCTTCAGTTATTTCATACTTCTAATAGTTATGGTCAGGTAATTTCTGTTTTGTTGCCATAGGTAAAGCAAAGGCAGCTGGATTGTTTCAATAACATATGTGCTAAAGTGGCAGTGCTATGAGATTTCCAGTCACATGGTGCCATTTTGTAGCACAATCAAGAAATTATATCAGTTGTTTTGAAAATGCTTATTATATCAGATATGAATAAAAAGAAATTTGCTTTTGTAATTTTGTTCTTGAATTTGTGCCTTTGCCTCTTTAAGAACCTCCTATTCTTTCCAACTCCAGCTTCATGAAATCATCACAACATGGCTCCTCTATTAACCTTTATCAACATTTTTACCAGTGTTGAACTGAGAAGTAGCTCCTATAATGAGCTCAGCAGATACAATGCTCCACCAGGTGTTTGCTAATTGTTGCTGGATAGTTTGAAGGAGCTGAGCGGGGGAGTAACAAGGAGGGGAGCTCTATGATGCGGAAGGTATGAAACTGCAGCTCTGAGGAGGAGCTGTGTCTTGAAGGCGGAGCTAGGTCCACCCAGGCGTTTTTCACAGCTGAATGGATTTCTCAAGGAAACTTGACTTCAGGGCTTCTGTCAGTCCAAGTGCGTGAGCTAAAGGTGCTAGCTTGCAGGTGCTAGCTAATGGTGCAGAGAGGCCGGGTCCGTAGTAGCGATGGGCCAGACGACACAGAAACCTCGGTACATGTGCCAAGCAAACAAGATGAACCCCCGTGTCGGTGTCCGTATCACTTTAAGGAAAACCACATGACCGATACACTTCCTGTGTCGTTTGGTTGTGAACGCATCAAATTGTATTTATGAGGGAGAAACTGTGCCGTCACGTTTGTGGGTTTTGTTGGATGGAGATACATTGTGTCCTTTGCTTTGTTTTGGTTTTTGGCTCGTATTTGAATACCTGCATGGATCAACAGAGGAAGAGGAAGATTTCTCCTGTGTGGGATCAATTTGATCTTTTCATGGAGAATAAGGTAAATTATTATTCTGTGTGTTACGGCCCCTGGCCTCTTGAGGCTGTGCAGGCTCTTTTCATTGTTATGCAGGTTCAGCTGTGAGAGCACATCTTCTGATTGGCTGCCTGGAAGTTGCAGTGCCGAGCCAAAAGGCCTCGTCTGTGGAGGATCTCCAAGATGGTCCTAGTGTGGAGGCAGCAGTGAGTGACCGGGGGAAGACACCTCGTTCACTCCCTCGCTATGATCCACTGTCCTCTGTGAGTTCAGAAGGATGAGATGGAGCTCGTTTGAAGGTGCGGTTGGCACGTCTCCAAATGGAGGCTGAGGAAAAAGCCCAGGACAGAAGAGCTCAGCTGGAGCTTGAGGTCAGGAGGCTGGAAATAGAGGCTGATAAAGCTATAAAGCTGCGCAAACCTGAGCTGGAGGCCCAGACTCGAGCGCCCTACACCAGGTTCCACCACCATGTCTGCTATGCCATCTGACATCAGTAAGTGTATTTCTTTAGTACCTGCTTTCAGAGAATCTGAGGTGGACTCATACTTTGCAGCATTTGGATGCATTGCTGGTGCTTTGCAATGGCCTAGGGAAACCTGGCCTCTTTTGTTACAATATAAGTTTTCTGGTAAAGGTCAAGAGGTGTTGGCAGCTCTTCCTTTAGAAGATAACTTAGATTACGATCTGGTTAAAGCTGTTGTCTTACAAGCTTATGAGTTGGTCCCAGAAGCTTATATACAGAAGTTTCGACAGCAGAAGAAAACTGCTGGACAAACACATGTTGAGTTTGCCAGAGAGAAATGCATTCTCTTTGATAAATGGTGTGCTGCATCCAAGGTCAACAATTATGACACTTTACGTGAGCTAATGTTGTTGGAAGACTTTAAGAAGTGCATTCCAGAGCGGGTGGTGTTGTATTTAAATGAACAGAAGGTGATTACTCTAGCGTCTGCTACTGTTCTTGCTGATGAGTATGTGCTTACCCATAAGTCCTTCATTCTTAATGAAAAGTCACATGTTAGCTCTGTGCCACAGTCCCCGATGGTTAAAACCACAGTTCCAAAAGAAAACCGTGAATGTTTCTACTGTAACAAACCTGGACATGTCATCGCTGATTGTTTAGCTTTAAAACACAAAACAGCCAAATTCACAGCAAACTAAATGTGTTGTTTTTGTGAAAAAAAGAACCCTGTAATAAGAGCACATGATTGTGGTGACAAACTACCTGATCCCTGTTTTGAACCATTCATTTTCGATGGCTTAATCTCACTGACAGCTGATCCCTCTGATTTAAAGCCAGTATGTATCCTGAGAGACACTGGAGGTTCCCAGTCAGTCATTCTTGGAAATGTATTACGTTTCTCACATGAGAGTGCATGTGGTTACAACTCTGTTCTGAGGGGGATAGAGATGGGCCACGCTCCACTAATGGCTGCATTGAGCACGTTTTGCAGAGCACAGCTTTTGGAAGCGGGTCTGAAGCATGACACAGCAACTCTCAGCTCCTGTTCAATGTTTAGCTGAAACCTGGACTTGGTCTTTAGTGCAGCAGCAGCAGAGAAGCCAGTCTCACAAAGATATGATGTTGCAAACGGAATAAGAACGCCGACAGCCTTCTGCCCTAAGAGTGGATCCTCCCTCTCTACTCTCAGCATGAATTCACTCAGTGTCTGTGATGTGAACCTCAGTCTCAATGTGGAGTCAGATGTCATGTCAATGAACTGGTCCTCCTCTGCAGAGCTGAAACCAGTAGGAGCTGGTCCATTAAAAGGATCTCTGACCCAGTCATACAGGGAACTGTTTTCAGGAAAGAATCCCATCAATGATGAAATATGTTGCTTGATGCAGGGAATCACTGAGGTGGCATCATCCTCAGCACTGTCCACAAATTCATGCAGGTTCCCCAATGAGTCAGTATTTCCTTCATCAAGTCGCCTGCTCCACATTGAGAGCTTTCGAGTCAAAGAGCTGATCTTGTCCGTGACCTGAGGGAGGGGTTTATCTTTCCCTTGCAGCTGTAGATTCAGTTCATTAAGCCTTCCTAATATGTCACTCAGGTAGGCCAGTTTTGCCAGAAAGTTCTCATCACTACATTTTTCTGTGACTTCATACTTGTGCTCCTGAACCAAAAACATTCTCATCTCCTCTCTGAGCTCAAAAACTCAGGACAAAACTTTTCCTCGTGACGGCCACCGTGCTTCACTGTGAAACATCACAGCTTGGTGTTCAGTTCCCATCTCCTCACAGATGGCAGAGAAGACTCTTGTTTTTAGAGGTCTGGTCTTTATAAAATTGACCACACCTATGATGTCAGCCACAACCTCCTTTAATTCAGAGGAAAGGTGCCTTGAAGCCAGTGCTTCTCTATGTATAACACAGTGTGTAAACTTAGCATTGGCTGAGGCCTTTTTGATCAGAGCCTGAACTCCGTTTCTCATCCCTGCCATGGTCTGTGCACCATCACTGCAAACACCGAGGCAGTTCTCCCATTTCAGCCCATCATCAGTCAGGAAGCAGTCCAGGATTTTGAATAGCTCTGTTTCTGACATATTTACTAAAACGTAGATCCTCACACAGAGAGTTTGTCACATCAAAATGTACATAAGACACAAACAAACAGTCTTGGTTGCTGCCAGTTGCTTTGTCGAGTTGTAGGGCAAAACATTGTCTTTGAGTTCATCTACCAGCTGTTCTTGAAGATTGTTAGCAGAGTCATTTATACGTCTGGCAACGGAGTCATTGGACAAAGGGATAGTTTTTATTTTTGCAGTACTTTTGTCATCCAGCATGGTAGAGACCATGTCTAACGCTGCAGGCAGTATCAGCTCCTCCGCTATGGTGTCAGGTTTCTTACACTGAGCAGTTTGGTACGCCATCTTGTAAGATGCTAACAGCACTCGCTGGGTTTCTGACGTAGCGTTCATAAAGTGAGACGATTGCTGGCAATATTCGTCAGAAATCAGTCAATTAAAGAAACGGTTTGACAATAAATTATCAATAAAATCAGGGTTACAAAAATACTCAAATTCAAGTTCAGACAGAGGGTGTAACTCTAGAAAGGGTTTATGTTAATAAGTTTCTCAGAGTGATGAACAAAATCAGTTGGAAACCTCATATTAAACATTTACACAATAAACTAAGTAGCAGCAAATCAATCCTGGCTAAAGCTGGACATATTCTGGATAATAAATCACTTCATATTCTATATAACTCTCTGATTTAACATATTTAACATATTGTTCAGAGGTGTGGGGAATTAATTAAAGCTCTTTACATCCACTGAGTTTCCTACAGAAACATTAGAATCATCCATAATGTTGGTTATTATGAGAACACAAACCTGTTATTATTAAAATCTAAAACTCTTAAATTGAAGATCTGGTGGAATTTAAAATTGGTCAAATTCTGTTTAAGGCGTCTAATAAACTGCAGCCTGAGCTCATAGAGAGCAAGTTTTATGAAAGAGAAGGAGATAAAACTTCAACTCAAACTTAAGGATTCGTAGTTTAACAACAACAAGAAAGAGTTTTGAATTTCAATTCATGGGGTAAAATTATGGAACAAGTTAAATGAGGAGTTAAAACAAAGTCAGAATTTAATACAATTTAAAAGGAAATATAAGGAGGTCATTTTCACAAGATATAGAAATATGGGTGAGAGTTGGCACTAATGTGTTTCCGTAAACTGAGGCTAACGCATATGAGTGTGTGGGTATGGATGTATATATTTAGACATATGTAAACCCAGATAAAATGGAAAATTAATGAACCAGTTTATTTTTAGTTTTGATTGGATTTATTAATGAGGGTCCATCTGAAAATATTGCCTGAGTTTATGGGGTCAGAGGTCATCAGTTTCTTTCTTCTTCCTGCTCCTTTTCCAGCATGTTAAGATTACTGTGGTACAAAAATATGTCTTTTGCATTCCTTGTTCTAGTGCATGATTTTATATTACTATCATGTTGGAAATAAAGTTTCATTCATTCATTTTAACCCTGATGGACGAGAGAGCAGACAGACGGCCACCAGGAAACGGATCAGCATCCAGTCTAGAACCTTCCTGTAATAGAACGGACCTGATCAATATATGGAGAAATAAACATTTTGATTCCAATGTTTAACATGGAGGAACAGGGACAGATCTCAACAGTCTCACTTTGACTTTTGGCTGATTTCTTTGGATATTGTAGATAAAGTGATGGACTCAGAGATAGAACCTTCTATCCTTACAGACCACAAGGCCATTATTATTAAAATAGATAGAAATTAACCTGCCACAATCAGAGGAAACATTACTGGACATTTAATACAACTTTGCAGCAAAACAAAGAATTTTCAAACAAGTTGCTCTAAAAGGCCTCAGAACAGGAAGATGAGGGTCTGTGGAGCTACAATAACCAGGAATCAGACCAAAGCATTGCAGTTATACTTTAACTAGACCATAAGTGAAGGATTCGCATGTGAAAAGGATTTAAAAGCCTGATATGTTTAAAAGATCCCAGAACCATGAAAGATACATGAAGGGCTTGCCTCGGCGCCCCCTGCTGGCTGAACCAAATGCCTTCAAATGAAACTAAAACCATCAGAAGAAACAAACTGGAGTTTGGAGGAGGTTCTACTATTTGACACAACAGTGAATGAATCAGAAATGATTTGATGCTAATTTGATTGATTCCATCACATTCTGACTTTCAAACTGTGGATCCAAACTGAGACTCTAAAAATGACAGTAAGTTCTGGAAATGGAAACCAAAATAAAACCTCAGAGAAGAAATGAATGGAAATAACATTTATTACAGTTCTGCAGTTATTTCATACATCATCTCCCTAAAAATGGAAAACAAATGATACAGAGATGAAAAGTCCAAAACTTCTTCCTCTGTTTTGTTTCAAAACCAAAACTAAACTCAGACTAAAGAATCAGAAATGAAAGATTAACGCTGCCCTCCTGCAACAATATTCAGTTTTTGGTGCTTCACAAACATCATGTAGAGTTTATCATTGTTCTGAAATCTTTATAGTAACAAACTGGATGATAATCTCTTAATTATGAAGGTCTGATGAACCAAAGTGTTTGGAACTGAACTGAACAGAAAGTCTCTAGACCAGATTAAAATCTCCTGTTATTAACGATGGACAACATGGACTTAGATTATTATCACAGTATTTTCTGGCATTTACTGAATAATAAAAGTGATGATAGAAAGTTTAAACACAGCATTGATCAGGGAAATAGTCAAAGCAACACAAATAAAAACTTAGAAGTAACTGAAAAGGTCATTTCAGATTCATTCAGTAGTTCAGTTTTATCACTAAGCAGCTACAAATAGACAGCATTCAATTCAACATATTGTCAAGAGAAGTGGAGTTTTGATGACTACACTGAGCCCTCTGTGACAACTGAGGATGAAGAATCTGCATCTTCACATCCCAGACGAACCTCTTCTCTTTCCAGGGGATGAGGACGGCGAACTGCAGGAGGGTGATGGACTCCCAGCATGTGAAAGGTCTGACCTCGTGGAGGGGGTGTCAAGAAAATCCGAGCTCATCCCACTTCCCCATGCTGGAGATTTAAGTTTAACAGTAATAATAAATAAAGTTATCTTTAAAAGGAATCACTCAAGTGACATCTAGGCCCAGCAGTAGACTTAAGTGTCAATAAAATAAATCTGGTTGTGTGTGTTGTTTTTGTCTAAAGCAAACTTTGCTTTAATTCTACTTTTTTCTATCTAATCATAAGAAATCATAGTCAGACAGAGAGAGTCATTAAACAGGAAAAGCAGGTTTCCTGGAAAAAGAGGAAGTTAGTTTCCAGCCTGCAGATTTATAAATATAGCTGAGACTATTTCTTATTTTAAAGCATGAAAGTTTTAAAGAATTAAATCTAAACATTTTGGTAATTTGATAAGATTCAAAGTAAAATACTTATATTAATATTGGTTTACTTGTAATAATATTTACACGTACATTTGTGAGAACACTTACAAGAAAAACAAGTAACTGTAACTTTGGCATCAAATAATTAGAATCATGTATTATTCTTGGTTTCTTTTCAGAAAAACATCTGTAATAACTCACATTAAGATCATAATAAGAGTAACTAATAAGTTATGGTTATAAAATCATAAATGAATGATAAATCAGAGAAGCTGAAGAAAATAAATGTGATATAAGTTATGGTTATAAAATTATAAATGAATGCTAAATCAGAGAAGCTAAAGAAAATAAATGTGATATAAATGTGATTTTGACATTGAACTTGAAATGGTGTAAAAGGTGTAACTGCAATTAAACATCACTGATATGTTGTAGGTAGATGGTAGGTGAAAGGTGAACGGTTAAGGGAAAAAGGGGAACTAACAGGAGAGCAGAGATGATCAACGCCTTATTTAGGTAAAAGGTTGTGCAGGCAATGGACAGGAGGTTGAGCAACCCCGAGACAAACAAGCACAGCAACAGTACTAGCCAATGAAAACGCACCAAAAGGGTGGATAAACCCTATATAAGGTGGGTGCAAAAGAGGAACCTTTCGTTGGATCCTCCGGGCAGCTTCGAGCCAAGAGATGGACAAAGAACTCTGCAGCTGAAGAAGAGCCGGGGCCACGGAGCCGAAGACTGTCCTGCCATGAGGACCAACCCGTCAGGCCCACAACCTGTGGCTTCAAATCGCACTTCTCTCATCGGCTGGGTTCAGACCCCAAAGACAAAGATGAAGACAAAGGCAAAGACAAAGAAGAAGAACTGGTGCCTTTTTTCCTGCCAGCACCAAGTCCTGTGTGACCTCACCATCCATGCGGAGAAGAAGATCATCAGACCTGCGGAGATCCTGGCCTTCATCGATCAACTTCCTCCTCCTGCTGCAGCACCTTCTTCATCTTCAATCATCACAGAGATTCCTGCCTTCGCCGATCAACATCTTCCTCCTGCTGCAGCACCTTCTTCATCATCAAGCCAGGTCTGGGGTTCGAAACGTCAAACTCCGTCCGTCTCTCTCAAAGGTTCTCTTTTTTTTAGTTCTCAGTCAGCAGTAGGGAAAGATAGACTAGATGATTGATTTTACTTATTTGATTATTTCTGCTACTGAATTAAGCTGTACTGACCCTTGCAAAAATGCCTTACTAATAAAATATTTAGCATAAAGAAAATCTAAAAGATGTTGTGGACATTCAGTTAATGAGTCACCTTAAAGTTCTTTGATGGTTGTAAAATAGCTGTGATGTTTGATTCTGGAGAGGAAAAAGTTTAAAATGTTTTTAGGTTGCTGGTAGCCCAAATTTAAAACGTCATCCTTGGGACTCGCCCGAGTCACTAAAACCTACCTGGTTCAATAACAAATGCAAGTTGTAAAATAGAGAACGAGCGACCGTTAACAGGTGTGCTCTGTGAAACTAGTTGGCTGTAGGCTGCTCAGTCTGGCTAATTCACAGGGGGAAGAAGGGTGGGACACCTGGATGTAGGCCGTCAGAAAACCAGGCGAATCGTTTCTCGAAACCAGCTTAAACAGAGTTTACTTCAGTTCTGGGCAGGGTAAATCCCAGCAGATTTAGGAAACTCAATTAACCCGTTAGAAGGAGAGCTGGTAGCACATCTCCCCTCTCAGAAGAGGAAGCAGAGAGTGAGACAGTAGAGACAGAAGGGGGGGGGGGGGGGGGTGTTGCGCAACAACAAGTGGCGCCCAACGTGGGGCGGCGCACAACTGAGTAGGCGGGCCCCAAAGACACCAAGTTAGTAAAAACAGATGTGAGACTCTGAATAGCTCACTTGGGTAACTAACTCTTAGGGAAAAGAGTTAGTGGTGACTGATAAGGCCATCAGTCACAACTCTCGCAGTAACTGTATAGCATACAGGTGAGGGAAAGCTTCTACTGAGGATAAATGACCGGATCCAGACAGTGAAGCTAGTAGCCAACATAGTCTAGACCCATCCCTGCTCGAGAGCGCAAAGAGAGGCTTTGGGGGATAGACAACTCGAACCGACAGAGAGACGAAGTGATGGATGATCACTTCGAGGAGGAAAATCTGGGGAAGAAACCGGAGGAAGCCGGCCGCCCAGATCGTTTGGAGAAAGAGGAGACCTCAACAGAACTGCATCAGCTTCTACACAGCTACTGTCACTCAGACCTGAAGCAAGGGGGGAAGTTGGTTCCAAGAATGAGGAACTGAAACATCAACCCCTGACAAAGGAAAGTTGTCTCAGTCTTGCTGGAGTGGTTCGTGATGTAATGCTGACAAGAATAGAAAAGACCAGCCAGCAAGCATGCACAAGAAACACAGAAAAGTATCATCAGCTGACGATGGATGAGGAAGCACACCGCGTCCTCCACTGCAGCCATCGAGAAGACATCCGGCAACAGAGGAACAAACACCAGCAGCTGACATCATCACACAGACGCTGACATGGTTAAAGACATCCTGCTGGACCCGGAGCTTGAAATTGGGCCAGCACAACCCACCAGTAAGAAACGACCGCAAGCGACATCTGAGAAGCCAGGACAACCAGAGTGGACAAGCTACACCGATGGATCCAGAAAGGGGTCCGACCAGTCGGCATACTGGGGATTTATTCTGAAGCAGGACGGCAAAGAAAAATGCCGTCAGAAAGGAAAAGCTCCCGGTAGTGCTCAAGCCGGAGAAGTAACGGCAGTACTGGAAGGATTGCTGGAGCTGGTGAAAAGGAAAATCAAGAGTGCCAGGTTAGTAACTGACAGTTACTACTGTGCTCAGGCCCTTAGAGAGGACTTGGCCATTTGGGAAGAAAATGGTTTCGAGACTGCAAAGGGCAAGCCCGTGGCACACAAAGATTTGTGGAAAAAGATTGCTGAGCTAAAAATGCAGTTGGAGATAGAAGTTGAGCATCAAAGAGCACACACGCATGAGGGAGCTCATTGGCGTGGGAATGATGAAGTGGACTGTTATGTCCAACAAAGAAAGATTGTCTCTGCCGGTGTCGAGGTGGGACAGAACACCTAAGGACAGGTGGTCCCAGAAGAGTAGCACGGGGAGCAGGTAGTACGGTGCGTGCATAAGGCCCTCGAATATGCAGGCGTGCTACACCCCCGTGAAGAACTGAGCAAGCAGGACTGCTGGATGTCCCTTCAGCCCATCTGATGCAGCTGTGTGGCTTTGAGGTATGTGGTCGATACGCAGGGCACCCAGGGCAGCGGATGGAAGGTTTGTTCATCAAGAGCACAGTCCCATGGGGTTCAGTCTGCATGGATGTAGCAGAGCCAATGGGGACAACAAGAAAGAGAGGTGAGAAGTACCTCTTGGTGCTGATGGACACAGTGACAACTGCTAGAAGAGCAGGTATTCCCCTGCAGAGGAACTCCGTTCACGTCACAGAAAGCAGGGAGGCGAAGACACTTCTCCTTTTTGCTCAGAAGGAAAAGGGAAGTTGCAGCTCGAAGTGTCACTGAAAACAGGGCAGAGAGTTTGGATTAAAGCTCAAGATCGGCCTGCAACTACGGTGATCAAGCTGAGATTCAACACCCGAGATTTTGTAAAGTAAGTACTGAACTTCAACACAGTACTACTGATGAAGAAAGGGGTCCATGAGGAAGCAGTGCTCAAGCCAGTTCTTAGCTACAGCAAACCAGAACATTACGAGAAGATGGCCAGAGAATCAAGCACCATGCCATCCTACAGTAGACTGGCCACTATTACAGGAAGGTTGCCGTTCAAAGAACAACTTCAAGGCTTTGGACTGGGAGGGCCGTGAAGAAATTGGACTATGCTAAAGAAGAACTCCTGTCACAACCTGATGGATTAAAATGGAAAAGGATCATGATTACGTATAAAGCGTCATGATGCTTATGCTTTTTGCTTTGCTCTGCTGAACAGCCAGAATTTTTTTTTTTTTTTTAGGCCTTCTGTCTCAGCCCATCTTCCCTAAAGAACCATCCCACATCCTGAAGAACCGACAGTTCATCCAGCGAAGGTTCTTGTAGAAGAATCAGAGCGATCCAAGTTTTCTTCGACATTCATCACCTCATGGGGGAAATCAAAACTCCAAGGAGGGGGTGTCAAGAGAAGTGGAGTTTTGATGACTACACTGAGCCCTCTGTGACAACTGAGGATGAAGAATCTGCATCTTCACATCCCAGACGAACCTCTTCTCTTTCC
This sequence comes from Xiphophorus hellerii, assembly GCF_003331165.1. NCBI lineage: Eukaryota > Metazoa > Chordata > Actinopteri > Cyprinodontiformes > Poeciliidae > Xiphophorus > Xiphophorus hellerii. The sequence goes on from NC_045679.1 coordinate 1,823,649, forward strand.
AGGGGATGAGGACGGCGAACTGCAGGAGGGTGATGGACTCCCAGCATGTGAAAGGTCTGACCTCGTGGAGGGGGTGTCAAGAAAATCCGAGCTCATCCCACTTCCCCATGCTGGAGATTTAAGTTTAACAGTAATAATAAATAAAGTTATCTTTAAAAGGAATCACTCAAGTGACATCTAGGCCCAGCAGTAGACTTAAGTGTCAATAAAATAAATCTGGTTGTGTGTGTTGTTTTTGTCTAAAGCAAACTTTGCTTTAATTCTACTTTTTTCTATCTAATCATAAGAAATCATAGTCAGACAGAGAGAGTCATTAAACAGGAAAAGCAGGTTTCCTGGAAAAAGAGGAAGTTAGTTTCCAGCCTGCAGATTTATAAATATAGCTGAGACTATTTCTTATTTTAAAGCATGAAAGTTTTAAAGAATTAAATCTAAACATTTTGGTAATTTGATAAGATTCAAAGTAAAATACTTATATTAATATTGGTTTACTTGTAATAATATTTACACGTACATTTGTGAGAACACTTACAAGAAAAACAAGTAACTGTAACTTTGGCATCAAATAATTAGAATCATGTATTATTCTTGGTTTCTTTTCAGAAAAACATCTGTAATAACTCACATTAAGATCATAATAAGAGTAACTAATAAGTTATGGTTATAAAATCATAAATGAATGATAAATCAGAGAAGCTGAAGAAAATAAATGTGATATAAGTTATGGTTATAAAATTATAAATGAATGCTAAATCAGAGAAGCTAAAGAAAATAAATGTGATATAAATGTGATTTTGACATTGAACTTGAAATGGTGTAAAAGGTGTAACTGCAATTAAACATCACTGATATGTTGGAGGTAGATGGTAGGTGAAAGGTGAACGGTTAAGGGAAAAAGGGGAACTAACAGGAGAGCAGAGATGATCAACGCCTTATTTAGGTAAAAGGTTGTGCAGGCAATGGACAGGAGGTTGAGCAACCCCGAGACAAACAAGCACAGCAACAGTACTAGCCAATGAAAACGCACCAAAAGGGTGGATAAACCCTATATAAGGTGGGTGCAAAAGAGGAACCTTTCGTTGGATCCTCCGGGCAGCTTCGAGCCAAGACATGGACAAAGAACTCTGCAGCTGAAGAAGAGCCGGGGCCACGGAGCCGAAGACTGTCCTGCCATGAGGACCAACCCGTCAGGCCCACAACCTGTGGCTTCAAATCGCACTTCTCTCATCGGCTGGGTTCAGACCCCAAAGACAAAGATGAAGACAAAGGCAAAGACAAAGAAGAAGAACTGGTGCCTTTTTTCCTGCCAGCACCAAGTCCTGTGTGACCTCACCATCCATGCGGAGAAGAAGATCATCAGACCTGCGGAGATCCTGGCCTTCATCGATCAACTTCCTCCTCCTGCTGCAGCACCTTCTTCATCTTCAATCATCACAGAGATTCCTGCCTTCGCCGATCAACATCTTCCTCCTGCTGCAGCACCTTCTTCATCATCAAGCCAGGTCTGGGGTTCGAAACGTCAAACTCCGTCCGTCTCTCTCAAAGGTTCTCTTTTTTTTAGTTCTCAGTCAGCAGTAGGGAAAGATAGACTAGATGATTGATTTTACTTATTTGATTATTTCTGCTACTGAATTAAGCTGTACTGACCCTTGCAAAACTGCCTTACTAATAAAATATTTAGCATAAAGAAAATCTAAAAGATGTTGTGGACATTCAGTTAATGAGTCACCTTAAAGTTCTTTGATGGTTGTAAAATAGCTGTGATGTTTGATTCTGGAGAGGAAGAAGTGGAAAATGTTTTATAGGTTGCTGGTAGCCCAAATTTAAAACGTCATCCTTGGGACTCGCCCGAGTCACTAAAACCTACCTGGTTCAATAACAAATGCAAGTTGTAAAATAGAGAAGGAGCGACCGTTAACAGGTGTGCTCTGTGAAACTAGTTGGCTGTAGGCTGCTCAGTCTGGCTAATTCACAGGGGGAAGAAGGGTGGGACACCTGGATGTAGGCCGTCAGAAAACCAGGCGAATCGTTTCTCGAAACCAGCTTAAACAGAGTTTACTTCAGTTCTGGGCAGGGTAAATCCCAGCAGATTTAGGAAACTCAATTAACCCGTTAGAAGGAGAGCTGGTAGCACATCTCCCCTCTCAGAAGAGGAAGCAGAGAGTGAGACAGTAGAGACAGAAGGGGGGGGGGGGGTGTTGCGCAACAACAACATTGACATTAATTTCTGCTAGAATGGAAACAATAGTTGGAAAGTCAGAGATGAAGAATCTCCAGATGATCAGATCATCTCCAGTTTCCTCTTTAAAACTCACAGTTTCAATCTGATCAATAAGTTTTTATTTGGACTTTGTGATCTTCATGCTGAGATCATCAGAGCTGCTGCTTGATCACTGAGATCTTCATCGGTACGATCTTTAATGTTTTATTAGTGTTGAAGTATGGAAACATCTTGTGAGTGAAGGTGTGTGTGAAGGTGTGTATGTGTGTGTTAGTATCCAGATCAGAGAAGGACAGCTTTCCTCTGTCCCAGTCCAGATTCACTCTGATCCTCTGGAGTTTCTTCTGGACTGAGAGACGAGTGGGAGGAGCTGGTGGAGAATATGCTGAGTAATTATTTATAAACAACAATCCAGACTCTATGATTCCCTTCCTCTGAACAGACTCTTCTAACACACCAAGGCTCCAGTCTTTACTGTCTCCAACATCAACATCCCAGCTGTGGTTCCCTGAGTTAAAACCATCAGAACTCAGAACAGACCAGCACCAGTAAATATCAAATCTCTCTGGATTATCAGGAAGTTGCTGTTTCTCTCCTTTCCTCCCACTGGTCAGATTTTCAGACAGATGGAGTCCTGGACCAGCCGTGTTTGGGTCCAGAACCAGAGGAGTGTAGGTCACCATGTTCTCCATGTTGCTCCAGATGTTGAAGGCCAGGTTGCCCAGATGTTTGGCCTGGTCTATCAGAGCTCCTGAGGGCAGCTGTGGATCCTCCAGCAGGGGGCAGCGCTGGACTCTTTCCACTGCAGCCTTGTAGTTGTGCAGGAATGAGACGTCTTCAGCTCTCAGCTCCTCCTCTGTGGCTCTGACTGTGTCTGAAAGAGCTGCTATCTCTCTGCTTAGAGCCTCCATCTTCTCCTTCATCATCCCTCTCTTCTGCTCCTCTTCCTCCCTCAGTGCAGCCAGCCTGGCCTCCTCTTCCTCTGCTAGAAACTGATGAAGCTGCTTAAACTGCTCCATAATCTGCCTCTCTGTGTGTCGGGCCTGGACCTTCAGGTGTTCTGCTGTCTGATCAAACTCCTCCTGAACTTTCTTCCTGAGCTCCAGCTTCTTCTTTAAAGGCTCCAGAGTTTCCTGAAGGTTCTTCTTGTGTTGCTGAGCAGTTTCATTGATGGGTCTGAATCTGTGCTTGGTGTGTTTTTCTGAATCTCTGCAGACGAGACACACTGGCTGCTGATGGTCCAGACAGAAGAGTTTGAGTTTCTCAGAGTGCAGAGAGCAGAGATCCTCTGAAGCTCTCTGCTCTCTCTGCTGTAAGAAAGACTCACAGAGATTCTTCAGAGCCAGATTTAAAGGTGGCTGATTTTTAGAAGATCTCCTTTTACAAACTGGACACTCTCTTCCTGGTTTCTCTCTCCAATATTTCTGCAGACACTCCTTACAGAAGCTGTGGCTACATGACAGAAGAACCGGATCCTTAAATATTTCCAGACAGACCGGACAGCAGAGATCATCGTCTGATCTGGAAGCCATTTTGTCTCAGAGTGAAGCTGAAATCACAGCAGACAGAAAGTCAAACCAGGAAGTCAGTTTCTCTCCTGTAGAAACTTTCTGAACTTACTTTGACTTTGATTGTCTTGTTTTTCCTCCTGCAGCAGTCTGTGTTTCAGTGTCTAGTTGCTCAGTTCTCTCTCTGTTCTCCTTGTTCAGTGTTAGTTTGATTTCAATCGGAGACGAAGGCAGGAGTCAAAGGTCATCCTCAGGGTGTTTACTCAGTGAGTTTTTCTCTCTCAACTGTTTCCTGTTCATTTTTTCCAAGAGTTCCTGTTGGAATTTCAGTCTTGAGGCAGAGATGTGGCGCCCTCTAGAGGATTTACAGTCAACCTGCAGTTTCAGAAAAACTACAGCACTGGAGGTGAAGGTAATGTTTGGTGTTGAGTAAAATTTTCCTTCTTTCAAAAAATTGTTTTTAGAATCTGAAATGTTTTTTCATACTGAGGCTTAAAATGTTAATTTTTAAATATTACACAAAATACTGTAAATGCAAACAATAAATATATCTCAGAATATAAATTAAGTAAATAGAAATAAAATCTACTACAGTAGAAGAAACGCCCACTATTGATGAACTTCTGCCATTTATGCTGGCAAACAGCGACACAGACATTATTCATTATTAAAGCCGACTGAATTATTGATGGATGAAGATTTTAGAGAAGGAAAGTCAAACTGTTGCTTCAGTTATTTCATGCTAATCTAGGTGGTTTTTAAGAGAAGGACCTCGCTGCAGCAAACAGAAAGGGGCGGGGACGGACCTTTCCGTCAGTCCCATACCTTATTTGGAAATGGGACTATTGCATTCCGGAAATGAAGGGGGCGCTATTTTCATAATCACTAGTATAAATACCTCAAGACGCGGAGTTAAGAGGAACAGAAGAAGAAAGAAAGAAGTTTGAGAGGTTCTTCGACTGGTGTTCGGCACACGATCAACAATGCAAAACTCACAAAGTCAACAAAAGGTATCTTTACCTTCTTAAATTTTTTCACATAGTAAATCAATACGCTTTTCTAGATTAGGTTGAAAATATAATTAAGAACTAGTGAAATTCGTAATTCATACAGGGGAAGGCTAATTTTAGCATGTAGCATAGCTAATTATTATCCCGCAGGGCACCATTAGATAAAAATAGAAAAGTAGATAACATGTATAATTGAGAAATGTATTTTATGCTCAAACTTTATTTTATTTTCATTATACAGATCCACGTATCTATTTGCAACATGAACATAAATACTGCTGTTCCCTTTGCTCATACAAGCTACAGAACCATTTAGCACAAACTGCTATGGTTCAACATAACGGTATGTATAACTACACTTGAAAAATATAAAATATTTTTTACATACCAGTTTTCTAGTGTTTCTCTTTTATTTTTAAAGGTTGATCTTTTTTAAATATGTTTTGTACACCAATGTTAAATTTCTGGAAAGTCTAATATATTTTATAAACTAACAGCAGCCATTATAGGTGGGTGTAGTACCCAGATGTGATACTCTAATGACGAGTAGCACAACTTCAATATAGTTTTAGTAAGTAACTGCAATAAACTACACAAGTAAGAGTAACAAAGTATTTGGTGAAATGGCTGTTATTAACTACTGTTTTACTGATCATAATGTGCAATGTGATTTTTTATTTTGTTTGTTTTTTTGTTTTTTTTTCAGATGCCTCTGAATGTTCTTGAAGCTGTTCTCCAGGAGGTGATACCAGCACAGGGAGACTCAGCTTACCTCACCTTGGCATTGACCTGCAAGACCTTTCAAGCCGTTGTGTCTGAGCCAGTTTTCAGGAAGAAGACTCACTTTGCTTGGCTGGATGGTAAGGACCTTTGACTTTTTTTACCCAAAACATGTGAAATTAGATTTTAACTACATGAAATCGATTTTTCATTAACAGGTGAGATCAACTGGGGCAAATTTTCAAAAAACATTCAAGGCAGAAAACCGGATTCCTTTTGCGGTTGTAACGTGTTTTTCCTGCCACCGGTGATATAAAGACTGTGGGCTTCACCGGTGATGGAAGACGAGGAGAGTACCCTGGTTACTACTGTGATGGCCGACCTGGACACTGCACTGACTGTCAATACTGAATGCAAGGAGAATATTAGTTGCTTTCCTCTGTCTTTCACACATTTCAGTTGTCACACATTGTTTGTTTTTTTTTGTGACATGCCATTTTAAATCATTTCTGCTAAATAATATTTGCCTTTTGACTTGTGCAGTCATCCTTTTTAATAATGTGTTCTTTCAATATTATTTACATTTTTGAATGTTCCTTTTGTTGTAGCTCAGTTGATTTGCATTATTTAGTTTTCATAGAAATGGTGCCGTTTCCACACAAAGTTACATTGTGGCTGTAATTTGTTGGAGAGAGTAGAACCAATAAAGTAGTTGTAAATATATTGTAACAGCGTTATTTAACAATAGGATAACCTTGTTTTAAAAATTTTAAATGCAAGCAAAGCTAATAACTTGCAATATTTTATATGTGTAAATACAATGTTTCCTATACATTTTGAACAATGACTGGAATCAATACAAATTTTTTTACAAACCTGACATACAGCCAAGTTGTTTATGTTTTAACAGTCAGAATCAACTTGGGGTTTTTTTGTAATAAAGCAAGCACATACAGAAACATATTGTTCAGATACAAACAAGATTAAACGAGCAGAGCGAAGGTGTAGTCGGGGTGGAGGTGATGATAGCTCAGATGAGGAGCAGTTGCACACATCAAGCCGGACTTTATAAAGGGTGGAGGAGATGAGCCCAGCGCCGTTAGGCCGGGATGGAGACACATGATCAGGTGATTGGCTGAGCAGCTGAGATGAAGACAGTTATAGTTAGAATTTACACACTGGTTTAATTTATGTAACCAGTGACTTTATTCAAAAAGGTTTTTATATAGAAAAAAGATCATTCTCTCTGGCAGTTACCAGCGCAGTGTCTACTGCCGGGGTCCGAGCCCCAAAGATTATTTCTTGTCAAATAAACTTTCTAAAACCTACTTTCTGTGTGAGTCTTTCCAGGCTGAAGCTACATTTAAAGTTTTAATTAATCTCTTTGGGTTTTGCAACAATTGGATATTTAAGGGCTTTATTTTATGAATCGATTGCAATTGATAGAATTGATATGGAATTTATAAATGGAATAGTGGGACACCAATCAGTTTACTGGTTGAACTGGAGTCCTTATAGCAAAAGTTTCCAATGAGACATTATGGTAAACAATGATAACAGCTGAGCCAGGTCACCTGCAACCAAAAATATTCTAGTTTTCTGAACTAATTAATGGATGGATAAATGACTTTTGTTAGAAGTTCAAAAGTCCTTTGGTTTGTTTGTAAATTATATTCACAATGTGAATAATAAGAAAAATATTTGGCAAATAAACAACAAAAGTGCTCTGTGAATGGACGTACTAAGTTGGCCAAAATTATTGACTAAATGTTTTACAGACCAAACCTCTTTTCCATCTAGTTCTTATTTAATAAGCCAGAGGCTATTATATTTTAGATTTTAACTTATTTATTTTAAGAGTACCATTCACAACATCAAAATATATTATTTGAACTTCATTTGTTTATATCTGTTTTCTTAATCTGCGACGGACTGGCGATCTGTCCAGGGTCAGCAGCCCTCATGACCCCACTATAGGGATCAATCATGATAATTAATGGATGGATAAATGTGCTCTTAATGTAATGTACATTTGTCTCCAAAATATTGATTTGATTCATGTTTTATTACTTTTGTTTGAGATAGATTGGGTGTAAGGATAGATAAATACATCTCCATAATGTTTCCTTATTGCTTATTCTAGATTGTTTGTTACTAATATAATTTTAAATAAAGGTTTAACAAAGATTTGGAAATAAAAAAGTGACTTACCACGTGACAGACATACCACGTGACATATCACGTTTTGTAGCCATTTTTTTACTATTTAATTTGTATTTTTAATGTTGAAAGTGTTCTTGGGTGTTTTAAAAGGCGTTGTCAAATAAAATACGTTATTATTAGTATAATTATTATAACACGATCGGTACAGGAAATAGTGTCACTAGCGCCCCCTTCATTTCCGGAATGAAATAGTCCCATTTCCATATAAGGTATGAGACGGACAGTGGTCCGTCCCCACCATTTCCATATAAGGTATGAGACTGACAGTTGTCCGACCCCGCCCCATTCTGTTTGCTGCAGCGAGGTGTACTTGGTTTTTAATAGTAAAGCTAAAGCTAACAGTCAACCAACCACCAAGCCAGCTAATCATAAAACCAACCAACCAACCAGTCAACATGTCAATTATAGAACCAGCTAGTCAAACCAACCAGCCAATCACAGAACCAACAAATTGACCAACCAGTCAACCAACCGTCTGTCCATCTGTTGGGAATCAAAATTTTCAAATATGCCACAAACTGTGATTTTCATTTTCCATGAGCCATAAATGTAACATATGCTCTGGACTAGCTTTAAGCTAGACAAGGAAACGTGACTTCAGGGCTTTTTGTGTGCAAGAAAAAAAATTATTAAAATGGAGCGAAAGAGAGAAAGAGGAAGAGAGGAATGCAGATATGAAAGCAGCTTCATTTTAGTATGTTGTTCAAACTTTAAGAGACAAATCAAACAGATCACAGCATTAAAGCATCAAAAATGACAAAGATCAACATTATTCACAGCAAACAATCAGCAACTCTTCAGTGAAAGACATTAATTAAATACATGAAACAAGGATGGCTGAGTTATTTATTTAACCAACATATTAAATAATGAAGCTGTTTTTCCTACTTGTTCGGTGATCAGGCTCACTGAGATTTGAAATGATGTCAGAGGACCAGTCCAAGGCTCCCAGGTCTCTGGTTCAGCACAACTCTGACTGTTTCCAGGTTACATTCAGTCCTTTAGCTTCCTTTCTCCATCCAACAAGACATCCATCTGTTTCTCCATCCAACAAGACATCCATCTGTTTCTCCATCCAACAAGACATCCACCTGTTTCTCCATCCAACAGGACATCCACCTGTTTCTCCATCCAACAAGACATCCACCTGTTTCTCCATCCAACAAGACATCCACCTGTTTCTCCATCCAACAAGACATCCATCTGTTTCTCCATCCAACAAGACATCCATCTGTTTCTCCATCCAACAAGACATCCACCTGTTTCTCCATCCAACAAGACATCCATCTGTTTCTCCATCCAACAAGACATCCATCTGTTTCTCCGTCCAACAAGACATCCATCTGTTTCTCCGTCCAACAAGACATCCATCTGTTTCTCCGTCCAACAAGACATCCATCTGTTTCTCCGTCCAACAAGACATCCATCTGTTTCTCCGTCCAACAAGACATCCATCTGTTTCTCCATCCAACAAGACATCCATCTGTTTCTCCTTCCAACAAGACATCCATCTGTTTCTCCGTCCAACAAGACATCCACCTGTTTCTCCATCCAACAAGACATCCATCTGTTTCTCCATCCAACAAGACATCCATCTGTTTCTCCGTCCAACAAGACATCCATCTGTTTCTCCATCCAACAAGACATCCACCTGTTTCTCCTTCCAACAAGACATCCACCTGTTTCTCCGTCCAACAAGACATCCACCTGTTCCTCCATCCAACAAGACATCCATCTGTTTCTCCATCCAACAAGACATCCACCTGTTTCTCCGTCCAACAAGACATCCACCTGTTCCTCCATCCAACAAGACATCCATCTGTTTCTCCATCCAACAAGACATCCACCTGTTTCTCCGTCCAACAAGACATCCACCTGTTCCTCCATCCAACAAGAGATCCATCTGTTTCTCCATCCAACAAGACATCCATCTGTTTCTCCTTCCAACAAGACATCCACCTGTTTCTCCATCCAACAAGACATCCACCTGTTTCTCCATCCAACAAGACATCCACCTGTTTCTCCATCCAACAAGACATCCATCTGTTTCTCCATCCAACAAGACATCCACCTGTTTCTCCATCCAACAAGACATCCATCTGTTTCTACATCCAACACTACAGTTGTTATGCTCTGAGTTTTACTGCAGAGGTTAGTTTTAGCCTTCATTGCAGTGAATGCTGGGAAATGTGGTCCGATCAGTTTGGTTGAGGAAACATCCGTCCGTCCGTCCGTCCGTCCGTCCGTCCGTAAAAACAACCAGTAATTAAACAAACCAACCAATCCAATATCTTATCAATAAATCAATCAATGCAATCAATAAGTCGTCTTAATCTGTAGTTCTTCACATTTCTCAAAATACTTCAGGGGTTTTATTTGGATATTTTTTAACTGCTTTCCATACATTTTCCCTTTTTGTGCCTGACCAGAACATTATTGTCATATAAACATGATGAAACATGAGAAATGAAAAAAAAGAAACATTTCAAACCCTAAAGAACTTTTTCTTCAGCAGTTTAATAGTGTCTCTACACCAGTTCACAGTTCACCTCTTCAGTGTGTGTGTGTGCGTGTGTGTGTGTGTGTGTGGGGGTGTGCGTGTGTGTGTGTACCTTGTCATGGTGTGCAGTCAGTGTCTGTCCACTACAGACTGGAGGAGATTCTCCCTTCACCTCCCATTTCTGCCACTGCAGCTTCTCTGAAAACACAAAGAGACTCCCTAACTAACCAGAGCTTGGAGCACAAAGGTTTCCTTTTGGTTTCTTAGTCTGAATTTAGTCTCAAAAACTGGGAGAGTTGGTTAGAAATCCCTAAAAACTGGTTTTTACATGGGGATTCTTTGAATCTTAAAAAGTTTTGATACTTTCAGGTATTGTATCGCTGATTTTAACATTACTGTAATGAAATCAGAATCAACATTTTCATATTTATTTATTGAGTTGAAGACGTTTAAAATAAACACATATTGTGTCATGATGTGTTGCTTCAAAGTGGATCCCAACCTGAGCCAAAGTTTACCTGTGTTCAGAGCATAAAGGTCCTTACAAAACGTTCCTCCTGCTCTGTAACCTCCAAACATGAAGAGCTGATCTCCAGCCTGAGTGAAACTCTGCCCCCATCTGGAGAGGCAGAAACAGACGATATGAATATCCAGGATGTGACTCAGTGATTAAAGTGGATCAATGTGATTTGATCTGATTGAGTCTCACAGGGTAGGAGGAAGCGATCCGCTGGTTTTAACCGGAGTCCAGGTGACAGACACTGAAACAAAGTCAGGTTCCAGACTTCAGTCCAACATGCTTCATTTTCTCTGGACAGAAATGATTCAGGATGAGTTTTTAACCTGTGTTGAAGACCAGGAGGTCGTCGGTTGGCTCGCCCTCCAGCCGCCCTCCGTACATGTAGATGTTGTCTCCAGCGGCAGCAGAGCCGGACCGGAGAACCCTGGGAGCCACGCCGCCGGCTGACAGGCATTCCCAGGCCAAAGACACTGCAGAGAACATGGAACGTCATCAGAACGCCGAGAGACGTGAAGCTAAAGACCAAACCAGGAGGGAAGGAGGCGATGGGGCACTGGCCTCACCGACGTCGAAGCTGTAGACGCCTGGGAGGCATTCGGAGGCTCCAGGACTGGAGGATCCTCCAAACAGATACAGCTTCCCTCTGACGACGCTGAGCAGCAGACGATGTCTCATCACATCAGGGCCAAACATCAACAGTGCAGTTGGGTTTTCAAAGGTTGGTCAAACTTTCTTTGGACATAAGCTGCTTTTCCCCAGTTAATGTCCCATATTTGTACCTGTGCAGTTAGTGATTAACTCATTAGCGCTTCTATGTCCAGCAGGCAGAAAATAGCAAGGAGGCGTGTCCTTTTTGTTGCAACAATCTTTCCATTCAAGGATTCAAGGATCCTTGAATATTTAGAAAGTTATGATTCTGGAGATTCCAATAATAAATACAAACCAAGGATACAATCATAACACAGTAAACCCTTTAGTCAAGTCCAGTGATGGAAACACTTCCTCTACTGCGCTAATAGCACAGCTAACTTTGAACACCTTTAGCACACTTAGCTTTAGCATTAGCTTTTGGATAAATTCTAAAGCGCTAATTTACTTTTGTAAACTTTTGTACAGTTTTGTAAACTTTCAGTTGAATAAAGTTTGACATCTGAAGTAGTTAGAAGTTTATGTCCATGCTCTTATTTTGAAGTGGTTGAAGACTGCTCAGCAGTTTCATTTCATTTCCCTAACAAAGGAAAGGAAACTGTTTTTTGTGACTCAGTTTCCTATTAAAGGAAAATTAATTCAAAGTAAAAACCTGGATGAATACTTTGTGTTGCAATTCACCCCAATATTGTTTTTAAATCTCCACCAACTTCCTGGACTGTGATCAAGGGCCACTCAGAACTGTTCCAAGGGCCGTAAATGGCCCCACGGCCACACTTTGGACACCTCTGCTCTAGATCTTGCTGGGACATTAGTCCTTTAATCCTGGAATTCCTTCTGTTTGCGTTTGTAGCAAAACGGTAAATCTAGATGTAATGACGCCTTTTGTCCGCTAGGAGGCACTAAAAGCTGCCAAATAACTTCCCATCATGATGCAGGTTTTACAGACAGAGAAAAGTTTGATTCATAAAACCATAATCAGGATAAAACTCACCTGCTGAGATCTGGAGGTCTCAGTTCAGAGTCTCTTCTTCTGTTGTTCTCTGGTTGTTTCACTGAAACCAACAATAAGAGATCCGGCTCAGGTTACAGGTAAACCTACACCTGGCCACTGTTGCCATGCAACCGCGTCCAAATACAGCATACAGTACATTTACTGAAAAAACTACACAGGTGATCTAACTTTAAAAAATAATCTGTTACAAGTAATCAAATGTATCCAATTTATTAAGTTTATTAATTTGTCATGTCAAATATAAATAAAATACATTTAATAAGCTTAATTTAATTGCATGTAACAACTTAAACTTTTTTTAAAGTTGGAGCTACATTTTCTTTTTTCAGCCTTTATATTGTTTTGTTATATTTTTCAGTTTATTTAATGTTTCTTGGTTATGATGTCGCTGCATTTGCTCTTGAACTTCTAAAAATGGTCATGACTTCCAGCTAACCAGTTTAGTGAATCCTCATTTTTTTCCCTCAGGTTTGGCAGAACTGAACTTGTAGTCCAAGTTCAGTTGAACAAGTCAAAATGTTTGGTTGTAGCTCGTATCAACACTCAGGATTCCTCACATCGCCCCCCGGCATCAGAGGCTTTTAAAGTGTCTGGTTACATTTTATTTTTCTCAGGAATTTTCCCACATCAGTGAGGTTTGTCCATTTTGGTATCAAGAAGGATTTTGTGAAAGACTTTGTCTGATTGAGGCATCAGTTGCTTCTGTTTACTGAAACAAGGAACACAGCAAAGCGGTAAGCTGCGGTTCACCGCGTGGCGTCATGATGGTGTCCTGGTCATCGTTGTGATGGTAGCATTGAGCCTTCGGTTTCTTTTAGCACTGTGCTAGCTTTTAGCTTCCTCCCTGGAGGATATAACGGTGCTGCATGTTTTGGATATAATTATTCGGGTTCCAAGCCGTGGAAGTGAGCGGACGGCCAATACGAGGCCTGGCAGTTTCCCTGCTCCCAGCGAACCCTTTTGGTTTTACTACGTTTTTCATTCTTCTTATTATTATTATGTTTCTCTGCTGATATTCTTATGCAGACTACCTCTTGAAACTTATTACAACTTGTATTTGGTGTGGGTTAAGTACCCACCCCACTTCTCAGATACAAAAATTCAGCCACATTCACCTGCAGGTGGCGCTGTGGTAAGAAATGTGTGTTTCAGCTCATAACTCCAAAACTAGAAGTCACATTAACAAAATTGATATGGGCAAAGCTTCTTAGAAAGATTATTCAACAGATGAGCCACAGCGCAAAAAATGTCGGTGCTCTAATATTTTTCAGCAGAGAAGCACAAAGATTGCATCAGCCAAAACCAATCTGGGCCCCAAGGATCAGTTCTGAGCCCAATGAAACCAGCACAATATACGCTAAAGAAGAAACAGAAAACGTTAGTGTGGCAGATTTTTTTACTTTTTGCCCGATTAGAACGTAACAGCTAATTAAAAATGGCTACACACGAAGCTAAACATTAAGTTGGCCGTAATTTTGGAATCTTAAAAAATCTCACAATTTCCTTCATACCAGCAACTACAAACACATCGACCATGTCTAGCTAGTTCTTGTCAATATCCACCACTAGGTGACGCTGTAAAATTGTGAAATATGCTGCGCAAAAACCACACATCAGATGTTTGCCAAACTTTGCACAAACCTCCAGGCCATAGGTCTTAGCTGACATTTTTAACATGGTTGGTTAAAGTGGGGGAGGTGTTATTTTCAAAAATGTGACAAATGCTTCACCTGACCTCCAAACTTTAAAAAACCCCAAACAATCACACGTTCATCCACATGAGCTCAAATTTTCAGGATGCTTTCATTAAATTGTTCTCAACATTTCATGCTCTCTGGCCACATCTTCAAAAGCTTCACTCTGGTTTTTCACAAGTTTGTGTTTAACACAAATGTCTGCATCTTCCACAATCCTTCCACGATCATAAATAAATGGCTCCCAGTGGTGGAACACAGCAGCCGTAGTCATTCTGCAATGTTTGGGAAGAATCTGAGCTTCTTTCTCAGAATAACACCAAATCAAGCATCGACTTTAAATGCTGTTAATGTTTAATGTTTTCTGCATTTATACTTCAACAGACCAGCAGGAAAAAATCGAGCATAAATGACAAGTGTAGGATTGAAAAAGGTCTTAACTCTTAATTATATTTATAGATAAGAAATAATACTCAGAGACGAGTCCTTTTGCTGCAGGCCATGGCGGGTGGAGATTTATTACATTGTTCCACAGATCATCTTACAGTACAAAGTCAAAACTCCCCCAAATCTCTCCGTATTCTTAGAGTCATTCTGTTTTATAGAATCTCATTTTCACTGGTGTAAGTTGGTAAGTTTTGACCAACAGCATTACTGCCCGTGTTTGACGTGTGTCCTTACGTAAGAACTCCATCAGCTTTTAAATGAGTGTGTATTGGAGTTTCTGTGGGCATATTCAGACCTATTGATCTCCAACATCTGCTCTGTTTCAAAAGTGCTAAACAAGCCAATTATTATTCTTATCTATCCAAACAGTTTATTTCCCAGACATTCTTTCCGTCTCTCTTTGGCTTTGCACGCCAGAGAAGTTGGGAGGCCAAGTCAGATTGACCTTTCATGGCGCCAGATTTCCTCAGTAAAAAACAACTCCAGAAAGAGTATTTCCGCTTCTTCAGATTGACCCAGTCCATTTGACACAATACATTTCTTTTAGGTTAAAACATATCTTAGTGCGAACCCACCAAGCAACATAATTTTTAACTATTAATATAATTATATTCCTCTACATATCCCCCCTAAAATAAGTACACTTATTTTCTAATTAGGAATGATTTTCTTAAAGAGAATTGTATGGGTAGAAGTCTACTTATGAACCAGTGAAGATAAAATGTTAATGTAGATAACACAATTACAAGCTTATTCAATATATTGTTAATAGAATAGAAGTACTTTATTCATCCCAGCAGGGAAATTACTTCGCAGTTACAGCATAAGAGACAAGACACAATAACAACTACCACTGAGTAGTAGTTGTAGATAAAATAAAAAATAAAATGCTATAAATTGTAAAAATATGAAATGCTGTTAATATAAAAAGCAACTTAAGAGCAGTCCTTGCAAAGATTCAAAAAATGCAGATATGTATATGTAAATATATTTACAGCAGTGTGCCATAGTGCATGTTAAGAAGCAATAATATTTTCTGTAATATTTAAATTCTAGAATGTGTATGTGATCCTTTTGTTTGTGAAATGTTTGTTACCTTTTGGGTGTGTCTAGTGATGTTATTTGATGTGCCGAGGCTTCGAGGCGTGTGTCGAGTAATGGAGGGGGCGTTTCCGTAAAGCGCGTATCGAGGCTTGCTTCATTTAGGGGAGGAGCCGAAAACGATGACGTCCGAAGCCTCGCTGTCCGGCTGTACCACGTGACTGCTTCGGGAAGTGGCTCAGAGTTTGGCGCGGGGTTTGACAGCTTTAGAAACCCCACAGGCTCCATTCAAAATGTGGGCTGTTGTAGGCGAGTTGCGGTCAGTTGAGAGAGTGGATAGAGTTTTGATAGTTTGGATAGCAGAGTTTGGATAATGGTTATTTAGTTTGAGACAGTTAGTTTGGTGTTTGGAGACTTTAGGACGGACGGACGGACGGACGGACGGACGGACGGACGGACGGACGGACGGACGGACGGACGGACGGACGGACGGACGGACGGACGGACGGACGGACGGACAGACAGACAGACAGACAGACAGACAGACAGACAGACAGACAGATAGATAGGAGATTTAGGAGCGCGAGGACAGGATAGGAGTAGGATGGAGCCGGTGAGAAAGAGGAGGATTTCCCCTATGTGGGAACATTTTGATTTGATAAGCCCTAACAAGGTAAGGTGAACTGAACATTTGCAGATGCATTAGGTTTGCTTATGAGGAACTGTATTTTTCACTGTTTCTTATTTTCTGTAAAGGTGAGGTGTTTATTGTGCTCCAAGGAGTTGGGGTACAATAATAACACCTCATCCATGTAGTGTCAAAAAAGAGAAATCGTTTGAAACCAAAAACTGTGGAGAAATTGTTGTTTCTTAATAAAAATGCATAAAATCATCCAAGTTACACAAGCATTAGCCTATTCACTACCCCTCCCTAGTTCCACAAGCACTTTCACTGTCCTCTGCCTGATTAAGCCCAGGCCATTTTTCTAGAGTCACAGAAAAACTTTATTACACAACATGCCATATCACATGACACTACTATTTTGGGTATAATTACACACAGAGAATACATTCAAACAATATTTTATTATACACACATGTGTATACATAATTTATGTAGACAAATGATTTCGTCCTACACCTTTTGTGACGTCATTCCCAAGAGCCATAATAGACAAAAATTCAATGCATCACACGTGTTAAGATACAGCTGGCTGTGATTATACACCTGGCCAGTAGGTGGTTTCGTGTGCACATGAAGCCTCAAGAAATGAACCCTTTCTCGAACCAGTTGGCTCAAGTGGTTCAATGCCTCATGAGGCTTCATCTCACCATCACTAGGTGTGTCCTTGTAGCGGCCATCTTGGAACCTACCAAAGAGGAGGCCCGCCTCAAACCCAGCTCTTTTATAGAAAGGCCCATGTTTGCCGGACTTTGATTGGCTGGGCAGTTAATGGAGAAGGTGGGGACAACAGTATATAAGAGGACTGTTGGCTGAGCCAAAAGGGGGGGGGGGGGGGGAGAAAGCTTGAGAAGATGTCATTTTGTCTTGTCTGTGAGCCATGCTGTGCTGAAGGAGGCCTAATAAACCACCTTTGTTTATGCTACAGCCAACTTTGAGGAGTTTTTTTTCTTCCACACCACCCCTCTCAGTGTAACAGTGGTGTCAGGAGTGGGATGGTTTACGCCTGTGAATGAAGGAAGACGACAGGCTAAATGAGAGGAGTAGGACGTGGAAGAACTCGTGGGACAAAGAAAAGCCCCCTTTCTGAGATGGAAGAAGGACAAAGCGGAGGACCAGCAGAACCGGATTCATTACCTGAAGGAGCCATGGCTGGTGAAGACATTTTTGAACCGGTTGTGCGGCCTAAGCAGACTACAGTTGGTGCTGTGAGTAAAGAACATTCTGAATCTGACATCTTTGATGAAATAAGAGAATTTATGCGACGTTCTAAACGAACAGAAGCAATACTGTTTGATCAGATTAAACAGTTGCGCAGTAACATGCCAAAACTGCGAAGTGATGTTTATGCTGAACATGAGCTGTCTATCGAGACTGGCATTTCTACAGAAGCAGCTTTCCCAAAGCGAGAGACTAGGACACTGTCTCAGCTGTCTGCAACAGAGGAAGTCCAAGGAGCCTCTGATTACCAAGCTGAACCTCATTCTCCATCTCAGCCCCAGCGGCATATAGCACAAGGAGCTCCAGCACAAAGAGTGGAACCAACCCGTGGAGGTGATCCGAGAATACCTGACTTTAAGGAGGGTGAGGATCCTGAAAGTTTTTTCATACGTTTTGAACGCATTGCTAAAACATGGGGATGGCAACCAGCTGAATGGGCTGCTAGAGTGGTCACATTATTGACTGGAAAAGCCCTTGAGGCATATGCTGGAATGGATGAGGACCAGTCTGACTCTTATGACGCTATTAAAGCTGCTGTGTTGTCTAAGTTTAATGTAACAGAAGAGACCTACAGATTCCGGTTTCGAAGCATCAGTGTTCCAGTGGGAGAGAGTGTACGTGAAACCTACGGTCGGATAAAGGGACTCTACAAGCGATGGATGCGGCCTGACAGTCGGAGTAAAGAAGAGATTGGGGAAACAATCATTTTGGAGCAGTATCTTCGTGTGCTTCAACCAGACGTCCGCACATGGGTGAAGGAGAACAATCCAAAGACTGGAGAAGAAGCGGCAGACCTGGCTGAACGTTACCTGGCTGCTCACAGAGAACCTTTTAAGTCAAGAGAGACTGAGAGACCAAGGTCTATGGAGGTAAAACCTCCAGGTGCAACTAATGCTGACAATTTGGACAAGAGGGGTGGTAAGAAGTATACACAGTCTGGACTAAAGTATGGTCTCATTTGTTACTATTGTCAGCAGCCTGGTCACAAAGCTTCTTTATGTCCATTAAGAAAAAGTAAGTCAGTAGAGTTATGTGTGGTACCTTCCAAAGAACATAATTATGAACTTTCTGATGACGTGATTCCACATAAACATGTAGTTGATGTGGTGATAAATGGCAAAGCTGTAAAAGCTCTTGCAGACACAGGTAGCTCACAAACTCTGGTGAAATCATCTTTGTTGAGTAATGTACTGCCTAACTTTAACAAACCGGTAAACATTACTTGTGTTCATGGATGTCAGAAAGAGTATCCAACTGCTGATGTCACTATTAATGTTAAAGGACATGCTTTTATGTTGACTGTTGGAGTTTTGAATCAGTTAGCATATGATGTTATCCTAGGAGAAGATTTACCAATTCTAGACAGTTTGGTTCAAGAAAACTCGGTGGCTTATTCCTGTGCTGTCACCACACGTTCCATGAAAAAGGGTTTAGAACCTCTGCCAGATGTAGATGATGATCTGTATGAAGTAGAAAATAAAATCAGGAAATCAAAACGACAGCGTAGACAGGAGAAAAATAGGAACAAAAGCAGGTCAAAACACCCTGAACCTGCATTGCCATTAACTCCATGTATTGATTTCCAGTGGAAAATTCCTAATAACTTTAAAGAGAGACAAGAAAACGATCCATCTTAGAAACCTCTCTTTAAAAAAGCACATAAAGATGGTGGAAAAGAGAGTGCTGCTGAGTTTAAAAGTTTAGCAGGAGAGCCTTTCATTATAAGGGATAAACTTTTGTATCTAGCAGACATTGATGAACCCAGACTTGTTGTGCCAAAAGAATACCGTTCAGTAATTCTGCATTTGGGTCACACTATACCATGGTCAGGGCACTTAGGACAGGCAAAAACTTATAATCGTGTTGCCCAACGTTTTTATTGGCCAGGATTATATAAAGATGTAGTTGAATACTGCAAAACATGTCATGACTGTCAGTTGGTGGCCCCTACTAAAGTTTCAGACCGTGCCCAGTTGCAGACATTACCTATAATGAGTGTTCCTTACGAGAGAATCGCCATGGATATCATAGGTCCTTTACCTAAGAGCAGTAATGGCTATAAATATGCATTAGTCATCTGTGATTATGCAACCAGATATCCAGATGTTTATCCATTACGTTCTCTGCAGGTTAAACACATTGTTCGGTGTTTAGTAGACCTTTTCTCCAGAGTTGGTATCCCAAAGGAGATTCTGACAGATCAGGGTACCAATTTCATGTCACAAGTGATGAAAACTCTTTATGATCAACTGGGTGTAAAAGGTATTCGTACTACTCCATACCATCCAGAAACTGATGGTTTGGTAGAACGATTTAATGGTACATTAAAGCAAATGTTGAGAAAGTTTATTGATGATGCTGGCAAAAACTGGGATAAATGGTTGCCTTTCCTTTTGTTTGCTTACAGAGAAGTACCACAAGCCTCAACTGGTTTTTCTCCTTTTGAGTTGCTTTATGGAAGACAGGTTAGAGGCCCTTTGGATATGCTGAAGGAGAACTGGGTGGCTGGAGTGGCATCAGGGTCCAGTGAAGCGGCTTCACCAACAAACATCATCTCCTACATACTTCAGATGAGAGACAACCTGGAAAAGTACAGAGAACAAGTTAAAGATCATATGGAGAAGGCTCAACATAAGCAAAAGGTATGGTACGACAGACGTGCCCGTGAAAGAGAGCTGAAGACGGGCCAGAAAGTCTTAGTACTCTTGCCCAGTGGGCCAAGTAAGTTGCTTGCTAAATGGCAAGGACCCTACACTGTGGTTAGAAGAGCAGGACCAGTGACTTATGAAATTATCTGTCCAGAAAAACAAAAGTCAAAGCAACTGCTTCATGTAAATCTATTAAAGGAGTATCATGAAAGAAATGTTCCAGAAATGGATGTGAAGCAGATCCTGATGGTACAAGATGTTCAGCCAGAAGACAGTGCTGTGTTGAAAGATGGGGAAGCTGAAATGAGTCCATGTAGAGAATTGACCAAATCTGAAAAGGCTCCTAAGCATCTGACTCCTGATCAGTGGCAACAGCTGGGTGAGATTAAACAGTCTTTTCCATCCCTGTTTGCAGATGTACCTGGGCGAACTGAAATTATAACACACAAAATAACTTTGAAAGATACAACACCTGTTCGTCTTAAGCCTTACCGGATTCCAGAAAGAATGATGGATCCACTGAAAAAAGAGGTCCAGATGATGCTGGAAATGGGAGTTATAGAGCCATCAAGAAGTGAGTGGTCAAATCCCATTGTGTTGGTTCCTAAAAAAGACTCAAATCAACTACGTTTTTGTTCTGACTTAAGAAAGTTAAACAGCATTTCCTGTTTTGATTCTTATCCCATGCCACGCATTGACGAGCTACTGGAAAGACTGGGGAAAGCCAAATACATCACAACATTAGATTTATGTAAGGGTTACTGGCAAGTGCCTTTAGATCCATCCTGTAAGGAATACACAGCCTTTCAGATTCCAGGAATGGGTTTATTTCATTACACGGTTCTACCATTTGGTCTTCATAGAGCACCAGCTACCTTTCAAAGGTTGATGGACATTATTCTTAGTGACTGTTCCAAGTTTGCTGCCGCCTACCTGGATGATGTTGTGATCTACAGTGAAACTTGGGAGAATCACCTACAACATCTAAAGGTGGTAATGGCAAGGATCCAGAATGCTGGTCTCACTCTGAATGTGAACAAGTGTGCATGGGCACAAGAAGAAGTAACATATCTGGGCTACCTTGTTGGCCATGGACAGATAAAGCCACAACTTGAAAAAGTAAGAGCCATTCAAACAATTCCCAGACCTCAAACAAAGAAGCAAGTGAGATCATTTTTGGGCTTAGTTGGGTGGTATAGAAGATTTATACCCCATTTCTCAACTTTGGCAGCCCCTCTGACTGAGTTGACAAAAAAGTCTACTTCTAAAATTATGTGGAAGGAGGACTGTGAACATGCATTTCAATCTTTAAAGAAACTGATTTGTCAAGCTCCTGTTTTACAGAGTCCTAACTTTTCCAAGCCGTTTATTGTTCAAGTGGACGCTTCAAATGTTGGTCTTGGAGCAGTGCTAGCTCAGGGAGAAGCTGGTGAAGAGAAACCTGTCCTTTTCTTAAGTAAAAAGCTTTTTGACCGGGAGAAAAAGTACTCCACAGTAGAAAAGGAAGGACTTGCAATAAAGTGGGCTTTGGACTCTTTAAAATATTATCTCCTAGGAAGAGAGTTTACTCTGCAAACTGATCACAGACCTCTGAAGTGGATGCATTCCAAGCAGCATCAGAATGCCCGTATATTACGTTGGTGCCTCGCCCTTCAGCCATACCAGTTCACCATACAGCATTGTCCAGGTAAGAGAAATCTTATTGCTGACTACCTTTCTCGTTTACCTGAGTTTTGTAAACCAGAGGGGGAAGAAGTGAGTAAATGTTAAGAAGCAATAATATTTTCTGTAACATTTAAATTCTAGAATGTGTATGTGATCCTTTTGTTTGTGAAATGTTTGTTACCTTTTGGGTGTGTCCTTGTAGCGGCCATCTTGGAACCTACCAAAGAGGAGGCCCGCCTCAAACCCAGCTCTTTTATAGAAAGGCCCATGTTTGCCGGACTTTGATTGGCTGGGCAGTTAATGGAGAAGGTGGGGACAACAGTATATAAGAGGACTGTTGGCTGAGCCAAAAGGGGGGGGGGGGGAAGAAAGCTTGAGAAGATGTCATTTTGTCTTGTCTGTGAGCCATGCTGTGCTGAAGGAGGCCTAATAAACCACCTTTGTTTATGCTACAGCCAACTTTGAGGAGTTTTTTTTCTTCCACACCACCCCTCTCAGTGTAACAGTGCAGTTGTGCAAAATCGGACTGATTAGTGCAGAACAATGATTTAGCTTTTATTGTACAGTGAGATGGCATGTGGCAGGAAGGATTTCCTGTATCTGTCCCTACGACAGCAGAGCTGGAGCAGCCTATGTGAGAAGGTGCTCCGCTGTCTGTCCACTGTTATATAATTAGGCTACGTCACTCTTTTGGATTTTTTATTTTTATTTTTTTAGTTTTTTTCTTTTTATTAGTTTAATACACAGTTTTTTTGGTTTTGTATTAGAAGGCTTAATCAATTTTTATTGAGGTCTTTTATGAAGACCTCAAAAGGGCTACTGTTAAGGAAAAATGATTATTTTTAGTGCTTAATACAGTCAATCTTACGACATGTGTAAAAGGTAAATTCTGCACTCTTATTTGGAACAGTTTTCTGTTGAGCATTTGGGATTGAGCAGATGAGCAGGCATTCAGACAAACAGGGGCCAAAATGCAGATCACTCATTGGGGTCTCCCTGCTGTGAGGCCAAACCACGCAGCCATAAAATTAGCATTTTCCTTGGGAAACAGAGACTTTAGATTTCACAGGTATCTGTGAGGTCTTATCTCAGGATTTTACTGTGCCCAGAATGACCGTGGGAGCCACAGGGGGTCAGGGCAGCGGTTTGCTTCTTTGTTTTGCCAGATGGCCTTGGATCTTTGATGTAAATTAGGGGAGTTCCAAGTTTCTCTGAGTGCTGAAGGGAGTTTCCAGTTGGTCAACAGGAGGAACGCCTTGAGTGCATAAATTAAATAGAAAATACACCCCCTTAGTATAAGATTACGTGTCAGGAGAGAAAATGCAGAGAGCGGCCACCATTTTGCCTTTTTTACATCAGCTCTCTCCAAAGACGCGTCTTTGCTTTTTGTTTGTCTTTGTTTTGTGTTTGTCTGTCTTCCCCTTGTCTGTCTTTATTTTTATGAGAAAAATGCATATCTCTGTTCCTCTGCAGTTTTGTTGTTGATTGCTTTGTATGAGATTAAACTCTGTGATCTGTGACGTCAACGCGCTTTGTTGTTGTCTCACTTTAGTGCACGCCGCCGCCACTCGCCGAGGACTCGGAAGATTAAAGAGGAAAGAGCCAAACGTTTTGTCCAAAGTTAACATTAAATTATCCTCTTTTTTAACACCACTATGTGGTGGAGAGGGTGTTAACGAGTTTATCTTACAGTGAATGTATAATTACAGTGCATTGTTCTCCCATGGCCAACAGTTCCACCTGTATAGGATTGAAAAACCCTGTCTGTGCTTCTTTCGTTCACGGGAAATAATTATCCTATGGTCCCAAAGGAAACCACCCGCAGGCACAAATGGAACTGCGGACCACAGTACCCACAATGATTTTCACCCAACATCATCATTGGTCACATTGGCAAGAATTGAACAAGTAGAGATAAGCTTGAATTATAACACTAAACAAGTTCTTAGCAGCGATGGAGGATAACGTAGTGTTGCACAGTTCTTGTCCTTGGGTCGCAGAAGTAAATTGTTGTTCCGGGTTGATGTTCCTTTGATTTTATTGTTCTGCCTCTCACAGTCCTGGTTCAGGGACACATTCTCCATTGTCCATGAGTCTCTGAGTCCAGCTGGTCGGCTGGTGAGGGACCCATTATAACTGCTTGCACTTGTAGTTTGACTTTGTTTTCACAATTCTTATCTTGGAGAACATGTGATCCAAATGCATTCAGTCTTGATGCCCCCATTAGCTACCTCCTTAATTATGTTGAGGTCTTGTTTACTTCATTCATGTTGTGGAAGCATAAATATTTTAAAAGGTATCTGATATGCATGGACACTGCAGTTAAACTACACTACATAATGTACTGTAGGTAGTTGGTATGGATGGTGAGGGTGTAAATGCAGTAATGACACCACTGTGGTGCGTTCATTTGAATGCATGGTTCTTCATTCTCCTGGTCTGGCTCCAACATGGTAGCAAACTGGATGGTTGTTGACATTTTGAATAAACTTTGGAATAAAAAGTTTCCTTGTCAGTAGATAATTTTATGGCTTGTATCAAACTACAAAAATGTCCAAACAGGGTGGAGTGGAACGCTGTGACCTGGATCATGGCGCAGCATAAAATGTCTCATTAATATTTCAAAAGACCGAAACCAAATGAGTTGCTCTAAAACGCCTCAGAACAGGGAAACGAGGGTCTGTAGACCTGCAAAGCATTGCAGATCTACTTTATATAGACCATAAATGAAGGATCTACATGTGGAAAGGAAGGATTTAAAAGCATGACACGTTTAAAAGATCCCAGTACCATGAAAGCTGCATGAACAGCTTGGCTTGGCGCCCCCTGCTGGCTGTGGATCCAAACTGAGACTCTAAAAATGACAGTAAGTTCTGGAAATGGAAACCAAAATAAAACCTCAGAGAAGAAATGAATGGAAATAACATTTATTGCAGTTCTGCACTTATTTCATACATCATCTCCCTAAAAATGGAAAACAAATGATACAGAGATGAAAAGTCCAAAACTTCTTCCTCTGTTTTGTTTCAAAACCAAAACTAAACTCAGACTAAAGAATCAGAAATGAAAGATTAACACTGCCCTCCTGCAACAATATTCAGTTTTTGGTGCTTCACAAACATCATGTAGAGTTTATCATTGTTCTGAAATCTTTATAGTAACAAACTGGATGATAATCTCTTAATTATGAAGGTCTGATGAACCAAAGTGTTTGGAACTGAACTGAACAGAAAGTCTCTAGACCAGATTAAAATCTCCTGTTATTAACAATGGACAACATGGACTTAGATTATTATCACAGTATTTTCTGGTATTTACTGAATAATAAAAGTGATGATAGAAAGTTTAAACACAGCATTGATCAGGGAAATAGTCAAAGCAACACAAATAAAAACTTAGAAGTAACTGAAAAGGTCATTTCAGATTCATTCAGTAGTTCAGTTTTATCACTAAGCAGCTACAAATAGACAGCATTCAATTCAACATATTGACATTAATTTCTGCTAGAATGGAAACAATAGTTGGAAAGTCAGAGATGAAGAATCTCCAGATGATCAGATCATCTCCAGTTTCCTCTTTAAAACTCACAGTTTCAATCTGATCAATAAGTTTTTATTTGGACTTTGTGATCTTCATGCTGAGATCATCAGAGCTGCTGCTTGATCACTGAGATCTTCATCGGTACGATCTTTAATGTTTTATCAGTGTAGAAGTATGGAAACATCTTGTGAGTGAAGGTGTGTGTGAAGGTGTGTATGTGTGTGTTAGTATCCAGATCAGAGAAGGACAGCTTTCCTCTGTCCCAGTCCAGATTCACTCTGATCCTCTGGAGATTCTTCTGGACTGGGAGAAATGTGGGAAGAGCTGATGGAGAACATGCTGAGTAATTACCTAAATAAAACCATATAAATAACAATCCAGACTTTATGTCTCTCTTCCTCTGAACAGACTCTTCTAACACACCAAGTTCCCAGTATGAACTGTCTCCAACATCAACATCCCAGATATGGTTCCCTGAGTTAAAACCATCAGAACTCAGAACAGACCAGTTGTAAATATCAAATCTCTCTGGATTATCAGGAAGCTGCTGTTTTTCTCCTCTCCTCCCATTGGTCAGATCTTCAGACAGATAGAGTTCTGAACCAGCCGTGTTTGGGTCCAGAACCAGAGGCGTGTAGGTCACCATGTTCTCCATGTTGCTCCAGATGTTGAAGGCCAGGTTGCCCAGATGTTTGGCCTGGTCTATCAGAGCTCCTGAGGGCAGCTGTGGATCCTCCAGCAGGGGGCAGCGCTGGACTCTTTCCACTGCAGCCTTGTAGTTGTGCAGGAATGAGACGTCTTCAGCTCTCAGCTCCTCCTCTGTGGCTCTGACTGTGTCTGAAAGAGCTGCTATCTCTCTGCTCAGAGCCTCCATCTTCTCCTTCATCATCCCTCTCTTCTGCTCCTCTTCCTCCCTCAGTGCAGCCAGCCTGGCCTCCTCTTCCTCTGCTAGAAACTGATGAAGCTGCTTAAACTGCTCCATAATCTGCCTCTCTGTGTGTCGGGCCTGGACCTTCAGGTGTTCTGCTGTCTGATCAAACTCCTCCTGAACTTTCTTCCTGAGCTCCAGCTTCTTCTTTAAAGGCTCCAGAGTTTCCTGAAGTTCCTTCTTGTGTTGCTGAGCAGCTTCATCGATGGGTCTGAATCTGTGATTGGTGTGTTTTTCTGAATCTCTGCAGACAAGACAAATTAGCTGCTGATGGTCCAGACAGAAGAATTTTAGTTTCTCAGAGTGCAGAGAGCAGAGACCCTCTGAAGCTCTCTGCTCTCTCTGCTGTAAGAAAGACTCACAGAGATTCTTCAGAGCCAGATTACAGGGTGGAGCATCTGATGTAGATCTTTTCCTACAAACTGGACATGAATGACCAGTGCTTGTGCTCCAACATTTCTGCAGACACTCCTTACAGAAGCTGTGGCTACATGACAGAAGAACCGGATCCTTAAATATTTCCTGACAGACCGGACAGCAGAGATCATCAACTGATCTGGAAGCCATTTTGTCTCAGAGTGAAGCTGAAATTACAGCAGACAGAAAGTCAAACCAGGAAGTCAGTTTCTCACCTGTAGAAACGTTCAGAACTTACTTTCACTTTGATTTGCTTGTTTTTCCTCCTGCAGCAGTCTGTGTTTCAGTGTCTAGTTGCTCAGTTCTCTCTCTGTTCTCCTTGTTCAGTGTTAGTTTGATATCAGTCGGAGACGAAGGCAGGAGTCAGAGTTCCTCCCCAGGGTGTTTACTCAGTGAGTTTTTTTCCCCTGAACTGTTTCCTGTTCATTTTTCCAAGAGTTCCTGTTGAATTTACAGTCTTGAGGCAGAGATGTGGCGCCCTCTAGTGAACATGCGGCTTTAGAATAATTGCACAGTAAATCAAGTTTTTCTGATAAAAGTTTCTTCTTGCGTTATTTAAAAATATATTTTCCTCCCATAAAACTCTTTAAGGATCTCCACTAACATTAAAACTTAAATGTTTTTATTCACTGATGTGTCACAAATGATGGCTCATCTACCCTAAAGACCTCATCACTTTTTCTTTTCTTAATTTAGCATTAATTTTGTTTGGAAAATCCCATCGACATTAAAAATCTGTTTTCCAAGAGAATCCAGGCCAATACTGTTAGCATCACACAGAGGTTACATAACATTTACAGCAAACACATAAAAACTTAATATCGTCATGAATTACTTAATTAAAGGGACATTTCATGAAAATCCACTTCTTCAGCCTTTAAATCCATTTTTTGAGAACTTTGAGTGTCTAGACCTGCAAAACATCTAAATTTACTCTCCTGGTGCTGCATAGATGCCTTTATATTGTTTTTTTATTATATTTTCCAGTCAATTTTTTTAACCTTTCTTGGTTATGACATCATCACATCTGCTGCTGAACTTGTTAAAAAGGTCATGACTTCCAGATAATCAGTTTGTGAATCCGATATTTTTTTCCTCAAGATCAGATTGTAACAAGATTTCCCAAATATGAGGACAAAAACTGTTTTCTCTCTCACACACTACTGAAGACTAATACACACAAACACACACACCCACACACACCCACACACACACACACACACAATATTAAAACTGCACATATAGGCTATTAAAATATCACACACAATTTTTCTCTCACACGCATACATAAAATACTAAAATATCACACATATACACAAAGCATACTGTCAAGAAAACTGGCATGGGGTTGTGAGATCCTTCCAGGTACACGCAGAAAAAGGTGCATGAAGGCCTGAGAGAGATACAGCAATCTTGTGATTTGATTAGAATAATAATTAATTCGTATATGTATGATATGGGTGATAAGTAATCGCTGAATAACATTCTGGCATGTATTCTGAATAATGATCTGTAATCTGTAACAGCACAAACAATGAAATGATTATGTTTGATGAATTATAATAAGCGGAAGATGTGATTCATTCTCAATGAATATCAAAGTTGTGATGATTTGTGAAATATAGGTTGATTGTGTTTAATAATTATTAACAAATAATATAGTGAGTTAAGTAGAGACATATTAGCTTATGGGTGAGGTCCTGCTGTTAGGGAATGTCGCAAGCAAGCAGTTCTGAACAGATGGCCAGAAAGCACAGGATGGGTGGTGCGATGTGGTTAGCTAAGATCAACACGCTGGAGAAAGGACGGGACTTTCCACACTATTCAGCAGACGGGAGGGGCCGTCGGGGTTTTCCGTGAAACCCAGCAGATGTCAGGAAACCACGAAAACTAAAACTCCCCATACACATACATGGTGGAGAAATGCATAAAAGCAGACGGAAAAGGAGAAGCAACTGTTCTTTGTCCGCGCCGCTGGAGAAGAGTCAACACGGGGAAGCAGACAGAAAAACAGCAGAGATCCGCAGCTCGGAACCACGGGGAAGTCGAAACTCCGCGCCGCCGAGAAGGGACAAGAACCGGACGCCCAAGCCCTGGTTCCTGATTCGACCGTCGGTCCTGCCTCAACTCAAGTATTGCAACAGACTGGGAGAAAAGACAAAGGTCCCGAGGGGATAAAGGAGCTGGGTTTTCGAAGGATTTGGACCCGTTCTGCTTTGCATCTATTCTAAGGAGGACTTTTCCATACAAGGACAAAGACTCTAACCAAGGTTTCTGGAGGTTCCTGTTGCTAAAGATCCATTAACAACTGGGTGTGAGTTGAGTCCGCTCTCTAAAAATCTATTTCAGAAATTGCGACATAAGTTAGGGGAAAGAGACAGGATAGTATGGTTATACATGTGGATTTTATTATACTGCTCTCGAATTATATACGATTGATTATTGATTTGTATGTCACATATCCTTGCTTAAGCTTGCTCAATAAATTTATAATATAAAATTCTAATGAGGTTGGTGGACATTGGAATTAATGGTGTCATTTAATCATTTTTCAGTTCTTTTAATTGAGGTAAAACTAATGTGCATGATTCCAGTAGTTAGGAGGCTTCGTAATTTCCTTTGGTGAGTGTAAATAATGACCCTGGGACTTACATCTAAGTCACTAAACATAATCTAGCCGGTTCCAAGAGCAAGTTATCATTTAGAAAGTGAGCTACCGTTAACAGAAGTGGTTATTGGAATTATGCAGCTG
This sequence comes from Xiphophorus hellerii, assembly GCF_003331165.1. NCBI lineage: Eukaryota > Metazoa > Chordata > Actinopteri > Cyprinodontiformes > Poeciliidae > Xiphophorus > Xiphophorus hellerii. The sequence goes on from NC_045679.1 coordinate 1,853,049, forward strand.
CGAGGGCTACTCAGCTGATTGTTTCTTAACTGTAAAGGGTCATAACTTCTGGATTGGAGGTAGTTAGAGCTAGACGAATCGCTTTCGTCACCAGTTTAAATAGACTATCTCTCATAGAGCACTTTTAGGGTAATACCCAGGTCTCAGAGATTTTCCGGACCTTTTAGACGGAGAACTGGTCAGTAGTCAGCCCAAGGGAGTTATGATGAAGAGGGCGGGGCTGGCTGTTGCGGAATAACAGACATGGCGCCCAACGTGGGGCCCCACCAAGTAGGCGGGCCCTAAATACCAAGTCAGTAAAAACAGACGTAGGGATCTGAATAGCTCACTTGGCTGGTTAACTCTTAGGAATAGAGTTGATGGTGACTGATAAGGCCGTCAGTCACAACCCTTGCAGTAACTGTATGGCATACAGGTGAGGGAAAGCTTCTATTGAGGATAAATGATAGTATCCAGACAGTGAAGCCAGTAGCCAACACAGCCTGGACCCATCCCTACTCAAGAGCGCAAAGAGAGGCTTTGGGGGATAGGCGACTCGAAGACAAAGACAACCATGGAAGAAGGAGAAAGAGGGGAACTGGATCCCCCATTAAAGCCAGCAATGGGACAAGAGGCAAGCAACATCAGCCGAGGCGGGGAGGACCATCAATCCCGTCTTTCCCGATCTACAGTAGTGCATCTTCCAGTAAAGTTGATATTACTCGGTGATGGACTAGGTTCCTGGACTGAGATAAATAAGAAGGCTTTCTTTGAATCTCACTACACCCTGAATAAGGACAAGGCTCAGAGCTTGATGGAGACCCTAGTGCAGGACCGAATATACTACTGCTCCCAGCTCAAACATGGTCACCGACTGGGAGTCGTTAAATGCCCTGTGAGGGTCGCTAAGAAAGCGGAGGTTGGAGAATGGCTGGGATGGTTCGCTAGGCTCCTTGAAGAATGGACGGACGGTGAGTTGCGGGTTGTCTACAGCCCCTCCGAAAAGTATGACGGCGTAGTAAAGACAGCTACACTAGCAGCAGGCATCGATGGAATCCTGGTGAACCCTCTCGTTAAGGGAGTGCGCCATTACAAGGAGTGTGAGGAGGCCATACGGAGACTTTCGGCCTACAAAGTGAGCATGGAAGAAAGGCAAGCCCCAGAAATGGCGGAGTCAGAGGTGTCCGAGCCTCCATCTCAACGGCCCAGCAGAACCCCAACACCAACTGGCCAGAGGCAGCCACCTCCAAGGGTTCAGATAGACCTGACGGGCGACGACAACAACAGCAACGACAGCAATGACGACAACGATAGCAATGACGACAACGATAGCAATGACGACAATGACGACGGAGACCCCTCAGCTTCACCGGGCCCATCGCGGAACGAAGGCATCCCACCTGAACCAGCAGATGGGGAAAACCGTGAGGGATCACTCGTCGGCGGTCTCACCGAGAGAGTATGGAGGAATATCGGAAGAAAATGTGGCACGGACTCGAGCGGGGCCTAGTAACTGCCAGCAACGAAAGCATGAGAAGAGTGATGGTGAGCGTGCAAGGACTGAGATCGTCGGATCTGCCAGGGGACACCGCCAGATCGGTTGCAGAGAACGGAGTGGTGAATATAGCCAAGACCAACAGTCATCTCTTTGTGCTCAAAGAGGTGGTGGTGGTAGTTGACCCCCGTCTGCATCGACTCCGCACTGAGCAAGGTGTGCAAATGGCAGCTGAGACGGAGGAGCAATGCCGCCTCAGCCATCCGGCACAGGAAATCAAGAAATATCCCTTAAAAACTCCCCAGAGCGAGTTTTCAAACACCACCCAGAAGGGTAAGGCCAAGGTTATGGAACCACTCAAGATAAAATTGAGGGCAGCACCGGACGAACCGGAGTCCTCCGTGGCAAGGTACGTCAAGGAATTCTCGTTCAAAGAGAGCCACAGTGAACTGAAAAAACCCAACACAGGTAGAGTCAAGAATGAGCAACTGACGGTCCAGAAAGAAGAAGGGCCGATGAAACCAGCTAAGATTCGACCGCTGAACTCCCCCAGGAGAGAACCTCTTCGACAACAGCAGTATGAGGACATCAGCGACTCGGAAGACGGAGAGGAGCAGCCAGAGATCGAACGTTCTGAAGAGGAGGAAGAAGAGAGTGATCACGGCAGCGTCTTCTCCGACCCAAAGCAACCACCGGCAGAACACAAGACACTCCGAACAGGACAGAATCGGGGTAAGAAGAAAGAGATAGAAACTTTTGACATCGAGGGACCTTCTGAGAGACTGGCCAGAGATGTGACCTGGGGTCCCGTACAGGCTAAGGACGGACGGCGTACGTATGTACCAGAGGTCGGCCAGACCGAGTACCGGATCCCAGTCGGATGGGCCAGCAGATTGGAAGACCGAGTAATGCTCGAGGTGGAAGCGACAGTCGGAGAATGGGCCAACATCCTGATGACACCATCCTGCTCTATCCTGACAGCACACTATTCCCTGACTACCAACTTCAGGAATGCATACATGGGAATTATGTATGATGTGATGCTACGAAGAATGAAGAAGGCTGCCTTCAAATACTCCAAGGAGACTCGACAAAAGCTAGACGAGGTTTCGGCAGATGAAGAGGAGCCACAGGCGACGTCTCCAGAGCCAGGACCACAGATCCCGGTGAGACCACAAGGGGTGTCAGCTCCGTTACCAGTTACTGGCACAGGACAAGATGCCTATGCCGAGCTGAAGAATCTAAGGCTGGTGATAAGGAGTAAAAACGCAGACGAAAATAATGAGGAATATTTGAAGGATGTTTGGCCAACCGTGGTGTCTACCACCAACCATGAGGGAGCCAAAAAGTTGTGGCTGACCAGCGTGACTGCGGACCCGATGGTTGGATCAGAGTCCGCCCAGAGCAACTATGAAAGGCTGGTGTTGGAGGACGGAGATGATGAGGAATCCCAGGTGAAGAGAGCCAGAGGACGGCTGGACAGGGGAAGCCGATTGGAACCGCTTTGGCACACACTAAAGCAGATCGTTTCTCCTGCGAGGTATGTGAAAGTGCTGCGTGAGGTGACAAAAGGACGAAGAGGAGAGATCGCGTTCGTAAAGTTGCCAGTGAGAAGCACGACGGTCGCCCAGATGGATGTAGCAGTGCAAGGATTCGACCTGGAACAGCAGTACTACGAGGACAAAAGGAAGAAGGAGGCTAGCCAACCGGCAAAGCCACCTGGAAGGGCCAACATCAGACAGCCATCCAACTTCCAGAGTAGGCCGTTCCAACAAGGAGCACAGCCACCCAACTTTAAGAGCCGACCGTTTCAGCAAGGAACACCGCCATCCAACTTCCAAAACCGGCCGTTCCAGCAGAAACCACCAGGACCACAAGGGAAACCGACCAACCCGCCAGCTTCATCAAACCAGCCAGGAAAAGGTCAGTTCCTGACGGATGAGGAGTATAGAAAACTGAGCACGGAACAGAGGACGGCCCTCCGTGAGTCCCGCAAAGCCGGGGCCGGAGGGTCGCCAAAGTAATGGCGTCCAGGTCGCGGGTCACTTTAGAAAATGCCTACTGGGAGGGGGACGAAATCTACGCTAAAGTGGAGGGAGTGCCCTACCTGGTGGATACCGGAGCGGAGGTGTCTATGACCCGCAAAGACCTAAAAACAGCAGGACACCTGAAGGTTCAGTTTGCTAATGGAAAAATAGAAGAAATGCCATATGGGACCTGGAAGGGAGTAGTGTGGGTGAAAGGTCCCTACAATCTCCTCACAGTTAAAGACTTGGACGAACTCAGTAAAAAGAAAGGCACACATCGCCGACTGGAGCGAAGGCTAACAAGTTTGAAGGCAAGATTGGTGAAAGTCGGCCCGACCCAGGCAGAGTCAGAGCAGGACTGGTACAAACCGGTTGACGTACCAACGGTGACAGAACAGAAGCTCGCAGAGAGTGACTTCTCCCCGGCTGGGAAAGAGAAGCTGCGTGAGATCATCATTACAGCACAGGTGGCACGGTTCAAAAATGATTGTGGGGATTTGGGCCCAAAGTTTGTTCATCACATCGAAGGTGGGGTTCATCCACCTGTTCGGCAGTACCCGCTGAACCCGGGAGCAGTCGAGGAGATGGACAAGATCGTGAAGGAGCTAGGCGCCCTGGAAATCATCAGAGAGGAGCTCAACCCAATCACCAACAGCCCCATCCAGGCGGTGAAGAAACCTGAATCGGCTGGAGGGGGTTGGAGACCAGTTATTAACTTCAAGGCCCTGAATCGGAGAACAATAGCGAACCGAGCCAGTCTAATCAATCCACAAGGAGCGCTGAAGACTCTTCGAGTCAAGAAGTTCAAGTCTTGCATCGACCTAGCCAATGGATTTTTCTCCCTACGCCTCGCCAGACAGTCACAAGGTAAAACTGCATTCACCCACAAAGGCAAAAGCTATGTGTGGCAAAGGTTACCCCAGGGGTACAAGAACTCCCCAAATGTGTTCCAGTCAGCAGTGATGGAAGTACTGGGGGACGTAGGTGCAACTGTATACATTGATGATGTTTTTATTGCTGATGACACAGAAGAAGAGCACCTAGAGAGGCTACAAAAAGTGGTTGAAAACCTCACCAAGGCAGGTCTGAAGCTAAACCTCAAGAAGTGTCAATTTGGACAATTCCAGGTGAATTATCTAGGTTTCCAAGTCACGTCGGACTTGGGACTCTCGGATGGGTACAGAGAAAAGCTGACGAACATTCAACCACCTCAGTCAGAAAATGACTTGCAGAAAATATTGGGACTGTGCAACTATGTCAGAGACCATGTACCCAACTATCAGAAGTATGCCAAACCTTTGTACCACTGCCTAAGAAAAAGTGAGGATGACGAGAAAGACGGAAAAAGACCCTGGGTTTGGACAGCGGCTAATCAACAAAACCTAGAGGAACTGAGAAGGGCCATTCAAGCAGCTGTGAGATTGGAGCCAAGAAGTTTGTCAGAAAGACTGGTGGCAGAAGTCAGCTGCAAGAATGACGATGCCATGATCAAAGTGAGTAATGAAAATGGAGGCTTGGTTACCCTGTGGAGTTACACCCTGACTTCTGTTGAAAAGAAATACCCGCAGGAGGAAAAAGAGCTAGCAGTGCTAGCTCGATATTGGGGTGTACTGAAAGATCTAGCACAGGGACAACCAGTTAAGGTCATTACACAGAGTCAGGTTCACAAATACCTAAGAAAAGGGACTGTGGAGAGTACTAAAGCGACTAATACACGGTGGGGAAGATGGGAGGACATCCTGCTGGACCCGGAGCTTGAAATTGGGCCAGCACAACCCACCAGTAAGAAACGACCGCAAGAGACACCTGAGAAGTCAGAACAACCGGAGTGGATAATCTACACCGATGGATCCAGAAAGGGGTCCGACCAGTCGGCATACTGGGGATTTATTCTGAAGCAGGACGGCAAAGAAAAAGGCCGCCAGAAAGGAAAAGCCCCCGGTAGTGCTCAAGCCGGAGAAGTAACGGCAGTACTGGAAGGATTGCTGGAGCTGGTGAAAAGGAAAATCAAAAGTGCCAGGTTAGTAACCGACAGTTACTACTGCGCTCAAGCCCTTAGAGAAGACTTGGCCATTTGGGAAGAAAATGGTTTCGAGACAGCAAAAGGCAAGCCAGTGGCACACAAAGACTTGTGGAAAAAGATTGCTGAGCTAAAACTACAGTTGGAGATAGATGTTGAGCATCAAAGAGCACACACGCATGAGGGAGCTCATTGGCGTGGGAATGATGAAGTGGACTGTTATGTCCAACAAAGAAAGATCGTCTTTGTCGGTACCGAGAAGTGGGACAGTACTCCCAGAGGACGGGAGGTCCCAGAAGAGTACGTGGTCGAGGTCGTGCGGAGCGTGCATGAGGCCCTTGGTCATGCAGGCATACGACCTACCCGTAAGGAGCTGGAGGAGCAAGATCTTTGGATCCCAGTGAAACAGGTCCAACGCGTGCTAAGGGACTGTGAGGTGTGTGGTCAATACAACGCCGGTCGCCGAGGGCAGCGGATGGATGGGTTATCCATCAAGAGCACAGTCCCCTGGGGCTCAGTCTGCATGGATGTTGCGGGCCCCATGGGGATAACAGGAAGAAGAGGTGAGAAATACCTCTTAGTGCTGGTGGATTCTATGTCGGGGTTTGTAACTACAAAAGCAGCCAGGAAAGCAAACGGCAATAGTGTTGTCGGCATGCTGGAACAAGTATGCAGTGCCCTGGAAATCCCGAAAGAACTGCGCACGGATAATGGGACTCATTTCCCCAATTCGCAGGTTGACCAATGGTGTCAGAAGTATGGAGTGATGCGAGTTTACTCGCCACCCTAAACCCCACAAGCTAACGGAGTGGTAGAACGGGCCATAGGGTTAGTGAAAAGCTGGATAGCTAAGAATGCTAACACCAGCAGTTGGAGCACCCAGGCGGTGGAAATAGGGCAGGCCCTGAATGACAGAAGCAGAGCCGAGAGGCCCGCCCCTGCAATGGAACTCAACCAACGGCCGTTCACCACGAAGGAAGTGGGGCGGGGCTCCAGCGACAAAAAGGAGAAGTTGACGCCCAGAGTGCCATTCCGAGAGGGACAGCGCGTGTGGGTCAAAGCAAGAGAGCAACCTGTACATGCAGCAGTGAAACCCAAGTTTGAGACAACCGACATCGTCAAGCAAGTACTGGATAGGAACACAGTATTGCTGAAAAGAAAAGGGATCCAAGGAGTTGAGCAGCTCAAGCCAGTTCCTGACTAAAGTGAAACAGAAGCCGGTGAAATGGCCAGTGAATCATGTACCATTCCACCCTATCTCGGACTGGCCACCGTGAAAGGGGTGGTTGTAATTAGGAGAACACCTTCAGGGATTTGGGCAGGACGAGCCCTGAAGAAATTGGATTGGGCTAAAAATGGAGTCCTGTCGGAGGAGAGAGAAATGCTGATTTGGGGAAAAGCTAGGGGTCGCTGTCCTGTTTGTTTGACAGGCAACCAACTCCCCACCATCTGGGAGGGACCGGGCCATGAAAAACCCGGACGACAAGGAGCTACTGCGGAAGTCCTACAACATCTTCGAGTCTCCCCGGTCATGGTTTTGAGCAACCTGATCTGTGGGAACTGCCGTGTGAGTTACCTACCCCGGATTAAGTTGGAGACCCACTGGACCTGGCAGGAGGACGAACCATGTGGTTGTCATTGCATGTGGGATGGGAACGATCTGGCCCACTGCTCTGTATGCCGGGACCAGCTGCGACAGGGAGACGTGACCATAACAGGTGAAGCTGAAGGATGGCAAGTGACACGGTTTTATAGCTCGCTACGATATTACAGAACACATGGACAAGTACAACCAAACTATGGGAGCCCCATACCTATAGGACTACCAGGGCCTTCAGCTCCTCCGAATACCCCAGAGGAAGCAGACCAGTGGATATGGAGGAGGGACGAGGGGCCCCATGATGTCCTGTGGAACTCTGTTAACGCCGCCTGGCCGTACGACCCTGCTAGAGCATCCCTGTCATTTCCACCACTGAACACCATCCACTACCCCATGGTCTTCCGTGTTTTACGGCCGCAGGGGCACCAACCGTCGGCTGGGGGGCTTAATGCACTTCCAGATGACACTAAAGAACAGGCAGTCGAGGGAGGTTGGACAGGCCCCTGGGAACTGACCACCTGGGCACATCTGATCCTGGAGGTCATCAATGACTGCACAATCCCTGTGGTGGATCTACCGGATGTACCAAGGGAAAGTGGAGTGCGCAGCTCGGATCTGTATTATTACACCACTGAGATAGACGGGTGGGGCAGTAGTACGGTGAGACCGAAGGAAAAGTCCCGCCTGTACAGAGTAACGGCGGAGTCCCAATTTCGGGATGGGGTTTTGCAACACCCAGGAGGCGTGGCCCAGAGAGTGGGTACGCCCTCTGATCCCAGCACCACCTGTCAGGTTCAGCTGTCAGTGCGCATGGTCACCGTCCCCTATAAAGGGATCTACTCGGTAGGAGCGGCCATTACAACAGTGCCGGAGGATCAGACTTTCGCCACCGCGTCCTGCACAGATTCGGAGCCTCCTAAGAAGAAACCCAAGATACACCCCTGGCAAAAGCTCGCCTCAGCATTTCCATGGAGGAAGAAAAACCAAGACTAACTGATACATCGGAAGGAGGGAAACGAGTCGCCAAGTCCAAGCATCAGCCGAAACCCACGAAACGGAAGGGTACAAAGATTTTTGTAACTAAAATGTTCAAGGTGGGAGCTGGAGCCTCGTCGGGGCTATCAGATAAAGGCCCGTTTCTGAGGCTCCCTACTACTTCCATTTTGCTAGATATGCCGAGAGAGGATTTCACTCCTTCCAATCCGCTCACCGAGGCTTATTTTCTCAAGTATCTCATATATCTCCGACCCACCAGTTTCCAAAATACAAAACAGGTGGGGGAAAGTGAGGAATACACGCCACCCCCTCTAACGAAGCCACATTTATTTATCCCTACCGCACCGCCTGCTTGGCAAGGACGAGGGTCCGGTAACACGGTCCATTGTGCATCAATTTCACCTATGTGCCCAAGATCTCTGCCATGGACTTTTAATACAGTGTATTTCAGGGTACGGGGGATCGAACTACGGATTAGGTGGGGTCCCCATTACCTAGAACCACTGCAAGGACTGTATTGTGAAATTTCACTCAATGACATGGTCATTTGGACCACATCACCAAGTATGGCAAAAACCATAGTAAAGAGGGAAAAAAATCCAGAATGTTATATATTTAATAACACCAGGCTTCCATTGAAATTGGAAATAGACAGGGTCTACCACCACACCAGAGGATTTTTACTCCGTCAACCTGGGGGTACCGCACCAGGCTAACTCTGCATGGGCAACCATTGTACACCTACATCTCAGTACCCGCCCCAATAGGGCACAATCACAATTCCTGGTATGACCAGGCACTGAAAAATGGCACCGCCCAAGGCCCATTCCCTAGGCCGGATTATTGGAGGGTGTTTCACTGGAAGTGGGTGTGGAGGGGGTTGGAGCCTGATTTACCCTACCCCTCTCCGATATTTACAGCCCTGCAGCAGAGAAGAGCCACCAGACGAGTTGCGAAGAACCCTGCCAACCCTTGCGACACCAAGGCTTTGAGGAAAATCTGTACAGCGCCTGGCACAGCGGATCCCAGAGAAGCACTAATCTGGCCAGGATGGATGCCATCGGCATGAGGCGCAAGCCTACAGACCCGAGTTGCCTGGATGTCACATCGGATTCGGACAGCTCAATTGACACTGACGACGACTCGGAAACCTCCGACAAACCCTTGCTATGGAAAACGACTACGATATCAGGAAAATCCCTATGCCTGAAAGGGCTGCTAACGCTCCTTGCCCTGCTGATTGCTGCTGCTGTTCTTGCTACTATCTTCTACTTCATCGGAGTTGGACCATGGTATCTTACGCATACAAGAGTCACCTATGGACATTCCAAGTACGCTAACTTCAACTGTTGGAATACAAGCACCACGGCTGTTTTTGTGCCATGGGACAACGACACTTCTGTCCAGAACCGAACCGGACTATTCGCTAAAGACAACGGCAAGAAGTACGTGGAAAGACGAGCCTACAACTTGAACGACTCCACCCTAGACGACCTTCTGAATCGTACCTGGGAGATCTACGCTTACGACTTCCTCGACACCGGAGTGCTCTGCTGGATACAGGTTCTGCAATACAAAGAACGTCGGACCGTCAGATGCAATTGGATTCATCCGGACCGAGGTATGCCTGAATGGCATTGCAACATGGCTTGTCGGTCGCTGCTACTGCTGCCAAACCAGGGGTACTGGGACACCGAAGTAGTATACCCAGCCCCACACAGGTCCTCAGGCTGTCGAGCCTGGCTCCCAAGACGGGACTTTTGGGGAGACTATCATCTGAACTGCAGAGAGGATGTCACCATCACAGCGCGACCGCCGATGAACGACACCTCCCGCAATGTTTCTCGAGTCCAGGCGACGAGGCCGCCTCCAAACGACACTTGGACTAACATTACGGCTTTTCTGATCAGACAAGGACCTAGACGGTTTATGTATCAAGCCGACCAACAGCACTGTTATCGACACCACTTTACTTGGTTAAATGCTTGCCTCTGGAATAAGTTTATGAAATGTACGGGACAGAATTATATAGTTTTAGCCGTGGAAGAATACTGGTCTGATTTATGGCATTCTGTGCGATCAGTACGTACGGAAATTGAAACCTGGTTGAACGACACGTTTCCATGGACATACATAGCCGAAGACCAAACGTACTTTATGGGAGACTTCCCAGAGGGGACAATTCGCTCTCATACTGGGTTAACTGAGCTACACATTGCCAACTTGCGTACGCAACGCCTTCCAACTCCTGATGATCTTCTGAACGCTCCTAAAACGGACTTTGCAAAGATTGCAAAAAGAATTTTTGACAGCCTTAATGACACTTGTTGGGTGAAAACCCTCTCTTCGCCACGCTGTGACCTCTGGCAGACTGGCAACGCTTTTCACTCTACCTGGAGGTATCACTGCCCTAACCCTGAGAGTGCTCCTACGGCTAAATGGGCTCTATGAGCATGGTACGAGGATTACTACCGAAATCGGGAATACGAGTGGTGGGGACTCCAAAAAGAAGAACTTGAAGCCTGGGTTACACCATGTCTCCGGGAATCAGATAATTATTGGATCCAGTACCAGTACCTCGCCACAGTTTACTCTAAAGAACGCATGATTTGGCCTGGAATTTTTTGGAGACCTGACAGCTATGTCAACCCGAGACCTTGGCACATAACTTGTAGAAATAACACAAGAAACATCCTCGAATGCGTAATAAGTTTGGCCAGAAGACCCTGCCAAAATGTCCGAGGTTGGGAAAGCTACTGCAAAAAACATTATGCAGATGAGTATGACACTCACTCGTCTGAGGTCACCTGGCGAAAAATCAATGGACAATGGCGCAGGGCGATAGTGAGCGGACGGACCTGCACCGACGCAATTCTAGGATATCATCTCCAGAAGCGTAAGAGCATTCTTGGCCTTCCCGTACCGTTCATCCCAAATCCCCTTATAGCCATCGCCGAAGGACATGCTTTCCGAAAAAGTCTATGTGAAGGGAACATAGACTCAGGGTTTGACTGGGTAGGACCTAACCTTTTGTATTCCAATCTCACTTGCACAACCACTACGGAGAATTGGCAGAAATGTGGACAGGGCTCTAGTGAACATGACTGTTACTGGTACGAGACTATGGGTGCAACATTGGTGGCCGCCGTCTCCGAGGTTGTGGAGGAGATTGCCAGTGTGGTTGAAGGAGGCCTCGACATTGTTGAAAAATGGCTGCTGGATGCTTTGAGCCTGCTGTGGCCATATCTCTTAGGCCTCCTGGGCGTAGCCGTGGCCTTAGTCATCGGCAAAATCGTCCTGGAGGTGTGGCTAAAAGCACTTTGTCGTTGCAAAAAGAGGGACTACCAGCCCCTCCCCCCGAAGGAGGAGCCTACTTCTGCATAAGAGAGAGCTGTCGTGTGCCTAAAAGCCATTCAACCTTCCCCGCAGCTGCCGACAACACCTGATCTAAAAGGACATCATGGATTCCAACTCTTCAACCAACTCATCGAATCCCAACTCACTTTTTGCACCAATTCAAGTGAGTACCCTTGAGCACTTAGGGATTACCCTGGCCTGGGTAGTCTACTGCCACACTGGTCCCTGGCCCAGGGGACATCCTATGAGGATCTTCGTCGCGCTACAAGGATATGTCAAGCTTATCCTACGACCCATCTTTCTCTACAAATGGGGGTTAGCTTCATCCCTCTTCGCTTGTTACCTGATGGGCCGCACTCGCATCAACTGGCGCAGGGGCGTTGTGGTTTGCCTATGGCTCATCACGGATACAACAGCCCTAATACTGGAGTTGGTCCTTGGGGGCGTCCAAGCTACCCGAACCGCTCCATTTAAGATCCTCACCGCTGTTCTTGAAGGGCTTCTAGCAGTGTCTGTCCTCGTCTACCTAGCGCGCCAGGCCTTGTCCATCAAGGGCCGGGGCAGGCGTCGCTGGCTCCAGAAGTGGATAATCCTGGCTCTTTGGGCAACGGTTTGGGGGATCTTGGTGGTCCTCTACTGGCTTCATGAGACCTCAGACCTGGCCATTGTTGTATGGATGATGACCTATGCTGCAATTTTCCATGATTCGGCCCATGTCCATGATCTGGGGCAGCCTGCTCCGAATAATGATATTCCGGCTCCTGTGATTAATTCCCCATGGCTCGCAAAACAAGCCGGCACACGAGCGTAAATCAGCCTAATCTCTCAACCTTCGCTTTTGCATAATTGTTGTTTTATGAAAATATTGTTAATCAGTAACCACTGATCATGAAGTTACCTAGGTTACTATTTCTTCTCAGGCATCGACCTGCTGTGTGGGGTGTGGACTCGCCGCAGAATCTTATGGATTCATTTGGGTGGCATCGTCCGCCCGCTGGTGTCACAAATGCGTGAGCAGCCATTTTAATGATGTAACGGCAATTCTCTGCGCCACAGGGCGGGAGGATTTGCCCTACATTGCGGCTTCCACATCTAGATCCCTGGAACGGGTGCACAAAATCGTGTGGACCTCTGCGTTTGGCCAAGAAGACGACGAGCTTACGACATCTCCGCTGTACAGGGGACTACAGCTGCCCGTAATTCAGAAGTTATGGGAACACCAGCTTACTCGGCAATGCCTCCCAACTCTGCATCTTCTGGATGGAAGAGTTGTGGCAGTTTGCAAGTACCTTCCACCTACACGTCCCATGTCGCCGGATTTGTTTATTGACGTCGGATGCCAAACCAGCAGTGCGACTAACGTGAAAAGTACCCAAACTGAGAGCCTCAGTTCATCTCACCAGGCATGCCAAACTGAGGACACCCTTTCCCTATCATCCCCATCACCAAGTGATATGGATTTCCAGGATCTGCTGGCGGAGTTGGACGGCTACTGCAACAACCCATCCGCGCTGCCAGACTTCGGGATGGACCTGCCTTCGCCTCTGCAGCCTCCGCTGGAACGCACCACCCTTCCCGTCTCAGGTGGATCTACACTTGACAACGATTTGGACGCAGAGATCTGGCTTTCTCCACCGTCCAATCTGACGGAGTACGAGGTTGTGGATTCCTGGACTCCTTCATCATCTCCGGTTACCTGCTACGAACGAGATATCCTGACTGCCGATTGTGGTGATGGACTTGACCTCTTTTGACTTTGGACTTTGTGGTTTCTGCGAAGCACCGTCCGATCTCAAGGAGGGGGTGTCAAGAAAACTGGCATGGGGTGTGAGATCTTTCCGGGTGCACGCAGAAAAGGTGCACAAAGGCCTGAGAGAAAATAAGCAATCTTGTGGTTTGATTAAAAGTTAATTAAGTTGAATATGTATGAATACAATTGGCAACATGAGTATAGGTAATCACTCAATAGTATAAGTAATCACTCAATAACTTTCTGCAAAGTATTTCTGAATAATGATCTGTAATGATTCAATGTAATGATTATGGTTGATGATTTATAATAAGTGAGAGATGTGATTAATTGTTAATGAATATCAAGTTGTGATGATTTGAAATCAATTCAAATGGGTTTAACACAGGTTGAATGTGTTTAATAAGTTGTAATAGATAATATAGTGAGTTATAGAAAAGAGAGGAATGCAGTACGTTAAAGTCAGCATGATGGGTGAAGCCCTGCTGACAGGAAATGTCGCAAGCTGGGGAGAGATGGGACTTTCCAGAAAAACAAAGCAGAAGTTCAAGAAAAAAATAGTAAACTAAGGTCCCACACACACAAATGGGGGGACAAAGCAGAAGTTCAGAAAAAAAAATAGTAAAGCAAACTCTCCATACACACATATGGATAAAAAGAGTATAAAAAGGGGCTGAAAAGAGGAAGCGACGGTTCTTAGTCCGAGGCGCTGGAAGCGAGTCAACACGGAGAAGCAGATTAAGAAACAGCAACGGACCGCACCTCTGAACCACGGGAAAAGTTGAGACTTCACGCCGCTAAGAAGGACAAGACCCTACTGCGCCAGCCCCTGGTTCCTGATTCGACCGACGGCCCTGCCTCAACCCAACAATCTCAAAACTCGGCAGCAGACTTGGAGAAAAAGACAAAGATCCCTGAGGGATAAAGAGATGGGGTTTCGAAGGATTTGGCCCCGTTCTGCTTTGCTTCTATTCTAAGGAGGATTTTTCCACAAGGATAAAGACTCTGACCAAGGATTCTGGATGTTTCTGTTGCCTCGATTCACCATCAACTGGGTGTGAGTTGAATCTGCTCCATAAAAATCCATCTCAGAAGTTGCGACATAGGTTAGGGAAAAGAGACAGGATAGTATGGTTATACATGTTGATTTTATTATACTGCTCTCAAATTATATGCAATTGATTATTGATTGGTATGTCGCATATCCCTGCTTAAGCTTGCTTAATAAATTTATACTATAAAATTCTAATGAGGTTGGTGGACATTGGAATTATTTGAGTCACTTAAATTATTTTTCTGTTCTCTTACTTGAAGTAAAACTAATGTACATGATTCTAGTAAATAGGTGGCTTCATAATTTCCTTTAGTGAGAGTAAATAATGACCCTGGGACTTACATCTAAGTCACTAAATTTAATCTAGCCGGTTCCAAGAGCCCATGGAGGAGCGTTTAGCTCCTCCATGGGCTGCCACCTTATCGTGGTGGAGGGGTTTGAGTGTCCCAATGATCCTAGGAGCTATGCTGTCTGGGGCTTCATGCCCCTGGTAGGGTCACCCAAGGCAGACAGGTCCTAGGTGAGGGACCAGACAAAGAGCAGCCCAAAGACCCCAATGATGAAGGAAAACTTTGGACTTGGTGTTCCCTCGCCCGGACGCGGGTCACCGGGGCCCCACTCTGGAGCCAGGCCTGGAGGGGGGGCACGATGGCGAGCGTCTGGTGGCCGGGCTTTTACCCATGGAGCCCGGCCGGGCTCAGCCCGAAGAGGAAACATGGGCCCCCCCTCCCATGGGCCCACCACCCGTGGGAGGGGCCAAAGGGGTCGGGTGCAGTGTGGGATGGGTGGCAGCAGAGGGAGGGGACCCTGGCGGTCCGATCCTCGGTTGCAGAAACTGGCTCTTGGGACGTGGAATGTCACCTCTCTGGTGGGGAAGGAGCCGGAGCTAGTGCGTGAGGTCGAGAGGTTCCGGCTAGAAATAGTCGGTCTCACCTCGACGCACGGCTCTGGTTCTGGAACCAGTCTCCTTGAGAGGGGCTGGACATACTTCCACTCTGGAGTTGCCCAAGGTGAGAGGCGTCGGGCAGGAGTGGGCATACTTGTTGCTCCCCATCTCGGCGCCTGTACGTTGGGGTTTACCCCGGTGAACGAGAGGGTAGCATCCCTCCGCCTACGGGTGGGGGGACGGGTTCTGACTGTCGTTTGTGCTTACGGGCCGAACGACAGTTCAGATTACCCACCCTTTTTGGAGTCCTTAGAGGGGGTACTGGAGAGTGCTCCTCCTGGGGACTCCCTTGTTCTGCTGGGGGACTTCAACGCTCACGTGGGCAATGACAGTGAGACCTGGAGGGGCGTGGTTGGGAGGAACGGCCCGCCCGACCTGAACTCGAGCGGTGTTCTGTTGCTGGACTTCTGTGCTCGCCATGGATTGTCCATAACGAACACCATGTTCAAGCATAAGGGTGTCCATATGTGCACTTGGCACCAGGACACCCTAGGCCGCAGTTCGATGATCGACTTTGTCATCGTTTCATCGGATCTGCGGCCGTATGTCTTGGACACTCGGGTGAAGAGAGGTGCGGAGCTGTCCACTGACCACTACCTGGTGGTGAGTTGGCTCCGGTGGTGGGGGCGAAAGCCGGTCAGACCTGGCAGGCCCAAACGTGTTGTGAGGGTCTGCTGGGAACGTCTGGCGGAATCCCCTGTGAGACGGAGCTTTAACTCCCATCTCCGGCAAAACTTCGAACACGTCCCGGGGGAGGTGGGGGACATGGAGTCTGAGTGGACCGTGTTCCGTGCCTCCATTGTCGAGGCGGCCGATCGGAGCTGTGGCCGCAAGGTTGTCGGTGCCTGTCGCGGCGGCAACCCTCGAACCCGCTGGTGGACACCTTCGGTGAGGGATGCCGTCAGGCTGAAGAAGGAGTCCTATCGGGCCTTTTTGGCCTGTGGGACTCCGGAAGCAGCTGATGGGTACCGGCGGGCGAAGCGGCATGCGGCTCGGGCGGTTGCTGAGGCAAAAACCCGGGCGTGGGAGGAGTTTGGAGAGGCCATGGAGAAAGACTTCCGTACGGCTTCGAGGCGATTCTGGTCCACCATCCGGCGTCTCAGGGGGGGGAAGCGGTGCAGCACCAACACTGTTTATAGTGGGGATGGTGTGCTGCTGACCTCTACTCGGGACGTTGTGGGCCGGTGGGCAGAGTACTTCGAAGACCTCCTCAATCCCACCAACATGCCTTCCACTGAGGAAGCGGAGCCTGGGGACTCTGGGTTAGGCTCTCCAATCTCTGGGGACGAGGTCGCCGAGGTGGTTAAAAAGCTCCTCGGTGGCAGGGCCCCGGGGGTGGATGAGATCCGCCCGGAGTTTCTTAAGGCTCTGGATGTTGTAGGGTTGTGTTGGTTGACGCGACTCTGCAATGTCGCATGGACATCGGGGGCAGTTCCCCTGGATTGGCAGACTGGGGTGGTGGTCCCCCTGTTCAAAAAGGGGGACCGGAGGGTGTGCTCCAATTATAGAGGGGTCACACTCTTAAGCCTCCCTGGCAAGGTCTATTCAGGGGTCCTGGAGAGGAGGGTCCGTCGGATAGTCGAACCTCGGATTCAGGAAGAGCAGTGTGGTTTTCGTCCTGGTCGTGGAACGCTGGACCAGCTCTACACCCTCGGCAGGGTCCTGGAGGGTGCATGGGAGTTCGCCCAACCAGTCTACATGTGTTTTGTGGACCTGGAGAAGGCGTTCGACCGTGTCCCTCGGGGAGCCCTGTGGGGGGTTCTCCGGGAGTATGGGGTACCGGGCCCTTTGATACGGGCTGTCAGGTCCCTGTATGACCGGTGTCAGAGTCTGGTCCGCATTGCCGGCAGTAAGTCGGGCTCGTTTCCGGTGAGAGTTGGACTCCGCCAGGGCTGCCCTTTGTCACCGATTCTGTTCATCACTTTCATGGACAGAATTTCTAGGCGCAGCCAAGGTGTTGAGGGGATCCGATTTGGTGGCCTTAGGATCTCATCTCTGCTTTTTGCAGACGATGTGGTCCTTTTGGCTTCATCAGATCGTGATCTGCAGCTCTCGCTGGAGCGGTTCGCAGCCGAGTGTGACGCGGCCGGGATGAGGATCAGTGCCTCCAAATCCGAGGCCATGGTCTTGAGCCGGAAAAGGGTAGAGTGCCTTCTCCGGGTCAGGGGGGGTGTCCTGCCCCAAGTGGAGGAGTTTAAGTATCTCGGGATCTTGTTCACGAATGGGGGAAGAAGGGAGCGGGAGATCGACAGGCGGATTGGCGCAGCGTCTGCTGTCAAGCGGGCGCTGTACCGGTCCGTCGTGGTGAAGAGAGAGCTGAGCCAAAAAGCGAAGCTCTCGATTTACCGGTCGATCTACGTTCCCACCCTCATCTATGGTCATGAGCTTTGGGTCATGACCGAAAGAACGAGATCGCGGATACAAGCGGCCGAAATGGGTTTTCTCCGTAGGGTGGCTGGGCTCTCCCTTAGAGATAGGGTGAGAAGCTCAGTCATCCGGGAGGGACTCAGAGTAGAGCCGCTGCTCCTTCACATCGAGAGGAGCCAGTTGAGGTGGCTCGGGCATCTGGTCAGGATGCCTCCTAGACGCCTCCCTGGTGAGGTGTTCCGGGCACGTCCCACCGGGAGGAGGCCCCGGGGAAGACCCAGGACACGCTGGAGGGACTATGTCTCTCGGCTGGCCTGGGAACGCCTCGGGATTCCCCCGGAGGAGCTAGAAGAAGTGGCTGGGGAGAGGGAAGTCTGGGCCTCCCTTCTGAAGCTGCTACCCCCGCGACCCGACCTCGGATAAGCGGAAGAAGATGGATGGATGGATGGATGGACGGTTCCAAGAGCGAGTTATATTTTAGAAAGCGAGCTACCGTTAACAGGAGCGGTTATTGGAATTATGCAGCTGCGAGGGCTACTCAGCTGATTGTTTCTTAACTGTAAAGGGTTGTAGCTTCTGGATCGAAGGTAGTTAGAGCTAGACGAATCGCTTTCGCCACCAGTTTGAATAGATTATCTCTTATAGACCACTTTTAGGGTAATACCCAGGTCTTAGAGATTTTCCGGACCTGTTAGACAGAGAACTGGTCAGTAGGCAGCCCTGGAGAGTAGTGAGGAGTGGGCGGGGCTGGCTATTGCGTAATAACAGACAGTTGATACTGCAGTGAAGTTAGTTTCAGGTTGGATATTAAATCTTGGCGCTCCGCGGAGTAAGCAGCGTTTAGCTCAAGGTTGATCAGATTTATGAAAGCTAATTTGGGCCAGCAGTTCTCTACCGCTCCCTCCTCAAGCGCTCAGAGGTTCACTAATGGCTCTAACCCTCACTCCGACTCTTAGATTATATATTTTAATAGTGAATATGTGAAATTTTAGTATTTTGTGTGAGAGAGAAAAATTGTATGCATGTGTGATTTTTTCTAAAAACTTTATTTAATATCAAAATAGAAAACATGGTGTGATACATTACATTAATGAAAGGAAAATAAAATCATGGAGCTAACAAAAAGAAAACAGGCTATTGTGTTGCAAAGAATGAGTTTTATTAACTGTGTGTGCAAATGAATGTATATGAGAGTGTGAGCAAAAATGGTCTGAACAACATTATCAATATGTAGAGCAATAAAAACAAACAAACCAACAAAAACAACAAAAAATATTAATACTAGCAATAATAATTTCATTTAATCATTTAATGAAATTGATCAATTAAATCTACTGAGTGGAATTTGTTATATTGCAAACAGGAACTACATGAAATGAGAAGTGTGCTGACTCCATCATTATGTTTTGTTTGGTTGGTAAATTTTAAGGTAAACTATGGACCCTTACTGACACCTACTGGACATTGTTTACATATTTAATTTGGTCAGTCAAGCAGAACTCGTCCAGCTGTACGGTTGGTGTCTTCGTCTGTCCTTCAGACACGTTTGTTCCTTGGACACTATTTGTCTGTAAGTTCATTTTATTAATCGTTATTCCAGCATTGTGTAATATTTTGTAGAAAAGTTTTATGTTTCCCAACCAATACTTAAAGCTACATCGTTAGCTAATTGGAGAGAATTGGGAGTCACATGTTTGCCTAATTGTTTTCTGTATCTGTAGCTGATGTATACTTTTGTGTTTTGTTACAGTTTTACAAAAAACTAAAATAAAAGAAAAGAAAAGAAAAACAAACCAGCAAAGAGTTGCAAAATAAAACAAGAAAACTATCAAGGACTGGATTATTTTCAACAACTCAAGTGTTAGCTAGCTGTCTAGCTTTGTAAGAGCAACACATTGTGAGGGCAGCATAAGAAGGAAAAATGATGCTGAAAAAGAAGAAAAGCAAAACAGGGCAGAGACAATGATCATAATACATAAATGACGTAATTTAAGGTAAATATGAGAATCATATGAAATCTATTTTATTTCCATTGAAATGTGTTCAATGAGTAGATTTTTCCAAAGTGTCTCACTGATGGTGGTCCTTGTTCTCAGCTCATAAGAATTGTTTTCTTAGCAATGGTTAAAGCTGTAAGTAGTTGTTTAGTGTTGGAACATCATTAATGGTTTTGGTGGCGTCTCCCAGTAAACAAAGAGAAGGTGATAATGGGATGAGACAGCCAAGCCTACTGGACAGGAATCTAATTACTCTGATCCAAACTGGTTGGACGGGTTTGCATAACCATAAAGCATGAAAATATGTATCACAGGTATTTTGTGAACAAGTTCTGCCCAATTCAGACTGAGACAAACCCATTTTATGCCGGCTTTGAGTTTGTAGTGGATTCTGTGAAGTACTCTCTTGTTTACAAGCGTATTTAGATCATATTTTAGCTGACATATTTTCTCTTCAGATTGTTCTGTTGCTTATTTCCTCTAATAATTTCCGTCTCTAGCCGAGTTTATTTTTCACTTTCCTCCCTTTTCTTATGGCTCCATATGCTCTGATTCTGCCTCTTAATGCAGCTTTCTCTGATTCCCTCGTCAAAACTTTTTTAGATATTTATCAAACTCTTGTTCTTCCAATAGTGATAGATTTAGGCGCCATCTACTGGAGAACTTGGGAGGCTGTTCTTCTACATTCCCAGAGATAGATATGGGCGAATGACCACTGATCACAATCCAGTGTACATCAGTTTTTGTTATGTTTCCCAAGAGGGAATTGATTATTAGAAACATATTAATCCATGAATATGAATGATGGACAGAAGAGAAAAAAGTAAAATCTTTGCAGACTGGATGTAACAGTCTCCAGCTTTCACTAAGGCCAAATTCACTCATATAATGTTTAATTATTTCTGATGATTTCAGGGTTGATCTATAATTAGATCTTGTTTTCTTATCAAGAGATTGATTTAATTCTGTATTAAAGTCCCACCTGTTATTATTTGGGATTCTGAAAATACAGAAAGTTTTGTAAAGAAATTAAAAGAAATAAAATTCAATCTGGAGACAAATATCAGCATGTAGATCAGATAGATGTTCAAATATTTTCACTCTTTTTTTATATGAACCAAAACCATTAATATTTCAACTAATAAAATTTAGTTGTTGCATTTTTAAAGTAAAAATGTTCTACTATTTGACACAACAGTGAATGAATCAGAAATGATTTGATGCTAATTTGATTGATTCCATCACATTCTGACTTTCAAACTGTGGATCCAAACTGAGACTCTAAAAATGACAGTAAGTTCTGGAAATGGAAACCAAAATAAAACCTCAGAGAAGAAATGAATGGAAATAACATTTATTACAGTTCTGCTCTTATTTCATACATCATCTCCCTAAAAATGGAAAACAAATTATACAGAGATGAAAAGTCCAAAACTTCTTCCTCTGTTTTGTTTCAAAACCAAAACTAAACTCAGACTAAAGAATCAGAAATGAAAGATTAACGCTGCCCTCCTGCAACAATATTCAGTTTTTGTTGCTTCACAAACATCATGTAGAGTTTATCATTGTTCTGAAATCTTTATAGTAACAAACTGGATGATAATCTCTTAATTATGAAGGTCTGATGAACCAAAGTGTTTGGAACTGAACTGAACAGAAAGTCTCTAGACCAGATTAAAATCTCCTGTTATTAACGATGGACAACATGGACTTAGATTATTATCACAGTATTTTCTGGTATTTACTGAATAATAAAAGTGATGATAGAAAGTTTAAACACAGCATTGATCAGGGAAATAGTCAAAGCAACACAAATAAAAACTTAGAAGTAACTGAAAAGGTAATTTCAGATTCATTCAGTAGTTCAGTTTATCACTAAGCAGCTACAAATAGACAGCATTCAATTCAACATATTGACATTAATTTCTGCTAGAATGGAAACAATAGTTGGAAAGTCAGAGATGAAGAATCTCCAGATGATCAGATCATCTCCAGTTTCCTCTTTAAAACTCACAGTTTCAATCTGATCAATAAGTTTTTATTTGGACTTTGTGATCTTCATGCTGAGATCATCAGAGCTGCTGCTTGATCACTGAGATCTTCATCGGTACGATCTTTAATGTTTTAGTAGTGGCGAAGTATGGAAACATCTTGTGAGTGAAGGTGTGAGTGAAGGTGTGTATGTGTGTGTTAGTATCCAGATCAGAGAAGGACAGCTTTCCTCTGTCCCAGTCCAGATTCACTCTGATCCTCTGGAGATTCTGGACTGAGAGACGAGTGGAAGGAGCTGGTGGAGAAAATGCTGAGTATTTACCTGAATAGAAAACTATATACAACCATCCAGACTCTATGGTTCCCTTCCTCTGAACAGACTCTTCTAACACACCAAGGCTCCAGCCTTTACTGTCTCCAACATCAACATCCCAGCTGTGGTTCCCTGAGTTAAAACCATCAGAACTCACAACAGAGAGAAACAAATAATCAAATCTCTCTGGATTATCAGGAAGTTGCTGTTTGTCTGCTATTCTAAAGCTGGTCAGATCTTCAGACAGATGAAGTTCTGGACCAGCCGTGTTTGGGTCCAGAACCAGAGGAGTGTAGGTCACCATGTTCTCCATGTTGCTCCAGATGTTGAAGGCCAGGTTGCCCAGATGTTTGGCCTGGTCTGTCAGAGCTCCTGAGGGCAGCTGTGGATCCTCCAGCAGGGGGCAGCGCTGGACTCTTTCCACTGCAGCCTTGTAGTTGTGCAGGAATGAGACGTCTTCAGCTCTCAGCTCCTCCTCTGTGGCTCTGACTGTGTCTGAAAGAGCTGCTATCTCTCTGCTCAGAGCCTCCATCTTCTCCTTCATCATCCCTCTCTTCTGCTCCTCTTCCTCCCTCAGTGCAGCCAGCCTGGCCTCCTCTTCCTCTGCTAGAAACTGATGAAGCTGCTTAAACTGCTCCATAATCTGCCTCTCTGTGTGTCGGGCCTGGACCTTCAGGTGTTCTGCTGTCTGATCAAACTCCTCCTGAACTTTCTTCCTGAGCTCCAGCTTCTTCTTTAAAGGCTCCAGAGTTTCCTGAAGGTTCTTCTTGTGTTGCTGAGCAGCTTCATTGATGGGTCTGAATTTATGGTTTTGGTGTAAATCTGAATGACTGCAGACGAGACAAACTGGCTGCTGATGGTCCAGACAGAAGAGTTTGAGTTTCTCAGAGTGCAGAGAGCAGAGATCCTCTGAAGCTCTCTGCTCTCTCTGCTGGAAGAAAGTCTCACAGAGATTCTTCAGAGCCAGATTTAAAGGTGGATGATCTCTTGAAGATCTCCTTTTACAAACTGGACACTCTCTTCCTGGTTTCTCTCGCCAATATTTCTGCAGACTCTCCTTACAGAAGCTGTGGCTACATGACAGAATAACCGGATTCTTAAACATTTCCAGACAGACCGGACAGCAGAGATCATCGTCTGATCTGGAAGCCATTTTGTCTCAGAGTGAAGCTGAAATCACAGCAGACAGAAAGTCAAACCAGGAAGTCAGTTTCTCTCCTGTAGAAACTTTCTGAACTTACTTTGACTTTGTCTTGTTTTTCCTCCTGCAGCAGTCTGTGTTTCAGTGTCTAGTTGCTCAGTTCTCTCTCTGTTCTCCTTGTTCAGTGTTAGTTTGATTTCAGTCGGAGACGAAGGCAGGAGTCAGAATTCATCCTCAGGGTGTTTACTCAATTAGTTTTTCTCTCTCAACTGTTTCCTGTTTTTTCCTCAGGTGTTCCTGTTGGAATCAGTCTTTAAGCGGAGATGTGGCGCCCTCTAGAGGATATAATCTTAATCTGCAGTTTTAGAAAAACTTTACAATTTTTTTCTGATCCATCGGTTTGTTCCTGCTTTAAGTGAAAATATATTTTTCCTCTCATAAAACTCTTCCAGGGTCTCCACTATCTGGGAAATTCAAATGAACACATTTCATGTTGTTTTCTTCTGTTTGCTGTTTTTCTGTCACATTCAGACTCTGGAGGTGAAAATGGTGTTTGGTGTTGAGGAAAACTTTCCCTGTTGTCACTACAAATGGATCCAGAATCAGAAATGTTTGGATTTAAATTTAATCAATGCTCTGACATCTTTTCAATCTGTAGCTGAAAACAGGAATACTGTAAATACTCCAGTCTTCAGCTTTAGCACTTTAAAGTTTACATTTACTTTAAATCCATTTTCTGACACTCTGGTCCCTGCTGGGGTCAGGAGGTCGTGGTTCCTCTCCAGCCAACGTTCCAGGTGAGAGAAGGGGTCACCTGTACAGGTATTTACTTTAAATGTAAACCAAAAATAAAATCAGAAAGAAAATAAAAAGAAAAGCTGTTGCAGAAAAAGAAATACCCTCTAATGATTCAGTGTCTCCTCCTCCATCCATGCTGGCAAAGAGCAACACAATCATTGCTCTCTGATTGCAAACTGAGGATTTCAGTGAAAGTTTCAAACAGGAACTTCAGTGATTTCATACTGGTCTGTTTACCTTCTGATGGTCAGAAACAGCTGATTCCTCTTTGGTTACTGGGCATAAAACAGAGACTGAACTGCTTGAATGACATCTGAGTCAAAGCAGAGAGGAAACGTTGAAACATTTACAGGAGATTCTGCTCTGCTGGGATAGAAAAGAAAAGCCAACAGATCCCAGTTTCTAGAAGCAGGTCAAACCAGTAACAAACTGAATTACATGTAAAATGTCTCATTAAGTTTAAAACCAACCAATACTGAAGTTCATCAAAACAACAATTTAATCTTTAAAGGTTACAACTTCAGACGGACCAAAATTTTAACTGATGAGGAAGTTTTGGTACGATAAAGATCAAAATGAAAATAATTCATTTAAATAAAACTACAGAATAACAAAATCAGGCAAAAGAAACAGTTTTCTAAATCTGTCTTTAGGCAGAGATATGAAATTAAAATCTGTAGGTGTGAATTTTTGGTTAAAAGTTTATGGTTCAGTGAAGTTACTGAGTGGGTAAAATATCCGTTACAACGTGTTAGTTTTCTTAATGATGACATTAGGAAACAGGCCAAAACATATTTAATGTGTCGTCTGCTATGAGACATGGAAGGAAAATAAATACAGTTAAACAGAGAGAGTTAGCATGATGGCAGAAACTAATGATGTGTGAGAATAATTTATATTGTTGACGCTCCACTTATCAAAAACATTGACCTCTGCTCTCTACTGCCCTCTGCAGTCTGAATAATTCATGTCAACAGAAATACACTGAAAAATAATGACACTTTTATCTTCTATAGAGTTGTTGCTGTTGAGCTGAAGTTTTTTTGAAGTTATTCAAACTAAAATGTCCCATTTTAATGAAGTTCATCAAAAGATAAGCAGTAGTTTAAAATGTAAGAAAGTAAACCTTTTGATTAATCATTGACATGTAAAGACAATAAGTTAATGTATTTTTATTTTAACATTTTTTATCAACTACGGAGCTCCCTAAGGGACACAAATCATTCTTCTCATTGCATTCCTTTACAATAAATTTGCAAATCCACCCAGAATACGCAGTCAGGCTGCACAAACGTAAACCTTTAATGAAATCAGATTACAGCAAAAAATAAATATCTAGACCTTTTTATTATTTTGTAAGAATAATTTGAACCATAACCTGCAGCAGCTTCCTGAGTCCAAATGAAACGTCACTCAGATTGCTAAATGTGCCGCTGGCTTTTATTAACAACCAAAGGATAAAAGTGTGACATAAAGAAGCTGTTAGCAGGTCAACCCCTCCTCTCACGTCTCCATCAACATGAGGAGGATCCAGTAACAGTCGGAACCTGAAACGTCCGTTTGGCTTCAAATGTCCCAGAATCTGAGGACAAACCTGGAAAAAAGAAACATCTCAGCCAAGTAAACATGAGACAAAGAGAGAATCCACATTTCCTCCAAGTTAACAAGAATGTGATTAAAGTTAAGAAATGTTAAAAATTCTAATTTTCACCAAAGACTCTGAGAGAAGCATCAGAGTTCATTTTAATAAAATCCTGAAGCTGTAAAATGAGGTAAAGAACGATAATCAGGAAGAACGGTTTAAAAGTCCCTTAAGCAGAAGGAAGTTCCTGGAGTTGATTACAAAGTGCTTTAGCACTTCCTCTATTTTTACATGACAGAAACAACAACTAATGTTCACTTTCTACGAAACGCCTTACAGTCTGGCATAGTTTACATCCCCTCTACTAGAATAAAACCTAATAAGATCAGATTGTCGCCGTATGTTCTGGTGAAGGACCGGTTTGGACTCACCGGACAGAACCCAGCAGAACGCAGCTGCTGGGTTCCTCTAAGTGCTCAGTGGATGCTAGGCTACGCCGCTAACAGCTCCACGTCAGTCGGTGGCGGCCATCTTGCTAAAAATAAGTCTCTATTTAAAAATAATCCTGAGTTAAACGACATTGTGAGTCACGCGGGTGACCTCTAACCCCCGGTAGCGGCGGCCGTCTCTTCGGTGAGTGTTTTAAAGTCATCGGTTCGGAGCGAAGCCCGACCGGGAGGGATTCCTCCGTCACTTCCTGTCTGGCTCATCTGCAGAAATAAAATCCTCCGGCTGCAGCTCCGCTCCGGCTCGGGCGTCCGATCAGACGACCTCCGGCCACCTCCTCCTCTCCTGGGCGCCGTCGCGCGCCGCCGGATGCTCTGGCCGCTCGAGATGAGGTTGGCGTAGCCGGGCGTGTGCGAGAAGGCGTAGGTGGAGCGGCGGGAAGGTCGGTTTTGCACGAAGGCTGAGGGCTCGCCCTTCTCCCTCCTCTTCTCCTCCGCCGCCTGCTGCAGGTACTTATTCTTGTTCCTCTGGACCTGCAGGACGGCAAACAGAGAACCGTTAAACAAATGCAACAAAATGTTAGCGGACAGTTTCCACAGGATGTAAGGAAATGCAAAACAAAAGCAGATTGGCGTTTCCATTAAAGAAGAAACGCAATTAAAATCACGTGAATAAATTTGTTCAGTTATTAAAAACAATAATGCTGCGCCGTCACGCTCCGTCCACTTCCTGTTTGTCGTCTTTGTTGTTTCTGCCAGTAGTAACATCTAGTCACATGGTTTCCATTACAGTTTTTAAAAGCATTACAATGGTGTATTACAGACAATGTAGATAAAAAAAAAAACGTTTGAGATTAATATCAGAAATTATACAGAATAAATATGGAAATTTCTGTTTGGAAAGTAGAAAATTTTTAACAAAAGCTAGAAATTTCCATCTTTTTTCTAGAAATTTTAATCTGAAAATTTTAATCTGAAAATAGAAGTAAAATTATTATTTTTATTTATTTTATTTTATTCTTTTTTACAAAAAGAAGGAAATTTCTGAGGCCCAAAAGTCAAAAATCTGCAAGAAAAACCAGGCAATAAATATTGCCGCTCGAGATGAGTGGCAATATTTCCTGGAAATTTGGACACAAAATCAGAAATTTCCAAATTTTCTAAAAAATTTCTGAGATAAATCTGAAAATATTCCTTTTTTTTGACAATTTTTTTCAGTCTACAATGTCTGAATAGTTCATTGTAAAGCTCACTAACTTTGATAAAACCACCTCATCTTAGCACAAACATTTTAATAAAATTTAGTTTTTTTGAAATTGATGAAGGAAATATATTTTTGTCATTCCAATTTGCACAATTAGAAAACTGAGACGCAGCAGAGCTGAATTACAAATGGCTCTAAAATGACATTAATGCAGAAAACACATTGAAAAGATTAAAATCCAAATTTTCAAAATCTGTAAATAACTTTGACTTGTTTGTGGTTTTGTGGTGTCACATTTATAAAACAGCACCACTCTTCTGTTTTCATTCAGGTTGTGTGTTACAGCATGGTGAGTGTTTCACCTTGTCGCTGACAGACGGCCAGATGGTTTTATGGAAGAACTGGATGCAGATGACGGGCAGCAGGCTGATCCGAACCGTCAGGATGATGGTCAGCCACAGGTACGGCTGCCGCAGAGCGTTCGACGCCACTCCTGCAGGCACACACACTCCGGTTAGCAGGTTCCTCTGCTACACACACACACTCCGGTTAGCAGGTTCCTCTGCTACACACACACTCTGGTTAGCAGGTTCCTCTGCCACACACACACACACACACTCGGCGTCAGTGAAGCTGAGGATGGCTCAGAGAGCCGACCTGTGAAGTTGAACACGCGGGGAAGATGACGTGGATCCCGGCGCTGTGGATGTCAAACATGATGCCGAAGTAGATGGCGATGCTGCCCAGAACGGCGAAACAGCTGACAAAGGTCCAATACAATGTGTCCAGAGAGATCTGGAAGCAGACGGGTCGACGGGTCAGAACATCTGATATTTAGGAACTTGAAGTGAAACTCATTTAACACAAAAAGGTTCAAACTGTGGAGGTTTAGAGTAGACCCAAAGATTTTAATCAAGTCAGAGTAAAACTACTTTAACAGGTTTTTACTCAAGGAAAAGTGAAAAGTATTTGGTAAAAAGTGACTCAAGTTCTGATCAACTGATCAAATTATCAATCATTTAAGCTCCAGTAAATGTAACTAGTTACTATGTAACTGAGTATCAGAGCTGAATCTCAGCCTGAGCCTGCTGGCTTCCTGAAATAAATCAAAAAATCTTTTTTGATTGTTTTGGTTGATATTATAAGAAAATATTATAACATTAGCAGAAAAAATATAGATAATTTTGGAATATTACCAGAAGAAAATAATAAAATTACAAGAAATAAAAGTGGTTTTAATGAGAAAAAGTTCTAATAATTTATCTAGATCTAACATGAGCAGAATAAAACATCGGCCCATGGTTCATTCTTCAAAATAAACTGAAAGTTTTTATTATTTTTTGTGTAGGAGTTCTAATATTACAAATTTATTCTGTTTTTTTAATGATTTTGTTCAGATGTTATAACTATTCAAGTACTGAGCCTGTTGCTGTACGACTTTATTCTCTAATTCATACGACTCATTACTTTGCTGTTCTGACCTGCAGGTTGACGGCGAAAATGAGCGACGAGGCGGTAACCAAGACGAAGGACTGGTAGTCGGAGGGCACCTCGCCGTCCTGACCCATGGAAGCAACAGAACAGGATTTCTCTACTTGCTGCTCACCTTCACTTGGACCGGAGTCCTGTGAAAGTTCAAACTCTTCTGCTTGCTCACCGTGACTTGGACCGGAGTCCTGGGAAAGTTCAACCTCTTCCTTTTTTTCTGTCTTAACCAATTTAAAAGTTCTTTCTTGCCACCTACTGGTGAAGGACATTGTGTCTGATTCCCAATTTCACTCCTCATAGCTTCAATGAAACCCAGTCACATAATTGTTATTTACAACTTTAATTATTTAAACTTTTGCTAGTTTTTAAATCTTGAGTTAAGTTTTAACTCAATGTTGCAAGTTAAACCAAATAATTATTTCATAATATGCAAGAAAAAACCGTCCTCACCTGGTTTGTGATGAATCTGAATCTAAACAGAGATGAAGAATCTCCAGATGATCAGATCATCTCCAGTTTCCTCTTTAAAACTCACAGTTTCAATCTGATCAATAAGTTTTTATTTGGACTTTGTGATCTTCATGCTGAGATCATCAGAGCTGCTGCTTGATCACTGAGATCTTCATCGGTACGATCTTTAATGTTTTATTGGTGTGGAAGAATGGAAACATCTTGTGAGTGAAGGTGTGTGTGAAGGTGTGTATGTGTGTGTTAGTGTCCAGATCAGAGAAGGACAGCTTTCCTCTGTCCCAGTCCAGATTCACTCTGATCCTCTGGAGTTTCTTCTGGACTGAGAGACGAGTGGAAGGAGCTGGTGGAGAACGTGCTGAGTATTTATCTGAATAGAAATGTATAACCAAACATCCAGACTTTATGCTTCCCTTCCTCTGAACAGACTCTTCTAACAAACCAAGGCTCCAGCCTTTACTGTCTCCAACATCAACATCCCAGCTGTGGTTCCTGAGTTAAAACCATCAGAACTCACAACAGAGAGAAACAAGTAATCAAATCTCTCTGGATTATCAGGAAGTTGCTGTTTCTCTCCTATTTTAACGATGGTCAGATCTTCAGACAGATGGATATCTGGACCAGCCGTGTTTGGGTCCAGAACCAGAGGAGTGTAGGTCACCATGTTCTCCATGTTGCTCCAGATGTTGAAGGCCAGGTTGCCCAGATGTTTGGCCTGGTCTATCAGAGCTCCTGAGGGCAGCTGTGGATCCTCCAGCAGGGGGCAGCGCTGGACTCTTTCCACTGCAGCCTTGTAGTTGTGCAGGAATGAGACGTCTTCAGCTCTCAGCTCCTCCTCTGTGGCTCTGACTGTGTCTGAAAGAGCTGCTATCTCTCTGCTCAGAGCCTCCATCTTCTCCTTCATCATCCCTCTCTTCTGCTCCTCTTCCTCCCTCAGTGCAGCCAGCCTGGCCTCCTCTTCCTCTGCTAGAAACTGATGAAGCTGCTTAAACTGCTCCATAATCTGCCTCTCTGTGTGTCGGGCCTGGACCTTCAGGTCTTCTGCTGTCTGATCAAACTCCTCCTGAACTTTCTTCCTGAGCTCCAGCTTCTTCTTTAAAGACTCCAGAGTTTCCTGAAGGTTCTTCTTGTGTTGCTGAGCAGCTTCGTCGATGGGTTTGAATTTATGGTTTTTGTGTAAATCTGAATGACTGCAGACGAGACAAACTGGCTGCTGATGGTCCAGACAGAAGAGTTTGAGTTTCTCAGAGTGCAGAGAGCAGAGATCCTCTGAAGCTCTCTGCTCTCTCTGCTGGAAGAAAGACTCACAGAGATTCTTCAGAGCCAGATTACAGGGTGGAGCATCTGATGCAGATCTTTTCCTACAAAAAGGACATGAGCGACCAGTTCTTGTTCTCCAATATTTCTCCTTACAGAAGCTGTGGCTACATGACAGAATAACCGGATCCTTAAATATTTCCAGACAGACCGGACAGCAGAGAACATCGTCTGATATGGAAGCCATTTTGTCTCAGAGTGAAGCTGAAATCACAGCCGACAGAAAGTCAAACCAGGAAGTCAGTTTCTCTCCTGTAGAAACTTTCTGAACTTACTTTGACTTTGATTGTCTTGTTTTTCCTCCTGCAGCAGTCTGTGTTTCAGTGTCTAGTTGCTCAGTTCTCTCTCTGTTCTCCTTGTTCAGTGTTAGTTTGATTTCAGTCGCAGACGAAGTTCATCCCACGAGCGTTTTCTCCAACTTTTTCTCTCTAAACTGTTTCCTGTTTTTTCCCGGTTGTTCCTGTTGGAATCAGTCCCCCTCAAAAGGATTAAGTCTTCTTCTTCATTGTCTTTTTCTTCTTCTACTGTTTCTTTTTCTTGGTTTTATTTTCGGTTGTTAACAAACGTTTAGTAGCATTACCGCCACCTGCTGGTGTGGAGTGTGGATCGTTACGGTCTAATTTATACTTTCTATTTCTACATATATAAACATATCCTCATGCCTACCTATATATGTAAATGAATATACACACCCACACATATAAATATACATACTTGTATATACATTGTTACACTATCCATCTATTTATCAGACACATTTACAAACACACCCACTACATCTAATCAAATTCTATGAAACAATTTAGTTTTCTTTAAAAATCTAATAACTATTTGAATATGTTTATTACCCAAATTCTTCCTCAAAATATCTAATAGATTAACATTTTCCTTAATTCTTTCAAACTCTCTCCTCATGTATCTCCTCTCTTTTTCATATTTATGACATTCTAATATAGCATGATCTGTTGTTATATGTTGTTTCATATTTTCCACTGTGATCACGTTTGCCAGTATTATGCTTATGAATTTTAAAGTGTATAGTTAAATCCTGTTATCACTCTTTCCTCCTTTGTTCTTTCTCCTACAATCTTTTGAATTTTATAGAACCATCTTCCTGTTTTGCCGTTCTTTCATCAGTTTTCCTTTAACTTATTTTAAACTGTTCCCATATCCGAGTTATTTTATATTCAGTTCTTTCCCTAAAACCTGATATTGTATCCCTTGCTTTATAAATATTCAATCTCTTCTTAAACTATCACTTCCTTAAATTACAGAATCTCATGTTTTTTAGCCATGTTTCCTGAACACAAATCATTTCTGGTTGTTCTTCAAGATTATCAATAAAACCTTTAAGTTCCTGTCCGTTAGCTTTTAAACTTATAGCATTTCATTGTAATATTAACATGAACTATTTTCACCTGCTGGTCCTGGTCTCCCATCTTCCTCCAGATTTATGTTATGATCCGGATTTCATCTAAATCTGCAGTTTTAGAAAAACTACAGTTTTTTCAGATCCATCAGTTTGTTCCTGCTTTAAGTGAAAATATATTTTCCTCTCATAAAACTCTTCCAGGGTCTCCACTATCTGGGAAATTCAAATGAACACATTTCATGTTGTTTCCTTCTGTTTGCTGTTTTTCTGTCACATTCAGACTCTGGAGGTGAAAATGGTGTTTGGTGTTGAGGAAAACTTTCCCTGTTTTCACTACAAATGGATCCAGAATCAGAAATGTTTGGACTTAAATCTGATAAAATTATATGGGAGGAGATTTTCAGCTGATGGAAAAACTTGCTACGGATCGGTGATCATGAGGATGTGGAACTGACTGCATTTCAGTACAACGACTCTCATCAGCAAGATATTGGAAATGATATTGATCCTGATAACAATGTTTTTACTGGTATCAACTACAGTTGTCACTATTACACTGATGACCAGTTCAACAGCAGCATTAAAACTGAACAGAAACTTTCAATAATCCACTTTAACAGCAGAAGCTTGTATGCAAATTTCTACAACATCAAACTGTCCCTCCAACAACTCAGACCTTTAATATCAATAAATGATCAGAAACGAGGCTCAATAGTGAAAACCATGAAATGGTTTGTAAAAACAGAGAAAACAAAAATGGAGGTGGTGAAGCTCTTTTAGTGGACAAGAACATTAATTATAGGATGATAGAAACAAAGTCAACTGTCATGGAAAACGTCTCTGAATGTGTGACTCTAGAAATTCTCCTGGAAAAAAGAAGAATGTCTTTATGAGTTACATTTATAGATCACCTGATCAAATATAGAAATATTCAATAACTGGATGGAAGAAACATTTATAAAAGTTCATCAAAAAGTTGCATTTATCTGTGTGGATTTCAACATTGATCTTCTAGATCCGAATAAACAGAATGACAGAAGAATTTAACAGCATGTACAGTCTAAGCCTGAACCCTGAAACCACCAGGCCCAGTGGCATTACATCGCACTGTGCAACATTAACTGGTAATATTTATACAAATGTTCCTGAAAATAGTTTAACTAGTGGAATATTAATAAATGACATAACTGATCATTTAGTGTTCAGTGTTCACAGTCTGACTGTAAAAAACTGATGGAAACATCAGATCAATACAGACGGTTTGGTCAGAAGATTCACTGAAGGCACTAAAACTGATTTGATGGCAAATGATTGGAGATTAATTTATAGAATAAATGATGTGAATTCAGCATATGAAGGATTTTTAACAATATTTAAATTACTATATGATAAAAACTGTTAAATTAAGGAAAATAAGATGAAAAGCAAAAAAATGAGCAGTGGAAACAAAATGCATGTAAAAAGAAAAACAAACTTTTTATGGAGTTTATAAAAACTTCTGAATCAGAAAATAAATATAAAAATATATTAACTAATATTATAAAGGCATGTAAAAAGGAATATTATTATAAATTATTGGATAATAATAAAAATAATACTAAGGCAACATGGAACATTTTAAATGGTTTTATCAGGAAAACTTCTAACTTTAACAATTATCCACAGTATTTTTACATAATGACCAGAATATTACCAATATGAAGAGTAAATAAATTCAATAGTTATTTTGTGAATATAGGAGAAAAAATACCTGCCATAAAAACAGCAACTCATCTAAATTATGTTGAGAAAAATAAAAGTTCAATGTATCTGAACCCATTAAGAGAAAGAAATCATTGATATTGTGAATAAATGTAAAAGTAAAGCCTCCACTGACTGATGATCTGGACATGAAAACCATTAAAAGGTGATTGAGGGAATCTCTAAACTTTAACTTACATTTATAATTTATCGTTCCAAACGGGACAATTTCCCAACAAAATGAAAAAAGATCAAACCAATGAATAAAACTGTCAATAATCAATAATTACAGGCCTGTCTCTCTTCTCCCTCAGGTCTCTGAAATCCTAGAAAAACTTTTTCAGAAGAGAAAATTCATAGACAAACATTCACTACTCAGCAGTCAATATGGATTCAGAGCAAATCGGTCAACATCACCAGCCGTAACTGACTGAACAGAAGAAATGACTAAAGCAACAGATAGTAAGAAATTAGCTGTAGGGGTTTTCATAGATCTATAGAAAACTTCTGACTCAATAAATCATGATATCTTAATTACAATATTAGACCGTTAGTTTTGAACTGGATGAGGAATTATTTAAAGAGCAGAAAACAATTTGTGAAAATGGGAGATATTGAATCTGATTGTCTGCAGATTGTATGTGGGGAACCTCAAGGGTCAGAACTGGGACCAGTTTGGTTTCATTTGGATATAAACGACATAAGCAAAGAGCTTCATGTATTAAAATTTGTGTTATTTGCTGACGACACAAATATTCTGGTCTCTGGTGAAAACTTACAACAACTTCTTTCCATCGTCGCCTCAGAAATCAGTAAATTAAAGAAACGGTTTGACAATAAATTATCACTAAAATCAGGGTTTTTGGAAACTGTTAGAAAAATACTCAAGTTCAGACAGAGGGTGTAACTCTAGAAAGGGTTTATGTTAATATGTTTCTCAGAGTGATGAACAAAATCAGTTGGAAACCTCATATTAAACATTTACAGAATAAACTAAGTAGCAGCAAATCAATCCTGGCTAAAGCTGGACATATTCTGGATAAGAAATCACTTCATATTCTATATAACTCTCTGATTTAACATATTTAACATATTGTTCAGAGGTGTGGGGAATTAATTAAAGCTCTTTACATCCACTGAGTTTCCTACAGAAACATTAGAATCATCCATAATGTTGGTTATTATGAGAACACAAACCTGTTATTATTAAAATCTAAAACTCTTAAATTGAAGATCTGGTGGAATTTAAAATTGGTCAAATTCTGTTTAAGGCGTCTAATAAACTGCAGCCTGAGCTCATAGAGAGCAGGTTTTATGAAAGAGAAGGAGATAAAACTTCAACTCAAACTTAAGGATTCGTAGTTTAACAACAACAAGAAAGAGTTTTTGAATTTCAATTCATGGGGTAAAATTATGGAACAAGTTAAATGAGGAGTTAAAACAAAGTCAGAATTTAATACAATTTAAAAGGAAATATAAGGAGGTCATTTTCACTAGATATAGAAATATGGGTGAGAGTTGGCACTGATGTGTTTCCGTAAACTGAGGCTAACGCATATGAGTGTGTGGGTATGGATGTATATATTTAGACATATGTAAACCCAGATAAAATGGAAAATTAATGAACCAGTTTATTTTTAGTTTTGATTGGATTTATTAATGAGGGTCCATCTGAAAATATTGTCTGAGTTTATGGGGTCAGAGGTCATCAGTTTCTTTCTTCTTCCTGCTCCTTTTCCAGCATGTTAAGATTACTGTGGTACAAAAATATGTCTTTTGCCTTCCTTGTTCTAGTGCATGATTTTATATTACTATCATGTTGGAAATAAAGTTTCATTCATTCATTTTAACCCTGATGGACGAGAGAGCAGACAGACGGCCACCAGGAAACGGATCAGCATCCAGTCTAGAACCTTCCTGTAATAGAACGGACCTGATCAATATATGGAGAAATAAACATTTTGATTCCAATGTTTAACATGGAGGAACAGGGACAGATCTCAACAGTCTCACTTTGACTTTTGGCTGATTTCTTTGGATATTGTAGATAAAGTGATGGACTCAGAGATAGAACCTTCTATCCTTACAGACCACAAGGCCATTATTATTAAAATAGATAGAAATTAACCTGCCACAATCAGAGGAAACATTACTGGACATTTAATACAACTTTGCAACAAAACAAAGAATTTACAAACAAGTTGCTCTAAAAGGCCTCAGAACAGGAAGATGAGGGTCTGTGGAGCTACAATAACCAGGAATCAGACCAAAGCATTGCAGTTATACTTTAACTAGACCATAAGTGAAGGATTCACATGTGAAAAGGATTTAAAAGCCTGATATGTTTAAAAGATCCCAGAACCATGAAAGATACATGAAGGGCTTGCCTCGGCGCCCCCTGCTGGTTGAACCAAATGCCTTCAAATGAAACTAAAACCATCAGAAGAAACAAACTGGAGTTTGGAGGAGGTTCTACTATTTGACACAACAGTGAATGAATCAGAAATGATTTGATGCTAATTTGATTGATTCCATCACATTCTGACTTTCAAACTGTGGATCCAAACTGAGATTCTAAAAATGACAGTAAGTTCTGGAAATGGAAACCAAAATAAAACCTCAGAGAAGAAATGAATGGAAATAACATTTATTACAGTTCTGCACTTATTTCATACATCATCTCCCTAAAAATGGAAAACAAATTATACAGAGATGAAAAGTCCAAAACTTCTTCCTCTGTTTTGTTTCAAAACCAAAACTAAACTCAGACTAAAGAATCAGAAATGAAAGATTAACGCTGCCCTCCTGCAACAATATTCAGTTTTTGGTGCTTCACAAACATCATGTAGAGTTTATCATTGTTCTGAAATCTTTATAGTAACAAACTGGATGATAATCTCTTAATTATGAAGGTCTGATGAACCAAAGTGTTTGGAACTGAACTGAACAGAAAGTCTCTAGGCCAGATTAAAATCTCCTGTTATTAACGATGGACAACATGGACTTAGATTATTATCACAGTATTTTCTGGTATTTACTGAATAATAAAAGTGATGATAGAAAGTTTAAACACAGCATTGATCAGGGAAATAGTCAAAGCAACACAAATAAAAACTTAGAAGTAACTGAAAAGGTCATTTCAGATTCATTCAGTAGTTCAGTTTTATCACTAAGCAGCTACAAATAGACAGCATTCAATTCAACATATTGACATTAATTTCTGCTAGAATGGAAACAATAGTTGGAAAGTCAGAGATGAAGAATCTCCAGATGATCAGATCATCTCCAGTTTCCTCTTTAAAACTCACAGTTTCAATCTGATCAATAAGTTTTTATTTCGACTTTGTGATCTTCATGCTGAGATCATCAGAGCTGCTGCTTGATCACTGAGATCTTCATCGGTACGATCTTTAATGTTTTAGTAGTGGCGAAGAACGGAAACATCTTGTGAGTGAAGGTGTGTGTGAAGGTGCGTATGTGTGTGTTAGTATCCAGATCAGAGAAGGACAGCTTTCCTCTGTCCCAGTCCAGATTCACTCTGATCCTCTGGAGATTCTTCTGGACTGAGAGACGGGTGAAAGGAGCTGGTGGAGAACGTGCATAGTAATTACCTGAATAGAAAAATATAACCAACAATCCAGACTTTATGTCTCCCTTCCTCTGAACAGACTCTTCTAACACACCAAGTTCCCAGTATTTACTGTCTCCAACATCAACATCCCAGCTGTGGTTCCCTGAGTTAAAACCATCAGAACTCAGAACAGACCAGCGCCAGTTAATATCAAATCTCTCTGGATTATCAGGAAGCTGCTGTTCCTCTCCTATTCTAAAGCTGGTCAGATCTTCAGACAGATGGAGATCTGGACCAGCCGTGTTTGGGTCCAGAACCAGTGGAGTGTAGGTCACCATGTTCTCCATGTTGCTCCAGATGTTGAAGGCCAGGTTGCCCAGATGTTTGGCCTGGTCTATCAGAGCTCCTGAGGGCAGCTGTGGATCCTCCAGCAGGGGGCAGCGCTGGACTCTTTCCACTGCAGCCTTGTAGTTGTGCAGGAATGAGACGTCTTCAGCTCTCAGCTCCTCCTCTGTGGCTCTGACTGTGTCTGAAAGAGCTGCTATCTCTCTGCTCAGAGCCTCCATCTTCTCCTTCATCATCCCTCTCTTCTGCTCCTCTTCCTCCCTCAGTGCAGCCAGCCTGGCCTCCTCTTCCTCTGCTAGAAACTGATGAAGCTGCTTAAACTGCTCCATAATCTGCCTCTCTGTGTGTCGGGCCTGGACCTTCAGGTCTTCTGCTGTCTGATCAAACTCCTCCTGAACTTTCTTCCTGAGCTCCAGCTTCTTCTTTAAAGGCTCCAGAGTTTCCTGAAGTTTCTTCTTGTGTTGCTGAGCAGCTTCATTAATGGGTTTGAATCTGTGATTGGTGTGTTTTTCTGAATCTCTGCAGACGAGACAAACTGGCTGCTGATGGTCCAGACAGAAGAGTTTGAGTTTCTCAGAGTGCAGAGAGCAGAGATCCTCTGAAGCTCTCTGCTCTCTCTGCTGTAAGAAAGACTCACAGAGATTCTTCAGAGCCAGATTAGGAAGTGGTTCATCTTTAGAAGATCTCCTTTTACAAACTGGACACTCTCTTCCTGGTTTCTCTCTCCAATATTTCTGCAGACACTCCTTACAGAAGCTGTGGCTACATGACAGAATAACCGGATCCTTAAATATTTCCAGACAGACCGGACAGCAGAGATCATCGTCTGATCTGGAAGCCATTTTGTCTCAGAGTGAAGCTGAAATCACAGCAGACAGAAAGTCAAACCAGGAAGTCAGTTTCTCTCCTGTAGAAACTTTCTGAACTTACTTTCACTTTGATTGTCTTGTTTTTCCTCCTGCAGCAGTCTGTGTTTCAGTGTCTAGTTGCTCAGTTCTCTCTCTGTTCTCCTTGTTCAGTGTTAGTTTGATTTCAGTCGGAGACGAAGGCAGGAGTCAGACTTCCTCCTCAGGGTGTTTACTCTATGACAGGCATGTCCAAAGTCCGGCCCTGGGGCCAATCACGGCCCGCGGTCAGATTTCATACGGCCCGCAGCTTCGGTCTTATAATGTATTATTTATGGCCCGCCTGCACTGTGAAACAGAATAAATAAATCATAAAACTTGAAACTGTAATTCCTCCTTTCACCAAATGGTGAAAGCAGCACCACTTTAATACTATCAGTCTCTGCCTCGGTGCAGCGAACCCCTCTCCACTCATTTCTGCCATGGCCACTGCAAAGAAAACGAGGAAAGTTTACAGTGAGGGCCGCTTTCAAGAGAGATGGGAATTACAATACTTCTTTTCTGAAAATCAAGGCAATTATGCTTGTCTAATTTGTAATGAGACGGTTGCCTTGTTTAAGGATTTTGACGTAAAGAGACACTACCAGACTAAACATGCCAACACATACAACAAGCTAACAGGAAGTGACCGTGCTGAAAAACTGAAGCAGCTCCAACCTGCACTGGCATCACAACAGCGATTTCTTTAGGCCTGAGTCAAAAGAAAATACCACCAAAGCAAGCTACGAAGTTAATGTTAATAGCTAAACATGGCAAACCTTCTACTGAAGATACATTTATCAAAACTGTGTTATGAAAATGGTGGAGAACATTTGCCCTGAGAAGAAGCAAGAATTTGCGAATGTTTGCCTGGCACGCAACAGTGTGGCACTGAGAGTTGAGGACATAAAACTGAGTGTTTTGAACGGTAACGTCTGTCACTATCAGCAGCGAAAAGCCAAAAGAACATTTATGCACTTGGATTTATGGCACTTATTTTTATTAAACTCTTGAGTAAGATTTGGTTATTACTGTTGATGTTATGAACCTGTACATGTGATACAAACTATTACTTTCTGAAAGATATTGTAAATGACAAGAGCAAAATTAACTTGTTTTAAGATTTAATAATAACAGACAACTTTGCGTTACTTATAACTCCTGTTTAAAATGTTCTTGAGGCAAAGAT
Source organism: Xiphophorus hellerii (assembly GCF_003331165.1). NCBI lineage: Eukaryota > Metazoa > Chordata > Actinopteri > Cyprinodontiformes > Poeciliidae > Xiphophorus > Xiphophorus hellerii. The sequence continues at coordinate 1,892,487 of NC_045679.1, forward strand.
ATTTTTAAACTCATGTAAATTTAAGGTATTTCATACAGTTTGTTCAATGTTATCTGACTCTCCAGATATGAAAGAAAAGCAGAATTTGTGTTTTTAGAGTTGTTCTCATCTGCCTGAGTGGCTTATATTTGGCTATTTTGTCATTTGAAAAATAAAGATAATTGTGACAATGAAAATTGTTTTATAACAGTGTGTATTTGCATGACACTTTTGTAGTTAAAAAATGTCCGAACAAACTATTGGGCCCCGCGCATCTTGACTTTATCAAATCTGGCCCTCTTTGCAAAAAGTTTGGACACCCCTGCTCTATGAGTTTTTCTCTCAACTGTTTCCTGTTCATTTTTTCTAAGAGTTCCTGTTGGAGTTACAGTCTTGAGGCAGAGATGTGGCGCCCTCTAGAGGATTTACAGTGAACATGCAGCTTTACAAAAACTATTGTGGAATAAAATAATTATTTACAGTGTGTTTACTTTTATTAGAAGTTTATTTAATATTAATCTTACAATGTTTAATCAGTTTGTATAAAGTTATTGTTCCTCTTTTTAGCCTTCACAGTTTGCCTCAGTGTGTCAGAAGCTTAGCAACAGGCGATCAGTAAATAGTTTTCATACCTTGCAGAGTGACAGACCAGACCGACGACTCAGCGATTATTATTAGGCACAGAATATTCTGCCTGAAACCCATTTTTAACTGAAGGTTGCATTTTTCTCTGTGTGTGTATTAATCTGATTAGCTCCTTGGGATGTTGGTGATGACACTCTGTCTGTGGGAGAAGGACAGTATACAGTTTATATAGAGAGGTGATTCCTTTGTCTAGTTAGATCTCTTCTGGGTTCTGCATCTGTGCAGATGTGAAATAAAGCTGTGTTTTGTTCTTTCTCTTTAACAAGGTTTGGACTTTGTTCATTTTTCTCGCTCCACACCTTCAACATTTTCAGATAAAATAGTTTCTTCTTGCTTTATTTAAAATCATATTTTTCCTCTCATAAAACTCTTTAAGGATCTCCACTAACATTAAAACTTAAATGTCTTTATTGACTGATGTGTCACAAATGATGGCTAAAGACCTCACCTCTTTTTTTTTTTTCTTAATTTATTATTAATTTTGTCAGGAAAACACCATCAACATTAAAAATCTGTTTTCCAAGAGAATCCAGGCCAAGACTGTTAGCATCACACAAAGGTTACATAACATTCACAGCAAACACATAAAAACTTAACATCGTCATGAATTACTTAATTAAAGGGACATTTCATGAAAATCCACTTTTTCAGCCTTTAAATCCATTTTTTGATAACTTTGAGTGTCTAGAAGTGCAAAAAATCTAAATTTACTCTCCTGGTGCTGCATAGATGCCTTTATATGTTTTTTTATGATATTTTCAGAATATTTATTTAACGTTTCTTGGTTATGACATCACCACATTTGCTGTTGAACTTGTTAAAAAGGTCATGACTTCCAGATAATCAGTTTGTGAATCCGACATTTTTTTCCTCAAGTTCAGCAGAACTGAACTTTTAGTCTGAGTTCAGTTCTGCCAAATATGAGGACAAAAACTATATTTTGTCTCTCACTCACTACTAAAGACTCACATTCACACAAAATATTAAAATTGCACATATATACTATTAAAATGTCACACATGCATACAATTTTTCTTTCTCACATGTATACATAAAATATTAAAATTGCACATGTGTAACATGGGGGAAGAACCCGGATCGTGACAGAGGACGTGGCCCTAAAGCCAACTGGTGGACCTCTCAATAACATCAAGTAGCCTCGGGTCTCCCAGTTAAATGTACCCAGGTAGGTCTGGCTTAAAATGATGAAATAGTATACAAAATATATTTTATTTATGTATTCTTTTACAATATTAAAAATATACTTTCTTATTCTAAATTAAAACCCAATAAAGCACAGGAACCCAGCACAACACCAGAAGCAATCTGAGACTTAAACACAAACAACTGCAAACCAAATTAGTAGCAACGCAAATTAATGACACAAAAACAAAGTTAAACAAAAGAAAAGCAAATCTCACATTGCGTCAACCCAGTCCTATAAAGCTGTGCCCAATCAGCTAATTCATAAAATGAAAAATAAAAAAATATGAACTGGTTCTGGTTCTGTAGTGCTTGTGCTACAACTCCAACTCTAGAGGACGACCTGTTAACAAATTAACAGAGAGCATCTAAAAAATGCACCTTGGTGAGAGCATAATATGCAACAGCAGCAATCTGTAATACCCAAACATGACAATAAAGTGTCTGCGGACAATAATAAAGCCATATAAGGTGAAATGAAAAACTGGTACCTTAATCAGCCACACAAACGGTACATTCAGACGCTGCAGTGAAAAGCAATTAGAAATCACGTGAGAAAAACCAGTAGCAACAATATAAAAAGTGAGCTGACGTTACACAGAACCAGCCACAGGTGACATCAAGAATCCATCCACCCTAGAGATGGGCCACCTGAAGCCCGGCTTGAGGCGCGTACCCAGTAAAAAGGGGGCGTGTCAGATGAAGCGCTGCTGCGATGCTTGTCGTCTTGCTGAAAACCAAGAGACTGGCAACAAACGACGCCTCGCATCACCTGGGACACGTGACTGCTTCATTTTGCGTCTCAGTTTTCAAAATAAAAGCACAATAAGCCGTGCTGCTTCATGGGTTCCTGTAGGTCATTTGGTCAGAGGAGAATATTTGTCTTCAGTGGCCAAAATAAACATATAAACACATCAACATATTTATGTGTATTAATGATGCAACTCATCTAAATGTAATTTTTGTTACTGGTTTTCTCAATTGTAGATTATGGTGTTTTTTATGACTTTATATTGTTGTGATTTTATGATGTAAAGCTCTTTGAACTACATTGTTGCTGAAATCTGCCACACAAATAAACTCGACTGAAAAGGAGCCAAGAGGAAAATCTCTGACATCTGGGAAAACTTTGAGATGATCGCTCACAATAAAATTCTTCTTACATAAAAATAATCAACCCCTCCGCCTCCCAATTTCTCACCTTCTGGAAATTTCCACTATTATTTGTAGTCTGATCAGTCTTGCACAGCAGAAACAGATTTAATCCTGTTGCAAGACTAAAATTCACTTATAGCTAAATATAAGGGATCAGAGCCAATTAGAAATCCAAGAAAAAGCGAATGTCCCAACAAGCACTGCACTCCCAAGACACTAAAACATCAAATGTCTCTATTGTCAAATCAGTCTATGACATAAAAGAAAACCCAACACAACCACTGATGTTCAACATAAACCAGGATTAGATTGGCTACAAATCATTTTAATATTAAAACATGTCACAATTTAATGTGATTTAATTGATTCTCCTGTTACTAAACATGAGTTTGATGAAAACTTTGTGACAATATTGCGTTTACTAATTTTTGTTAGTGTGATCTGAGTGACAAGGCTGTTCCAGTTTCACCAGCAGATGTCACTAGTGAGTGATGAATGAAGCATCGAGTAATTAACCTTTTTGCAAAGCAAAGGGTTGGAAAGCTTCATAGCTTCATGAGGATTCATTTGCCCATCACTAATTTACCCGACCAGCAGCACAAATATCCATGATCCAAATCCTGGTGCCGCTTCCCGACCAGCACGGCGCCAGCGCTCATCCAACCGAGATCCAACTGCACACAACAACAGACCTGACACTCCTAGCCTGGCGGGCTCACCCGGTGCCTTTATACACTAATGAACCCGACAATGCTGTGAACCGGAAGTGAAGGTGGAGAAACGGGGCATAGATGCATTGAAGGGCCCGAAACGGGTGGGAATTTACAGCCATTTCATGTAAACACTGTTTTCAACTAATACACCACCCAGTTACACATATACACTACTAAAATATCACACATACACACAAAGCATACAGACATGCTATTCTGAATGATAGGTGGAAAATGTATGTGTGAACTAACACTGGACTGAATGAATGAATGAATGAATGAATGAATGAATGAATGAATGAATGAATGATTGAGTGAATGAATGAATGAGATTTGTATGTGTCTGTGTGAGAGTTGTCCCAGAAGAGGCGGGGCATAATCTGGATATCAGATGGCCATGCGTTGATACTGCAGTGAAGTTAGTTTCAGGTTGGATATTAAATCTTGGCGCTCCGCGGAGTAAGCAGCGTTTAGCTCAAGGTTGATCCGATTTATGAAAGCTAATTTGGGCCAGCAGTTCTCTACCGCTCCCTCCTCAAGCGCTCAGAGGTTCACTAAGGGCTCTAACCCTCACTCCGACTCTTAGATTATATATTTTAATAGTAAATATGTGAAATTTTAGTATTTTGTGTGAGAGAGAAAAATTGTATGCATGTGTGATTTTTTCTAAAAACTTTATTTAATATCAAAATAGAAAACATGGTGTGATACATTCCATAAATGAAAGGAAAATAAAATCATGGAGCTAACAAAAAGAAAACAGAGGCTATTGTGTTGCAAAGAATGAGTTTTATTAACTGTGTGCAAATGAATGTATATGAGAGTGTGAGCAAAAATGGTCTGAACAACATTATCAATATGTAGAGCAATAAAAACAAACTGAGCACAAACAAAACAACAAAAAAATATTAATACTAGCAATAATAACATCAATGAATTATGAAAGACAGGTAAATACAGACATGATGGATCATTTAATGAAATTGATCAATTAATTCTACTGAGTGGAATTTGTTATATTGCAAACAGGAACTACATGAAATGAGAAGGAAAAATGATGCTGAAAAGAAGAAAAGCAAAACAGGGCAGAGACAATGATCATAATACATAAATGACGTAATTTAAGGTAAATATGAGAATCATATGAAATCTATTTTATTTCCATTGAAATGTGTTCAATGAGTAGATTTTTCCAATGTGTCTCACTGATGGTGGTCCTTGTTCTCCAGCTCATAAGAATTGTTTTCTTAGCAATGGTTAAAGCTGTAAGTAGTTGTTTAGTGTTGGAACATCATTAATGGTTTTGGTGGCGTCTCCCAGTAAACAAAGAGAAGGTGATAATGGGATGAGACAGCCAAGCCTACTGGACAGGAATCTAGTTACTCTGATCCAAACTGGTTGGACGGGTTTGCATAACCATAAAGCATGAAAATATGTATCACAGGTATTTTGTGAACAAGTTCTGCCCAATTCAGACTGAGACAAACCCATTTTATGCCGGTTTTGAGTTTGTAGTGGATTCTGTGAAGTACTCTCTTGTTTACAAGCGTATTTAGATCATATTTTAGCTGACATATTTTCTCTTCAGATTGTTCTGTTGCTTATTTCCTCTAATAATTTCCGTCTCTAGCCGAGTTTATTTTTCACTTTCCTCCCTTTTCTTATGGCTCCATATGCTCTGATTCTGCCTCTTAATGCAGCTTTCTCTGATTCCCTCGTCAAAACTTTTTTAGATATTTATCAAACTCTTGTTCTTCCAATAGTGATAGATTTAGGCGCCATCTACTGGAGAACTTGGGAGGCTGTTCTTCTACATTCCCAGAGATAGATATGGGCGAATGACCACTGATCACAATCCAGTGTACATCAGTTTTTGTTATGTTTCCCAAGAGGGAATTGATTATTAGAAACATATCAATCCATGAATATGAATGATGGACAGAAGAGAAAAAAGTAAAATCTTTGCAGACTGGATGTAACAGTCTCCAGCTTTCACTAAGGCCAAATTCACTCATATAATGTTTAATTATTTCTAATGATTTCATTGTTGATCTATAATTAGATCTTGCTTTCTTATCAATAGATTGATTTAATTCTGTATTAAAGTCCCATCTGTTATTATTTGGGATTCTGAAAATACAGAAAGTTTTGTAAAGAAATTTTAAAAAAATAAAATTCAATCTGGAGACAAATATCAGCATGTAGACCAGATAGATGTTCAAATATTTTCACTCTTTTTTTATATGAACCAAAACCATTAATATTTCAACTAATAAAATTTAGTTGTTGCATTTTTACAGTAAAAATGTCCAGATAAATCAGTAAATATTAAAAAAAAAACAAGCTAATAAATTTACAAACAAGTTGCTCTAAAAGGCCTCAGAACAGGAAGATGAGGGTCTGTGGAGCTACAATAACCAGGAATCAGACCAAAGCATTGCAGTTATACTTTAACTAGACCATAAGTGAAGGATTCACGTGTGAAAAGGATTTAAAAGCCTGATATGTTTAAAAGATCCCAGAACCATGAAAGATACAAGTTAGAGATGAAGAATCTCCAGATGATCAGATCATCTCCAGTTTCCTCTTTAAAACTCACAGTTTCAATCTGATCAATAAGTTTTTATTTGGACTTTGTGATCTTCATGCTGAGATCATCAGAGCTGCTGCTTGATCACTGAGATCTTCATCGGTACGATCTTTACTGTGTCATCAGTGGCGAAGAATGGAAGCATCTTGTGAGTGAAGGTGTGTGTGAAGGTGTGTATGTGTGTGTTAGTATCCAGATCAGAGAAGGACAGCTTTCCTCTGTCCCAGTCCAGATTCACTCTGATCCTCTGGAGATTCTTCTGGACTGAGAGACATGTGGGAGGAGCTGGTGGAGACTGTGCATAGTATTTACCTGAATAAAACTCTACAGTCAACAATCCAGACTCTATATATCTCTTCCTCTGAACAAACTCTTCTAACACACCAAGTATCCAGAATGAACTGTCTCCAACATCAACATCCCAGCTGTGGTTCCCTGAGTTAAAACCATCAGAACTCAGAACAGCACGCCAACAGTAACGAAACCTCTCTGGATTATCAGGAAGCTGTTGATCCTCTTCTCTCCACCCATTGGTCAGATCTTCAGAGAGATGGAGTTTTGGACCAGCCGTGTTTGGGTCCAGAACCAGAGGAGTGTAGGTCACCATGTTCTCCATGTTGCTCCAGATGTTGAAGGCCAGGTTGCCCAGATGTTTGGCCTGGTCTATCAGAGCTCCTGAGGGCAGCTGTGGATCCTCCAGCAGGGGGCAGCGCTGGACTCTTTCCACTGCAGCCTTGTAGTTGTGCAGGAATGAGACGTCTTCAGCTCTCAGCTCCTCCTCTGTGGCTCTGACTGTGTCTGAAAGAGCTGCTATCTCTCTGCTCAGAGCCTCCATCTTCTCCTTCATCATCCCTCTCTTCTGCTCCTCTTCCTCCCTCAGTGCAGCCAGCCTGGCCTCCTCTTCCTCTGCTAGAAACTGATGAAGCTGCTTAAACTGCTCCATAATCTGCCTCTCTGTGTGTCGGGCCTGGACCTTCAGGTGTTCTGCTGTCTGATCAAACTCCTCCTGAACTTTCTTCCTGAGCTCCAGCTTCTTCTTTAAAGGCTCCAGAGTTTCCTGAAGGTTCTTCTTGTGTTGCTGAGCAGCTTCATCGATGGGTTTGAATTTATGGTTTTTGTGTAAATCTGAATTTCTGCAGACAACACAAACTGGCTGCTGATGGTCCAGACAGAAGAGTTTGAGTTTCTCAGAGTGCAGAGAGCAGAGATCCTCTGAAGCTCTCTGCTCTCTCTGCTGTAAGAAAGACTCACAGAGATTCTTCAGAGCCAGATTACAGGGTGGAGCATCTGATGTAGATCTTTTCCTACAAACTGGACATGAACGACCAGTTCTTGTGCTCCAACATTTCTTCAGACACTCCTTACAGAAGCTGTGGCTACATGACAGAAGAACCGGATCCTTAAACATTTCCAGACAGACCGGACAGCAGAGATCATCGTCTGATCTGGAAGCCATTTTGTCTCAAAGTGAAGCTGAAATTACAGCAGACAGAAAGTCAAACCAGGAAGTCAGTTTCTCACCTGTAGAAACGTTCAGAACTTACTTTCACTTTGATTTGCTTGTTTTTCCTCCTGCAGCAGTCTGTGTTTCAGTGTCTAGTTGCTCAGTTCTCTCTCTGTTCTCCTTGTTCAGTGTTAGTTTGATTTTAGTCGGAGACGAAGGCAGGTGTCAGAGTTCCTCCCCAGGGTGTTTACTCAGTGAGTTTTTCTCTCTCAACTGTTTCCTGTTCATTTTTCCAAGAGTTCCTGTGGAAATTACAGTCTTGAGGCAGAGATGTGGCGCCCTCTAGTGAACATGCGGCTTTAGAATAATTGCACAGTAAATCAAGTTTTTCTGATAAAAGTTTCTTCTTGCGTTATTTAAAAATATATTTTCCTCCCATAAAACTCTTTAAGGATCTCCACTAACATTAAAACTTAAATGTTTTTATTCACTGATGTGTCACAAATGATGGCTCATCTACCCTAAAGACCTCATCACTTTTTATTTTTTTTTAATTTAGCATTTATTTTGTTTTGGAAAATCCCATCGATATAAAAAATCTGTTTTCCAAGAGAATCCAGGCCAATACTGTTAGCATCACACAGAGGTTACATAACATTTACAGCAAACACATAAAAACTTAACATCGTCATGAATTACTTAATTAAAGGGACATTTCATGAAAATCCACTTTTTCAGCCTTTAAATCCATTTTTTGAGAACTTTGAGTGTCTAGACCTGCAAAACATCTAAATTTACTCTCCTGATGCTGCATAGATGCCTTTATATGATTTTTTATTATTTTTTCCAGTCAATTTTTTTAACCTTTCTTGATTATGACATCATCACATCTGCTGCTGAACTTGTTAAAAAGGTCATGACTTCCAGATAATCAGTTTGTGAATCCGATATTTTTTTTCCTCAAGATCAGATTGTAACAAGATTTCCCAAATATGAGAACAAAAAATGTTTTCTCTCTCACACACTACTGAAGACTAACACACACAAACACACACACACACACACACACACACGCACACCCACCCACACACACACACACACACAATATTAAAACTGCACATATAGGCTATTAAAATGTCACACATACACACAAAGCATACAAACTATTGTGAATGATGGGTGGAAAATGTGTGTGTAAAATAACATTAGGCTGAATGAATGAATGAATGAATGAATGAATGAGTGAATGAGATTTGTATGTGTCTGTGTGAGAGTTGTCCCAGAAGAGGCGGGGCATAATCTGGACATCAGATGGCCATGCGTTGATACTGCAGTGAAGTTAGTTTCAGGTTGGATATTAAATCTTGGCGCTCCGCGGAGTAAGCAGCGTTTAGCTCAAGGTTGATCCGATTTATGAAAGCTAATTTGGGCCAGCAGTTCTCTACCGCTCCCTCCTCAAGCGCTCAGAGGTTCACTAAGGGCTCTAACCCTCACTCCGACTCTTAGATTATATATTTTAATAGTAAATATGTGAAATTTTAGTATTTTCTGTGTGAGAGAGAAAAATTGTATGTGTGTGTGATTTTTTAAAAAACTTTATTTAATATCAAAATAGAAAACATGGTGTGATACATTACATTAATGAAAGGGAAATAAAATCATGGAGCTAACAAAAAGAAAACAGAGGCTATTGTGTTGCAAAGAATGAGTTTTATTAACTGTGTGCAAATGAATGTATATGAGAGTGTGAGCAAAAATGGTCTGAACAACATTATCAGTATGTAGAGCAATAAAAACAAACAAACCAACAAAAACAACAAAAAATATTAATACTAGCAATAATAATTTCATTTAATCATTTAATGAAATTGATCAATTAAATCTACTGAGTGGAATTTGTTATATTGCAAACAGAAACTACATGAAATGAGAAGGAAAAATGATGCTGAAAAAGAAGAAAAGCAAAACAGGGCAGAGACAATGATCATAATACATAAATGACATTATTTAAGGTAAATATGAGAATCATATGAAATCTATTTTATTTCCATTGAAATGTGTTCAATGAGTAGATTTTTCCAATGTGTCTCACTGATGGTGGTCCTTGTTCTCCAGCTCATAAGAATTGTTTTCTTAGCAACGGTTAAAGCTATAAGTAGTTGTTTAGTGTTGGAACATCATGAATGGTGTTGGTGGCGTCTCCCAGTAAACAAAGAGAAGGTGATAATGGGATGAGACAGCCAAGCCTACTGGACAGGAATCTAATTACTCTGATCCAAACTGGTTGGACGGGTTTACATAACCATAAAGAATGAAAATATGTATCACAGGTATTTTGTGAACAAGTTCTGCCCAATTCAGACTGAGACAAACCCATTTTATGCAGGCTTTGAGTTTGTAGTGGATTCTGTGAAGTACTTTAAACTGTATGAGCTGAAGATCAGCGTTTTTTTGTCATATATGAGATATTATTGCAAATTTTAATCCAGAATTCAGTCTGGGATTATATTCACATCTGTTTGCCATTTTAAAGTAGGTATGGATTTTGTTGAATCAATCCTATTTAACACTCTGTAGATAAGCTGAGTTTTCTTTTTAGATGCAATTTTAAATAGTTCTGTAATTTGTGCATTAGCTTCTATAATGAGTTGTTCCAGGTCAAATTTACTTTGCATAAGAGATTTTAATTGAAGATATTCTAAAAATCGAGTATTATTAAGTTTATATTGTTTAGTTAATTCTGAAAATGAAAGGAATTTATTGCATCTAAAAAATATGTTCAAAATATGTCATGCCTTTAGAGACTATTAAGGAAGAATATTTAAAAAATTAACTTTGGCTAAAAAAGTTTGGCTCTCTCTCTCTTCCTCAAACTCCCGGGTCCTCTCAGCGGGCGACGTGCAGCCACAAGGAAACAACACTGCACGTTGACGTCACAGAATCACAGCGTTTAATCCCATACAAAGCAACGTATGAATTAACAACAAAACTGCAGAGGAACAGAGATATACATTCTTTACCTTGAGACAGAAAAAAATAGAGAAAGAAAAGACAAAGAAAAAGGCAAAGACGCGTCAAAGACAAGACAAACAAAGACGAGACAAAGACAGTCAAAGACAGACAAAGACGTGTCTTTGGAGAGAGCTGATGCAAAAAAGCAAAATAGTGGCAGCTGTCTGAAGTATTACTCCTGTGCACGAACTCTTATACTGAAGGTGTGTCTTTCCTTTTTAATATAATCAATTAAGGTGTACCTCTGGTTGACCAACTGGAAGCTACCTTAGACACTCAGAAAAACTTCGAACTCCCCCTAATTTACGCCAAAGATCAAAGGCCATTTGCTCTCTGGTTCAACAAAAGAGCCAACAGCTGCGTCCTGGGCTCCTGGATTCTACGGTCATTTGGGTAAAGAAAAACCTAAGATAAGATTTCACAGATACCTGTGAAATCCAAAGTCTCTCCCGTTATCACTCCTTACATAAATTCTCAAGGCAAACTTAAATCCAGTAATTTGGTTCAAAGAAAGGTTATCTTCACAAAACCCCATTTAGCATAAATGCTGAGCCATTTTCTAATACTAAACAAAACATTTTCATTCAAACAATTTCCATTTGATTCTGATATTGTCACAGATAGTACAATTTTCAAATACATTCATCATTTACTAGATTAGTAGTTCTAAAATTAGATAATACATTCTTCGTTAAAAACATGCTATTAATACTTAGAAAAATGTCTTAGAAGTTAAATGTTAGTTGTTTCAACATTCTATGTTGTATTCAGTTTTACTCCATCCCAGATGTTGGTTCTGGAAGACTTTTGATCTTCTGTGAACCAAACAGATTTCTCTCCTCCAGGCTCAAGTGATACTGCCCTGCAGAAGATGCTAATTTTATGGCCTCCTGTGCTCTGACAACACCGCAGGAGCCCCATTGAGAGATCCCCTTTGATCTGCATTTGGTTAGTATTGTTTGCTTGCCCATCCATAGTTTTAAGTCCATAACACAAACTTGTTCAAAATTAAGAAATTTGTTCAAAATAAGAAAGTTCAATATACCTTTAACACATGCCGTAAGATTAACTGTATTCAGCACTAAAAATAATCATTTTTCCTCAACAAGACCCAGCAGTTAATAAAATTTAGGTGTTGCATTTTTACAGTAAAAAATGTCCAGATAAGTCAGTACATTTAAGAAAAAAAAACAAGCTAACAAATTTTCAAACAAGTTGCTCTAAAACAGACTTTTAGAACTGTAAATATCTTTTTTCCCATATATACTCAAAATTAACTTTAAGGACTGTGAGATTCTTTGTATTATTCTCCTATGTGTGTTTTTGTGAGAGATGTCTGCAGGAAACTGATGAACGTGCCAGATTGCAAGCAGATACCAGCTACTCTGGACACAAAACTAAGAACTGCTCTTAGTAAAACACTAAAAGGCTAAAGGGTCAAAGCTTGTGACCCAGAGAGACAAGGGAACTGCTTTGAGACCTCGACAGGAGATTTATTGTATAGAAAGATTTATAACTGTGTGTTAGCAGCTGGGTTTGTTTAATAAAGGAGAAGCAAGAGAGGATTCTTAGAGCGAGTTTGGACACTGTGAAAATCAGACCCTCCTCTCTGCTCTGCTCGCGAGTAAAATCCAATTCATTTGTCTCTCTCTTATTTTTGTCTATTTTAAGGATGTGAACCTGACATTTAATTGGTCCTTCGAGCCGGATCCCCAACATACCTAAGGATTCCAGTGGGTGTGGCAGAGTCCAAAAAGACCGTGCAAACAGCTAAACTCTTTAGAATGGGTTTATAGATCCTTTTCCAGGACTGGAGTCGGCCCACTGGCTGGGATCTGAGGGTTGACAGAACTCTGCGAAGGGGAGAGAGAACTGAAAGTAAGTTAACTCTCTTTTAAAGAAAAGTGTAATGAGGGTTGACCCATTAAGGGTTATGAAAAAGGTTTTGGGAACCTTATAAACCGTGTGAATCCTAGGCTATAACACCTAAATGAAAAGCAATGTTTAGAACCTTGTCCTGGTGTGGGAGCCAGGAAGTGTATAGTCATGCAATAGTGTCAGAAACCAAAAAATTCCTCCAAAACATTTTTGTATTTGATTATTAACTCCAATACTAACCATTTCAATAAATATTTGTGCAATTATGTCTTTTTTATTTCTCAGAAATTAAGGATCAGTGACGACAACCTACTCATTTACTCAACTGGACATAAAAAGTGGAATTTACTTTATTTTTGTCCACTGATAAGCACCTAGACACAAAAAACAATAATTTCTTTGAAATTGATCTATGATAAAAATGGTGCGTTAGCAGCTGGGTTTGTTTAATAAAGGATAAGCAAGAGAGGATTCTCAGAACGAGATTGGACACAGTGAAAATCAGACCCTCCTCTCTGCTCTCCATGCGAGTAAAATCCAATTTCTCTCTCTCTTATTTTTGTCTATTTTAAGGTTGTAAACCTGACACAGACCAAAGCATTGCAGTTATACTTTATATAGACCATAAGTGAAGGATTCACATGTGAAAAGGATTTAAAAGCCTGATATGTTTAAAAGATCCCAGAACCATGAAAGATACATGAACGGCTAGTCTCAGCGCCCCCTGCTGGCTGAACCAAATGCCTTCAAATGAAACTAAAACCATCAGAAGAAACAAACTGGAGTTTGGAGGAGGTTCTACTATTTGATACAAGAGTGAATGAATCAGAAATGATTTGATGCTAATTTGATTGATTCCATCACATTCTGACTTTCAAACTGTGGATCCAAACTGAGACTCTAAAAATGACAGTAAGTTCTGGAAATGGAAACCAAAATAAAACCTCAGAGAAGAAATGAATGGAAATAACATTTATTACAGTTCTGCACTTATTTCATACATCATCTCCCTAAAAATGGAAAACAAATTATACAGAGATGAAAAGTCCAAAACTTCTTCCTCTGTTTTGTTTCAAAACCAAAACTAAACTCAGACTAAAGAATCAGAAATGAAAGATTAACGCTGCCCTCCTGCAACAATATTCAGTTTTTGCTGCTTCACAAACATCATGTAGAGTTTATCATTGTTCTGAAATCTTTATAGTAACAAACTGGATGATAATCTCTTAATTATGAAGGTCTGATGAAGCAAAGTGTTTGGAACTGAACTGAACAGAAAGTCTCTAGACCAGATTAAAATCTCCTGTTATTAACGATGGACAACATGGACTTAGATTATTATCACAGTATTTTCTGGTATTTACTGAATAATAAAAGTGATGATAGAAAGTTTAAACACAGCATTGATCAGGGCAATAGTCAAAGCAACACAAATAAAAACTTAGAAGTAACTGAAAAGGTCATTTCAGATTCATTCAGTAGTTCAGTTTTATCACTAAGCAGCTACAAATAGACAGCATTCAATTCAACATATTGACATTAATTTCTGCTAGAATGGAAACAATAGTTGGAAAGTCAGAGATGAAGAATCTCCAGATGATCAGATCATCTCCAGTTTCCTCTTTAAAACTCACAGTTTCAATCTGATCAATAAGATTTTATTTGGATTTTGTGATCTTCATGCTGAGATCATCAGAGCTGCTGCTTGATCACTGAGATCTTCATCGGTACGATCTTTAATGTTTTATCAGTGTAGAAGAACGGAAACATCTTGTGAGTGAAGGTGTGTGTGAAGGTGTGTATGTGTGTGTTAGTATCCAGATCAGAGAAGGACAGCTTTCCTCTGTCCCAGTCCAGATTCACTCTGATCCTCTGGAGATTCTTCTGGACTGAGAGACGAGTGAAAGGAGCGGGTAGACAACGTGCTGAGTATCCAACGATATTTAACCCAATAAACAACCATCCAGATTTTATGTCTCCCTTCCTCTGAACAGACTCTTCTAACACACCAAGTACCCATGATGAACTATCTCCAACATCAACATCCCAGCTGTGGTTCCCTGAATTAAAACCATCAGAACTCAGAACGGAACGCCAAGAATCAAATCTCTCTGGATTATCAGGAAGCTGCTGTTTCTCTCCCCACCTCCCATTGGTCAGATCTTCAGACACATAGAGTCCTGAGCCAGCCGTGTTTGGGTCCAGAACCAGAGGAGTGTAGGTCACCATGTTCTCCATGTTGCTCCAGATGTTGAAGGCCAGGTTGCCCAGATGTTTGGCCTGGTCTATCAGAGCTCCTGAGGGCAGCTGTGGATCCTCCAGCAGGGGGCAGCGCTGGACTCTTTCCACTGCAGCCTTGTAGTTGTGCAGGAATGAGACGTCTTCAGCTCTCAGCTCCTCCTCTGTGGCTCTGACTGTGTCTGAAAGAGCTGCTATCTCTCTGCTCAGAGCCTCCATCTTCTCCTTCATCATCCCTCTCTTCTGCTCCTCTTCCTCCCTCAGTGCAGCCAGCCTGGCCTCCTCTTCCTCTGCTAGAAACTGATGAAGCTGCTTAAACTGCTCCATAATCTGCCTCTCTGTGTGTCGGGCCTGGACCTTCAGGTGTTCTGCTGTCTGATCAAACTCCTCCTGAACTTTCTTCCTGAGCTCCAGCTTCTTCTTTAAAGGCTCCAGAGTTTCCTGAAGGTTCTTCTTGTGTTGCTGAGCAGCTTCATCGATGGGTCTGAATCTGTGCTTGGTGTGTTTTTCTGAATCTCTGCAGATGTGACAAACTGGCTGCTGATGGTCCAGACAGAAGAGTTTGAGTTTCTCAGAGTGCAGAGAGCAGAGATCCTCTGAAGCTCTCTGCTCTCTCTGCTGTATGACAGATTCAATCAGGTTCTTCAGAGCCAGATTACGTGGTGGTTCATCTTTCGAAGATCTCCTTTTACAAACTGGACACTCTCTTCCTGGTTTCTCTCTCCAATATCTCTGCAGACACTCCTTACAGAAGCTGTGGCTACATGACAGAATAACCGGATCCTTAAATATTTCCAGACAGACCGGACAGCAGAGATCATCGTCTGATCTGGAAGCCATTTTGTCTCGGAGTGAAGCTGAAATTACAGCAGACAGAAAGTCAAACCAGGAAGTCAGTTTCTCTCCTGTAGAAACTTTCTTAACTTACTTTGACTTTGATTTGCTTGTTTTTCCTCCTGCAGCAGTCTGTGTTTCAGTGTCTAGTTGCTCGGTTCTCCCTCTGTTCTCCTTGTTCAGTGTTAGTTTGATTTCAGTCGGAGACGAAGGCAGGAGTCAAAGGTCATCCTCAGGGTGTTTACTCAATGAGTTTTTCTCTCTCAACTGTTTCCTGTTTTTTCCTCAGGTGTTCCTGTTGGAATCAGTCTTGAGGATATGTGGTGCCCTCTAGAGGATATAATCTAAATCTGCAGTTTTAGTAAAAACTACAGTTTTTTCTGATCCATCAGTTTGTTCCTGCTTTAAGTGAAAATCTATTTTTCCTCTCATAAAACTCTTCCAGGGTCTCCACTATCTGGGAAATTCAAATGAACACATTTCATGTTGTTTCCTTCTGTTTGCTGTTTTTCTGTCACATTCAGACTCTGGAAGTGAAAATGGTGTTTGGTGTTGAGGAAAACTTTCCCTGTTTTCACTACAATAGAGTTTTGGAACTGACGTCACTGTGTGTGATGTTTATGTCTTGCGCAGTCTCTCGGCGCCATCTTTTGAGGCCACAGACCAAAACAAACTTTATTCCGGCATTTCCATTGTGTTACCGACCGCATCGAAGTTGTTTTCAAGTTGGATATTGGAGTAAGGGGCGTTTAGCTCAAGGTTGATCCGATTTATGAACATTAATTCTGGCCAGCTGTTCTCCACCACTCCCTCCTCAAGAGCTCGGAGGTTCGGGACGTCAGTTTCCGAACCAAACACTCCTGTAAATAAATGCCTTGCCTTGTGACCAACTGATACAAAAAAGGGATAATTCATGGTGTTACACGAGGCACACTATCCTCTATTAAAATTTTAAGTCATATTCAATATTTTAAATAATTTTAATATTAAATGTTTTCTTCAATAGCTTCCAAATAGCTTCCCCATTAACTCAAAATCAGTGTGAAATTGTTCTTTTAGACTGTATAGATGAAGCACACCTATCTTTATTACATTTTGACCCCTTTTTAATTTTATATTTTTAAAAATGTTTAAAAATTTTTCATAAAATTTATTACCTCAGATGATCATCACATTTGTTACCTGTAATGTTCAATTACATAGAATTCTAGGACATTACATGTTCACTTCTTACCAGAAATATGTAAAATACAACAAATATTTATTTAAAGTGTGATCTATTTCATAGTATTTACCTTTATTGTTTACCCTGAACTGTTTAATTACACATTAAATATTTAAAGATGGGCTCTTTCATCTGGTTTGATTGTTTACATTAAATGTTCACTGCAAAATGTCTGATTATACAATTGTTTACTTTAATCACATAAAATGTTTATTTAAAAATATAATCTTTCATTACATGTATGTTTATTACCTGAAATATTTTAAATATCAAATTTTTACTTAAAATGTGATTCATTTCATCACCTGTTTACATGCAACTTGAAGTGCTTGAATCAAATGTTTCATGAATGTTTACCACATTAAATTATTAAATGACAGAAAACAGACACTTCCAACTGAACACATATTTCAACACCAATGGTTCATGTTCCTCTTCAGAGTCTGCAGCCTTGCTGAGCTTTTCTCCTGCGGTTTCCTCCTCAGCCTCTCCAACTCGCTCCTCTTCTACAGCCTCCGCTGCAGTGTTGTCATTATTTACCTCTTCTGGGGTAAATAATGAAAACACAGTTTCTGTAACTTGTTGATCCACCGTGGTTTTGCTGTATCGCCTCTTTAATTTACATGCATGTTGGTCTGATGTCGTGGCGTTTGCCTCACAGTGACCCAGATTCAGTCTGGATTGAGCTAATATAGTATTTCATACGTCGGTTTGCCTTGAAGAGGACATATTGGAACACACATCAGTATTAATGCTGTAAATTTGATTACACTAGTAAAAGAGTTAACTTCACAATAATGGAATAACCTCGATGTTCACTGACAAAACTCGGACTATGCTACATAAAAAATATAAGCCCGACCTAAACAAGGTTGACCCACTTAAATGAACTCAAAGTAACTGAACATGTGTAACCGGGTTCTGCTTCACTCCACTGTACCAGGCCGGCCCCAGTAACCCCTCGACTCTGCCTTGTGTAGATTTTTAATGAAGATGAGAAGTTTCTGGTTTATCAAGCAGTTTATTTCCTGAATGGGAACATATGGGGAGTTCAAATCAGTGCAACGGCTCCGCTTCATTCAGCACACTAAACTGAGCGTTAAGTTAGCCTTTAACTTAGCACATAAAGTGTTTCATAATATTAACTAAACTAAAAGTACAAAAATTGGTGCTAGGCACACATCTAGTAATTATTAAATTTCACACTATTTGTCTAAGTTAATAAAAATGATGTTGCTAACACGTTTCTACTGTGTGCTGAAAAACGCAACTCACCTCTCGTGCAGCTTTCACAGACTGGCACTGAGTGCAGGAGCCAGCAACATTTAACCAGCCACACTAAGAGGGGGGCGCTATTTCCCCATTGCACTGATCCATATAAGGCAAGTGGGATTCTACAACTTAAACCTAAACACTGTTACATTCCCCCCTGTTGAATTCCACTTGCACCCCGAAATAAACAAACAAAAACAACATCCATCCCCTCTAAAAAAAAGGTACACCACAGCAACCATAAGAGAAAAAGAGAACAAAAACAAAATGAATATTCTAGACAATTTTTTTCAATAGTATCTTCACAGCCATTGAGATGTGATAATTCTGTTCAGCAAAGTCCAGGCAGTACAGTTACAAAGAAAGTCCAGTCAGACGACTATTCTGAAAAGAATCAGTGTAAGAACAAGTTGGCCAGACCTCTTCATCACACGTGTGGGAAGCATAAAAAAAACCCCAAAATATGCCGATTACATATTTTTCCATCTTATAACCATACGCCATCCTGATACAGACAAATGATGTGTAGACTAAGTCATCAAATCAGTCTGTGAACTGCTTTGCCTGTAGGGATTTTTAATGTCCAGCAGGTGTCAGTATTCAGTGACACAGTATCAATACAGTTTTGCTATGGGTTGAAACGATACATGACGCCTCATTTACCCAACACTAACCCACATAAAACCTCTTCAATTAATCACAAACCACATAAATGAATCCAGATTGATGTGGTGTGATATAAACCGACCGATTATGACACATTTGGAAGCAACCGAACAGAATTTCTCTGCTTGCTGCTCAGCGTCACTTGGACCGGAGTCCTGCGAAAGTTCAACCTCTTCTCCTTGCTCACCGTAACTTGGACTGGAGTCCTGGGAAAGTTCAACCTCTTCTTCTTCTCCTTCTCCTGTCTTAAGACCAACGGCAACTAACTTAAAGGGACTTTACTGCCACCTACTGGTGAAGGACATTGTGTCCGATTCCCCATTTCCCTTCTCATAACTTCAATGAAAACAAATCACATAATTGTTATTTACAACATTAATTATTTAAACTTTTATTAGTAAATATTAACTAATGAAAAAACTGTATTACATGCAAAATGTCTCATTAAGTTTGAGAAAAACATCTGTAGGTGGTTTAACTTAAAAATCACCTGCTGCCATCAAAATCTATTTTAAGTCAACAAGAAAATTGTTTGTGTTTTAACTCAGAAATTAAAGTTCATGAAGTTGATTTAACAAGATAAGTCATCTAAACTTTGTTTTTAAAGTTTTTAAGTCTTGAGTTAACTTTCGGCTTAGTGTTGCAATTTAAATCAAATGATTATTTCACAATATGCCAGAAAAAAACTGTCCTCACCTGGTTAAAGAGCAAACATTGCTTTATTATTTTCACTGACAACATTAAGTTAAAATAACCGTTTATTTTACTTCAAATTCTTCTTTCAATCTTGGATCAAAATCAAAATAAGTAGTTTTATTTATAATTACCCTAAGCATTTAATATAGTTACTCATGGCCAAAAGTTGTACTGCAGTAAGAGTAGTACTACTTCAACATTTATTTACTCAAAAGTAAAAAGTTTCCATTAAAGAAATGATTCAATAGAGTAAAAATCTGTTTGGTAAAAAAGCGACTCAAGTACTGGTCAAAAGATCATTTAATATTTAAAAATTACATCATCAGATGGAACTAAATATAAACTTATGAAGAAGTTTTGGTATTTTAAGGACTAAAATGACGATGATCCATAACTGTAACATAAAATAACAAAATCAGAAAAAAGAAAACTAAATATTCACTTTGCAGAAAAATACTTTACTTAGCAAAATAAATATTTAGTTTGTAAACTAAACACATTGCTGGGATAATTTTTAATCATGTATTCAGTAAAATCTAAAATTCAAAAGGTTTTCCTCCTTTACCTCTGTTACGACTGGCTCAAGGTCATAACAATAACGGGAGACCATGCAGGGATTAAAGTGCATAAAAAGGAATGTTTATTAACACAAACAACAATGGATTGAGGATGTCAGTATCAGTGGTGTAATGCAAATGCTTGGATGTGGTGTATGAGTGCATATGGAGTTGTTGAAGTGCAAAAACAAAGACAAACTCAAATGTGCAAAAGGAGGGGAGCTGAGGCCTGGCAACAAAACACCGCAAGCATCGAGGCAGAGTGGACGCTGATGGCGACCCAGAAGGTGGAGACAGCCAGGTTTAAATGCTCTGTGCTCCAAATGAATAAAATCAGCAACACCTGTAAAGGGGAGGAGCACAAAGACAGACAACAAGACACCTGCAACCCAGCCATTAAGGCCCAGGGCCGTAACACCCCCACCCTTAAGAAAAGGGCCCCAAAGGGGAACCTTTAAAAACTCAAAACAAACATGAATTTAAAAATGTTTGGGCTGGTAGTACGTTACCAAAATTCAGTGTCCAGGATGATAGCCGCCACATCGTCAGCCGCCACGTCCCACAGCCATAAGTTGCTGTGCCCATCATGCCTGGTCACTGGTTAGGAAGACTGGCAAAGAACGGTACAGCAGCTGAAACAGGACATGTCCTTACTGCTTCAATACCCTCAAGATACCAAGAAGAGAAAACCACTTATGAACACAGACCTGACACACAAGTGACCTACCACAGGTTCACAGCCAAATCAAAAATGGATTCACCCAGTTACCACTCCACAAAGCAATAACCAGCAATCCAACCAGATCTGAACTGGTGTTACCCAACACAAAAGGTCACAGCAACAAGTGGTCCACTACCACAAAACGTTGCTACACAAGTCAGGTAAGCAAACGTGACCGAAAATATGGAGATCAATACCCACAACATGATCACTCTTAGCATGGTCCAGGACCATACTCAAAGTTACTGCTGTCTCACAGCCAGCAACACCAAAAGAGTGTCAAACCAAAAGTGAGCCGATATCTCCACAACACCAAAAGGTCACATCACCGCTTAACCAAGTGTTCAGGATTCTCCTCATCAAATAAACAAAACATGGAGCCACACCCACAACAACCCCAGCATGGTCCACTACCACACTCTTAAGGGATTCAAACAAAATGTGGGCCAACTCCTCCACCAGAACGGTCATTTCACAACCAGGCTCAAAGCACACTTTTTCCTTCCACTGAACCTGAAACTCGAACAAGTTAGTTTGCTGCTCACCAGACAAACCAGCGACAGTCGCCATTAAAAATGGAGACGAGTTTAGACAAGGCTCTAACACACCAACCTCAAACAAATTTTAAATTTCTAAAAGTGCCGATCACATTGTCACGTGACACTCCAGGCAAGATCACAACTGCTCTGCCATCATTATAATTGCTCTTAACACATCTACAAAACATTTAACCATTAAAAGCCTCAACCTGATCCATAGTTTATAACGACGGACAAGTGACAATTCAATGCACAATAAAAACTCAAAATGACCACCCGCAGTGTGTCCCCGCTAACTGCCTAGCGAAGAAGCTTACAAACTCATCCCTAGTCTTCGGGAGGCGTAGCGATGGGTTTTTATGCATTTAAAAACCAGTGGCACGATAAAGGTGACAAGCAGGCTGTCACCCCCACGAAACCATGGAATGCTCCCGAGCCGATGAAGGGAAAGGGGATAGGGAAGCTCTACCCGCCGTACCTCCACACTAGAAAATAATGCGGTGAAACCCCTGTTGGGAAACGCCGCTAAAACCTGCAAGGGGACACCTGCTCAAAAACGCTTTACTAGTGCACATTAAAAACTTGACACTTACCTACATCGTTAAAATCAAAGCTATGGAACAAGCATCCCGCTCCAAAACCACAAAATACACAGCACGTTATCCAAACCACCTGCATATCCCCCAAGAGCGCACAAGTCCAAATAAGGACAATTACGTCACGGGATTCCCCCGTCACCAATTAAACGCACAGAAATGGCGTCTCAGCGTAACGCTAACGAGCCAGAAATCCAACGCGAAACAAGCGCTCAAACAACGTAACTCAGACCAAAGGTAAGACAAAAAGTCAAACTTACCGAACCAAACAGAACTCACAAAACCGTTTGAACGAGCCCCCAATTGTTACGACTGGCTCAAGGTCATAACAATAACGGGAGACCATGCAGGGATTAAAGTGCATAAAAAGGAATGTTTATTAACACAAACAACAATGGATTGAGGATGTCAGTATCAGTGGTGTAATGCAAATGCTTGGATGTGGTGTATGAGTGCATATGGAGTTGTTGAAGTGCAAAAACAAAGACAAACTCAAATGTGCAAAAGGAGGGGAGCTGAGGCCTGGCAACAAAACACCGCAAGCATCGAGGCAGAGTGGACGCTGATGGCGACCCAGAAGGTGGAGACAGCCAGGTTTAAATGCTCTGTGCTCCAAATGAATAAAATCAGCAACACCTGTAAAGGGGAGGAGCACAAAGACAGACAACAAGACACCTGCAACCCAGCCATTAAGGCCCAGGGCCGTAACAACCTCAGATGTGCTGTCTGTTGTCTTAACAGCATGAAAAATATTTTTATGTATTTAAACAATCATTATCTTGAATGGCAAAGACAATAAAGGAATTAAATGATCTATAATCTATTTTATATCACCTTATCTAAGAATAACAAAATGTCATTTGTTAGGTAGTCTAAAAAAAGGAAAAATCTAAAAATGTGAGAAAAACAAAACAAAAGACAAATCATTCAATCAAACCCGATTTTGAACATCTGTTGTTTCTGTAGCTACAAATTTTGCACATCAGTCCCAAATCTACTTATTGTCACCAGGTGTGCAATCAAATAAACCCAGTCTTTTCCTTACAGAATGATGCTTTTGATTAACAATTTTCAACTGTGAAATGCTTAGAGTTTTAAGTGCTTGAGAAATAGTTATTCTTATTATCTATGGATTTCCATAAGTAATACAGTGCTGGCTCTCATTTTCATATTATGATATGGGGCCATTTCACTGTATTTGTAGGATCAGGACTAAGTGCTCAGCTATATTTTAAAATCGAACTCTTGAACTTGTCAAAATAGGGAACAGAGTTTCCTTATCCAGTTTAAGAAGGCTAATGTCCACTTAAACCTGATTTTAAAGTTGTGTAAAAATCAAGCAGCTTGTAAAACTGTCTTTTAAATTTTGAGTAATTGGGCCTTCAGTAAAATATATTTTTACATATTAATATATGTAAAAAAAATAATCTGATGAGGGCTAAAATGTTATATAACATCCTGACATCCAAGGTTACTGGTTACATATCAAATTTTTTCAGAAATGTATGATCAAACAGCTACATTTATTAAATATTATTACATGTTTCACAGTATAACTGTTGTGATATGTTCTGATGTAACCAAAAGAACGATTCAGGAGCAGCTCTGTGTGGATTGTTTGTTTAAAGCCTCAGTACTTTAATAAGCAAGTTAATATATATAATTCAGCAGAATACAAGCAAAACCTTCCATGTGTAGAAGGTAAATGTCATAACTGTGAATAAGATATTGTTTGGGAAAGATGTGTGCAGCATATAAAGTTTCGCCCCACCCGTATCTCCCTTGTCAAATAATAAAAAAAGTTTCAAAACCGTTGTCACAACAACCACCACACAGCATTGATAATCCACATTATGGCTATAAGACTTCACATTGACCAAAAGCAGGCTTCCATTCAAACAATTCAAATAAAACTCAATAAATGAAGGTTTAAGTGATTATTTTAATATTAAATACTCTGGTGCTACCCTGCCTAAAATCCCCACATTTCTTTAATAAATAATAATTTTGTAGAAATAAACACACAAACGACAAAAAAAGCAACAAACCCCCCAAAACAGAGTGACAGTAAAATTAATTTCAATGCACAAAGAGGCAAAATTAAATAAAACATGATTAGAAAACAAAAGCAGGAAGAATCAAGTATAAATTCTTCTCTTTCGCAAACCTTTCTTATTTCATTAGCTTCATATTTGCTCTTTTCTATTTATTCTGTTGATTTCATTTGCACCAGGAAACTCAGGAAGGGCCCATAAATCATACAAAATGTCATCATCGAAACTATGTGCAGCCATGCTGATGGTTCTGCAAGGGAAAAAGCAGGAAAACTTTAAGCCTCCAGAATAACACCAAGCTAAACTGAATACAAATTACGAATAGAATAAGATATTCCTTATTGTCCCACAATGGGAACATTTCTGTGCAACAAAAAGCAATGATAGCAAATAGACTCACACAGAGATAAAATATAATACATATGAATATGAAAACAGAATAAAGGGTGTGTGTGCCGTGGTGGCGTAGCGGTTAGCGCGACCCGTATTTGGAGGCCTTGAGTCCTCGATGCGGCCGTCGCGGGTTCGACTCCCGGACCCGCCGACATTTGCCGCATGTCTTCCCCGTTTCCTGTCAGCCTACTATCATATAAGGGACACTAGAGCCCACAAAAAGACCCCCTGGAGGGGTAAAAAAAAAACAGAATAAAAATACTGTACTGTAAGTGCAAAATTCAAATATATATACCGTGTAGCTATCAAAACGCGCAAATTGCTTGTGAACTCTGGCAATTTATCTACTCAAGAGTGCTAGCTTAAATCTATGTAAACCTTCACAAATGCCTTCTACATTGATACAAAATATGCTGTTAAGGAAGAATAATTTATAAATTAACTTTAGAAAAAAAGTTTGGCTCTCTCTTCCTCTGGATCCCAGGTCCTCTCAGCGGGCGACGTGCAGCCACAAGGAAAACAACAATGCGTGTTGACGTCACAGAATTACAGAGTTTAATCCCACACAAAGCAACGCATGAATTAACAACAAAACTGCAGAGGAACAGAGATATACATTCATTACCTGAGACAGGAAAAAATAGAGAAAGAAAAACAAAGAAAAGGCAAAGACGCGTCAAAGAGAAGATAAAGACAAGACAAAGACGCGTCTTTGGAGAGAGCTGATGCAAAAAAGCAAAATAGTGGCAGCAATCTGAATTATTACTCCTGTGCACGAACTCTTATACTGAAGGTGTGTCTTTCCTTTTTAATATATTCAATTAAGGCGTACCTCTGGTTGACCAACTGGAAGCTACCTTGGACACTCAGAGAAACTTAGAACTCCCCCTAATTTACGCCAAAGATCAAAAGCCATTTGCTCTCTGTTTCAACAAAAGAGCCAACAGCTCCATCTTGACCTCCTGGATTCTACGGTCATTTGGGCAAAGAAAAACACAAGATAAGATTTCACAGATACCTGTGAAATCCGGAGTCTCTCCCGTTATCTCTCCTCCAGGCTCAAGTGAGACTGCCCTGCAGGAAATGCTAATTTTATGGCCTCCTGTCCTCTGGTATCACAGCAGGAGCCTCATTGAGAGATCCCCTTTGATCTGCATTTGGTTCCTGTACTTTGAATACTTGCCCATCAATGGTTTAGTTTTAAATCCATAACACAAACCTGTTCAAAATTAAGAAATTTGTTCAAAATAAGAATGTTCAATATACCTTTTACACATGCCGTGAGATTAACTGTATTAAGCACTAAAAATAATCATTTTTCCTCAACAATGCCCACACAATATGAACGATGCACATTCACAAAATATGTGGAAACACAAGTTCACTAACATAATTTAACTCATTAAGGCTGAGTTATAGTCACGCTATTGAAAGCTAGTGCTGAGCGCGCGAGCCAAGACAGCGATGTGACGTTTATAGTTAAACGTCACATATTCTCATAAAATGAGCCTACATACAAGGATTATATAAGAGCTGCTCTGCAAGAGCTTCCAAATAGTCCAGTTTGTGTGAACGGTGGTGTCTAAAAAAAAATTCAGAGTTATACGACCAGACGCTGTGACAACACGCGAGGGTGATATCGACACTCGACGCGTCCATAAACCTAACTTTACCTGCTCATAATGAAATATTGGCATTTCATTTTTATTGGTCACTGAATTATGAAACCAAAAGGGAATTTCCTTATCATGCTATCTTTACTATTATTAATTTCAAGCAACACATTAGCAACCACACACCAGGAATCAATTGTTAGCTCTACTTAGCTCTGAACTCCACCGACCCCATGATGAGAGGAGAAAGAATGTTCTGAAGGAGCAGAAGATTGGTTGGTTTTGGAAAACAACTCTAAATCACAAACAAAGCACAGGTTCAACAACAATGAAACCACGTTTCGTTTTATAATTCAGTGATGGCCAGTCAAAATGAAATGTCGTTATTTTATTCTGTATGTTAATCATCTCCCAAGACTTCAATCAGCTAAATAAAACATACATGTAAACCTCCAAAAAATTTTAAAAAATGTCTATACAAAATTTCTCCACACTCTCTGACCAGGAAATATGAAATACACATTCACAAAACCAATGTCAACATTTGTCACACACATAGAAAAAAAAAAGCAAACAGTCCTTATCAGAAAACTGAACAAGTCAAATAGGCTGATGAGAGAATTGGTTAAATATCCTGTTGGATTCAGACCACATATTTGCATTCGGCTCCAAACAGAAAATCATTCCTCAGCAATGTATTAAAAGTGTCATGATGGTGTCAAGTTTTCTAACCCACATGCAGAAACACTCCAGAGACTGGAAATACAATAGTGTGATTTATTTACAGTGAATTCAAACAAAAGGAATTAGGATCCCGGTTCGTCTGGCAGATCTCAGGGCAACTAGGGGAGGACAGAGATGATTAGTCAGGACCCAGGAAATTTGCCGTTTGGTGGAGGTTGAGGATATACCTGTTCGGGGGGGAAGTATTAGACCGGGAGAGGACCTTGAGGGTCTAGAGGCTGGTCAGCGGGTTGAGGGTCGAAATCAGAGGCGGCGGCAGAGGACGGACAGGTAAGGCGGTGAGGGTTCCGTCTCGAGGGCGACTGATGACCTGATAGCTCCAGACCAGGGTAGCTGAGAACACAGAGACAAGAAGGGTCAGAATCTGGGGAACAAATCCTGGTAGAAGTAGCTCAAGGTAAGCCGGTACTGTTACAGGCTAACACTCTGGCAGAGAAGTGTCAGCATCCTCCTCCATTTATATGCCTCCAAATGAGTAGATGGAGGACAGGTGTGCAGACGCCGACTCACGCCCTCAGAAGGTCTCAGGCTCCCTCTAGTGGAGAAAAGCTGACAAACCTCAGGATCCCGACAAAAAACATTCTATGTCCAAACAATAGTGGGATTAGGCAACAATTTGGAAATGCATTCATATCTCTTTAAGGCTTTCACAATATGTCACATTACACCCACAAAATTCAACATGTTTAGCTTGAAGTCTTATCAGTATATATAAATATGGCCCTAAAACTCTTCGATGAAGTATTAGGGTCACACTAACAAAAAAAAATCAGAAATATAAAGGTACAATTATGAGAATAAAGCAATAGAATTACGACAACAAAGCCATGCTATTGTGAGAAAAAGTTGTAATATGAGAGCAAAGTCATAATATTGCCAGAATAAAGTCATACGAGAAGAAAAAACAAAATAATATGAAAATAAAGTTGTAAAATTATGACTTTATTCTCGCTTTATTTCAACTTTACTCTCATCGAACTTTATTCTTGTAATTTTATGCCTTCATTCTTTTTTAAAATTTTCTTTTACATCTTTAGAGTGACTTTAAACATGTTTCTTCTTTGCTAAGCAGCTTGTTCTCAGTCCGTTTGTATCCTCTGCAGTTTGTCATTATCATAACTTTCTATCAACAATAGTTTCCTTCTTCTGACTTTTCGAGGGGGATATGTATGTGTGACTGCGAGGTTATGATATGTGTGGGAGGGGGGGGCGGCAGGGAGTAATGGCTCTGACGGCTGTGGGGAAGAAACTGTTTCTCAGTCTATTTGTTGTAGTCCGTATATTCCTGTACCGCTTGCCTGATGGCAGCAGCACAAACAGTCTGTGGCCCGGGTGGCTGGAATCCATGGCTATGGATCCAGCTCTCTTCTTGACCCGGCCTATGTAAATGGAGTCCAGGTCTGGGAGGGGGCATCCCACAATGCCTTGTGCTGTTCTCACCACCCGTGTCAGTTGTTTCCTCTCCAGTGCTGGTCAGCTACAATACCACACAGTCATGTTGAGGCAGAGGATGCTCTCGATCGTCGCCCTGTAAAAGTTCACGAGCAGCCGTGAGGAAAGTCCAGCCCGTCTCAGTTTCCTGAGGAAGAAGAGCCTTTGTTGTGCTTTCTTCACCAGGTGGGAGGTGTTTGTATTCCAGGAGAGGTCAGACGTGATGTGGGGGCCCAGGAACTTGATGTTGTCCACACGTTCCACCACTTCTCCATCTATTTAAAATCGAACTCTTGAACTTGTCAAAATAGGGAAGAGAGTTTTCTTATCCAGTTTAAGAAGGCTAATGTCCACTTAAACCTGATTTTAAACTTGTGTAAAAATCAAGCAGCTAGTAAAACTGTCTTTTTTAAATTTTTGACTAATTGGGCCTTCAGTCAATATATGTAAAAAAAAAATAATCTGATGCGGGCTAAAATGTTATATAACATTCTGACATCCAAGGTTACTGGTTACATATCAAATTTTTTCAGAAATGTATGATCAAACAGCTACATTTATTAAATATCATTACATGTTTCACAGTATAACTGTTGTGATATGTTCTGATGTAACCAAAAGAACGATTCAGGAGCAGCTCTGTGTGGATTGTTTGATTAAAGCCTCAGTACTTTAATAAACAAGTTAATATATATAATTCAGCAGAATACAAGCAAAACCTTCCCTGTGTAGAAGGTAAATGTCATCACTGTGAATAAGACGTTGTTTGGGAAAGATGTGTGCAGCATATAAAGTTTCGCTCCACCCGTATCTCCCTTGTCAAATAATAAAAAAAAGTTTCAAAACCGTTGTCACAACAACCACCACAGAGCATTGATAATCCACATTATGGCTATAAGACTTCACATTGACCAAAAGCAGTCTTCCATTCAAACAATTCAAATAAAACTCAATAAATGAAGGTTTAAGTGATTATTTTAATATTAAATACTCTGGTGCTACCCTGCCTAAAATCCCCACATTTCAGTAATAAATAATAATTTTGTAGAAATAAACAAACGACAAAAAAACAACAAACCCCCCAAAACAGAGTGACAGTAAAATTAACCCTTTCATGCATGAATTACGATCCTTTGTGTCAGAATTTTTTTTCCATTTTTAAAATTTCTTTTCTTTTCTAAAAATTCTTTCCTAGAACGGCCGAAGGTAGTCCATTTGGTGTTTCTACCTATTCAGTCTAGAAACAGGCCAAATGACCTGAAGGATTTTATCTAGCAGGTGCTTTTGTTCAATAAATAGGGCCATTACCTTATCAGCAGTGGTGGAGAAAGTACTCAAAAAATGTACTTAAGTAAAAGTACAAATACACAGGCAAAAATGTACTCAAGTAAAAGTCAAAGTACCACATTAACATTTTACTTAAGTAAAAGTAAAAAAGTACTGGCTTTTAAAAATACTTAAGTATTAAAAGTAAAAGTACTTGCTGAATACGTAACCTAATCGCTAATATCATTAAGTGTGCCGATAGTATTTAATTTGAATACATCATAAATGTGCCATTTTAATAAACAATGTCACAGATTAAACATGTTCTTATTGTGTTTATTCTCTGTAAGAGTTTAGACTTAGATATGTGATTCTATGCATCATAATTTCAGGGATGGAAACATCTTATTTCCTGTCCTAACGTAGCATGAACTTCATTAGTGACATTTATTTAGAAAGAAATCCAACTGAAAGGGGATGGAACGAAGGTGTGGGGGGGAAGACATGCAATCGAGGAGCCACGTAGCAGAGTTGTAGTCAAGACCACTGAACACGAGACCAAGACCAGCGCCCTGCGCTACATGACACAATAAAATGAAGTGCACCTATCAAAATTGGTTCTCAGATTGATCTGAAAGATCCACATTTCCATAAAAACACCTAGATATAAATACTTAGAGCTGAAATATATTTAATCAGTATCAATTACAACTCATTTCATTCTGTTTTGCTTTCATCGCTGTGCTACAATCCGCAGAGGTCGCCTGCCATCCCTATAAAAATAACGCCCTGGGCGGTTGCCCATATTGCCCATGTCGGAAACCACAACTGTCTGCACCATTAAACCATGAAACATAGCAATTAACTGTAATTGCTATGTTACAATTACAGTTGTAATTGTAACATTACAACAACACTATGAACACTGTCCAACGGCGCAACAAGCAGAAGGAGCACCATGACTGTTCTCATCCTCCCTCCCACTGCATGTTTGCCACCATGACAGGAGACAAAATCAATCAATGAGCATGCTCTGTGTTCATACGTTCAACTTTTACTTATTCGGCAATTAAATAAATGTGTGTGTGTATATATATATATATATATATATATATATATATATATATATATATATATATATATATATATATATATATATATATATATATATAGCTACATATAGCTATTGCAGTGTATACAAGAACAAAGAACGGCTCTCAGTGAGGCTTCAGTCCCATCAACCTTAGTAAAGATCCGTCCAGAAGAATCGGATCGTTCCTGAATCCACACAATAATTCAGCGCATGAGTGACAACTTTTTTTCATCGCAGATGCAACATGTGTCTCAGTACAGCTAGCTTTGCTAGCGTCACGTCCACAGATCTTACCTTTCTTTAAGCTTTCCTTCCAAGTGACGCTAAAAGTTGGACAAAGTCCCACCGTCTGTGAAAGCGAAGCGCTGCTGGTTTTACATGTCGTCATATCTTATGATTTATGCAGCTATTATCGATTAGTTAGACATCTTCTCCCGCTCAGAGGAAACCACTGCGCATGTCTGGAGCTCCGCGTGCTAGTAAAGGGGGAGGCGATGGGTGACAACAGACACTAAGTCACGTTATTGCTTGGATTTTACGGCGCCACCTTAAAGTCCCTGAACTTCATATTTTAACGGACAAAAAGAGAGCAGTGCGACTTGGATGTAACGAGTAACGCGACACTTTTGTAGAAATGTAGTGAAGTAGAAAGTACAGATACTTACTGTAAAATGTAGTGGAGTAAAAGTAGAAAGTACCCATTATTAAATCTACTTAAGTAAAGTACAGATACATGAAAATTGTACTTAAGTACAGTAACGAAGTACTTGTACTTCGTTACTTCCCACCACTGCTTATCAGTACCCTGTTAATGGCCTCAACGCATCTCACAGTTGCACAATTGTTCCTTAGACTTCGACTTAGACTTAGACTGACTTTGTTGTCATTTTCAATGCACAGGGTGTATACAGAACGAAATTTTGTTGCATACGGCTCAGGACAATGTTTGAGGTTCCAATGTTGTGAGTAAAATAAAATACAGTATAAAATATGAATATAAATCTAAATATAAAATATAAAGTGCAGGACTGACAGTAAAATGGAAGTTACTTAGCTATGTATATGTGCAAGGTATGAAGTGGAGACCAGTTTTTGAGTGCAGTCCAGGTAAGAGTTCAGCAGTCTGATGGCAAGTGGGAAAAAGCTTTTTCGGAGCCAGGTGGACCTGCAGCGGATGCTGCGGAACCTCTTTCCAGAGGGCAGCAGGGAGAACAGTCCATGGTGGGGGTGTGAGGGGTCACTGATGATGTTTCGGCCTCAGGACACGCGTCCTGCATCGATGGTTGACCTGACACTTCGCCCTTTTGCCTGAGCTGGGTGTGGAAGGTTGTTGCCGAAGCAGTTTCTCCTTGTGTGCCTTCTTCTCACTCACATGAGAGTTACCGAACTCTTTTGCAAGCTCAACCAGGAAGTCCACCCGTCTCTCCTGCACCCCAATGCATGCCTGATAAAGCACATGTGCATTCAGTGCTGCCATGTCAATCATGTTTGCCAGGTTTGCTGACCAGCTGTCACATAGTGATGGAACCTTGGTCACCCCCCGCAAGATTATGACTGAAATAAATGCCATTAGTTCTTGTGAACTAAATAGGTGAAGCAGTCACCTATTTATCCTCCACAGCACAAAAGGCTGCATGCAAATTTGCATTTGCAAAGTCTCCCAGATTTCTTTTGCTTACACTTTTTGCATGATTTTTTTGAGGTGGATCAACACAATTAATTTGGTTAGTTTATTTCTAAACTGTCATTTTATACCCTCTTAGCTTTATTTCAAAGAGAAACATTACTCATTTCTTTTAGAAAAACCATTGCATACTTTTTGAAACAGATTGTATGTTTTGCAAACTCTATGTACATTTGGCAAAATGACCTGGATAATGCAGCACAACATCATGGATCAGCTGCAAAAGGTCACATCTCTCCAAAAACACTTCATGTATGCTTCAAAACTAAACTGACTAGTTGTAGGTATCATAGATACCCACCCCCAACATGGACTATTCACATTCCTACCTTCTGGCCTGACGGTCAACGACCACATGTACAATAGAACAATAGAAGAATGGAAGAATGGCTGAATGGAGGCTAATTTGAGCCATCAGAGTCGTCAGTTTGGACTCAGGGTCTTTTGACACTGTTTCAGTAAGTCTGGGGAGAGTTCGAAAACCTTGCACTCCTAGTGTTAATTATGAAGGTCTGATGAACCAAAGTGTTTGGAACTGAACTGAACAGAAAGTCTCTAGACCAGATTAAAATCTCCTGTTATTAACGATGGACAACATGGACTTAGATTATTATCACAGTATTTTCTGGTATTTACTGAATAATAAAAGTGATGATAGAAAGTTTAAACACAGCATTGATCAGGGAAATAGTCAAAGCAACACAAATAAAAACTTAGAAGTAACTGAAAAGGTCATTTCAGATTCATTCAGTAGTTCAGTTTTATCACTAAGCAGCTACAAATAGACAGCATTCAATTCAACATATTGACATTAATTTCTGCTAGAATGGAAACAATAGTTGGAAAGTCAGAGATGAAGAATCTCCAGATGATCAGATCATCTCCAGTTTCCTCTTTAAAACTCACAGTTTCAATCTGATCAATAAGTTTTTATTTGGACTTTGTGATCTTCATGCTGAGATCATCAGAGCTGCTGCTTGATCACTGAGATCTTCATCGGTACGATCTTTAATGTTTTAGTAGTGGAGAAGTATGGAAACATCTTGTCAGTGAAGGTGTGTGTGAAGGTGTGTATGTGTGTGTTAGTATCCAGATCAGAGAAGGACAGCTTTCCTCTGTCCCAGTCCAGATTCACTCTGATCCTCTGGAGTTTCTGGACTGAGAGACGAGTGGAAGGAGCTGGTGGAGAAAATGCTGAGTAATTACCTGAATAGAAAAATATAACCAACCATCCAGACTTTATGATTTCCTTCCTCTGAACAGACTCTTCTAACACACCAAGTGTCCAGGCTTTACTGTCTCCAACATCAACATCCCAGCTGTGGTTCCCTGAGTTAAAACCATCAGAACTCAGAACAGAATGCCGCCATAAATTAAATCTCTCTGGATTATCAGGAAGCTGCTGTTTTTCTCCTCTCCTCCCATTGGTCAGATCTTCAGACAGATAGAGTTCTGAACCAGCCGTGTTTGGGTCCAGAACCAGAGGCGTGTAGGTCACCATGTTCTCCATGTTGCTCCAGATGTTGAAGGCCAGGTTGCCCAGATGTTTGGCCTGGTCTATCAGAGCTCCTGAGGGCAGCTGTGGATCCTCCAGCAGGGGGCAGCGCTGGACTCTTTCCACTGCAGCCTTGTAGTTGTGCAGGAATGAGACGTCTTCAGCTCTCAGCTCCTCCTCTGTGGCTCTGACTGTGTCTGAAAGAGCTGCTATCTCTCTGCTCAGAGCCTCCATCTTCTCCTTCATCATCCCTCTCTTCTGCTCCTCTTCCTCCCTCAGTGCAGCCAGCCTGGCCTCCTCTTCCTCTGCTAGAAACTGATGAAGCTGCTTAAACTGCTCCATAATCTGCCTCTCTGTGTGTCGGGCCTGGACCTTCAGGTGTTCTGCTGTCTGATCAAACTCCTCCTGAACTTTCTTCCTGAGCTCCAGCTTCTTCTTTAAAGGCTCCAGAGTTTCCTGAAGGTTCTTCTTGTGTTGCTGAGCAGCTTCATCGATGGGTTTGAATTTATGGTTTTTGTGTAAATCTGAATGACTGCAGACGAGACAAACTGGCTGCTGATGGTCCAGACAGAAGAGTTTGAGTTTCTCAGAGTGCAGAGAGCAGAGATCCTCTGAAGCTCTCTGCTCTCTCTGCTGTAAGAAAGACTCACAGAGATTCTTCAGAGCCAGATTACAGGGTGGTTCATCTTTAGAAGATTTCCTTTTACAAACTGGACACTCTCTTCCTGGTTTGTCTCTCCAATATTTCTGCAGACACTCCTTACAGAAGCTGTGGCTACATGACAGAAGAACTGGATCCTTAAATATTTCCAGACAGACCGGACAGCAGAGATCATCGTCTGATCTGGAAGCCATTTTGTCTCAGAGTGAAGCAGAAACCACAGCAGACAGAAAGTCAAACCAGGAAGTCAGTTTCTCTCCTGTAGAAACTTTCTGAACTTACTTTCACTTTGATTGTCTTGTGTTTCCTCCTGCAGCAGTCTGTGTTTCAGTGTCAAGTTGCTCAGTTCTCTCTCTGTTCTCCTTGTTCAGTGTTAGTTTGATTTCAGTCGGAGACGAAGGCAGGTGTCAGAGTTCCTCCTCAGGGTGTTTAGTCTATGAGTTTTTCTCTGAACTGTTTCCTGTTTTTTCTAAGAGTTCCTGTTTGAAGAGGAACTTGAGTCAGAGATGTGGCGCCCAGTAGAGGATTTTATGTAAAGCTGTAGTTTTAGAAAATCAACATAGTACTGGTGGTGATATTAGTTTTTGGCGTTGAGAGAAATTTCCTGCCATTTTTTTTCAAACTGCAACTGGAAATCCAAATAATGGAAATATTACACCAAATGCTATACATGAAAACCAAAATAAAATATATTTATTTTCTGAAAATAAATATATTTAGAATAATAAATAATAATAATGAATTAAGTAATTAAAAATAAAATCTACTACAGTAGAAGAATTACCCACTATTGATACCTGATGATTCTCCTCCACCAAAGCTGGCAAACAGCGACACAGACATTACTCTTTATTAAAGCCGACTGACTGATTGCTAATTGAAGATCTGAATGAAGGAGTCAAACTGTTGCTTCAGTTATTTCATACTTCTAATAGTTATGGTCAGGTAATTTCTGTTTTGTTGCCATAGCTAAAGCAAAGGCAGCTGGATTGTTTCAATAACATATGTGCTAAAGTGGCAGTGCTATGAGATTTCCAGTCACTTGGTGCCATTTTGTAGCACAATCAAGAAATTATATCAGTTGTTTTGAAAATGCATATTATATCAGATATGAATAAAAAGAAATTTGCTTTTGTAATTTTGTTCTTGAATTTGTGCCTTTGTCTCTTTAAGAACCTCCTATTCTCTCCAACTCCAGCTTCATGAAATCATCACAACATGGCTCCTCTATTAACCTTTATCAACATTTTTACCAGTGTTGAACTGAGAAGTAGCTCCTATAATGAGCTCAGCAGATACAATGCTCCACCAGGTGTTTGCTTATTGTTGCTGGCTAGTTTGAAGGACCTGAGTGGGGGAGTAACAAGGAGGGGAGCTCTATGATGCGGAAGGTATGAAACTGCAGCTCTGAGGAGGAGCTGTGTCTTGAAGGCGGAGCTAGGTCCACCCAGGCGTTTTTCACAGCTGAATGGATTTCTCAAGGAAACTTGACTTCAGGGCTTCTGTCAGTCCAAGTGCGCAAGCTAAAGGTGCTAGCTTGCAGGTGCTAGCTAATGGTGCAGAGAGGCCGGGTCCGTAGTAGCGATGGGCCAGACGACACAGAAACCTCGGTACATGTGCCAAGCAAACAAGATGAACCCCCGTGTCGGTGTCCGTATCACTTTAAGGAAAACCACATGACCGATACACTTCCTGTGTCGTTTGGTTGTGAACGCATCAAATTGTATTTATGAGGGAGAAACTGTGTCGTCACGTTTGTGGGTTTTGTTGGATGGAGATACATTGTGTCCTTTGCTCTGTGTTGGTTTTTGGCTCGTATTTGAATACCTGCATGGATCAACAGAGGAAGAGGAAGATTTCTCCTGTGTGGGATCAATTTGATCTTTTCATGGAGAATAAGGTAAATTATTATTCTGTGTGTTACGGCCCCTGGCCTCTTGAGGCTGTGCAGGCTCTTCTCATTGTTATGCAGGGTCAGCTGTGAGAGCACATCTTCTGATTGGCTGCCTGGAAGTTGCAGTGCCGAGCCAAAAGGCCTCGTCTGTGGAGGATCTCCAAGATGGTCCTAGTGTGGAGGCAGCAGTGAGTGACCGGGGGAAGACACCTCATTCACTCCCTCGCTATGATCCACTGTCCTCTGTGAGTTCAGAAGGACGAGATGGAGCTCGTTTGAAGGTGCGGTTGGCACGTCTCCAAATGGAGGCTGAGGAAAAAGCCCAGGATAGAAGAGCTCAGCTGGAGCTTGAGGTCAGGAGGCTGGAAATAGAGGCTGATAAAGCTATAAAGCTGCGCAAACTTGAGCTGGAGGCCCAGACTCGAGCGCCCTACACCAGGTTCCACCACCATGTCTGCTATGCCATCTGACATCAGTAAGTGTATTTCTTTAGTACCTGCTTTCAGATAATCTGAGGTGGACTCATACTTTGCAGCATTTGGATGCATTGCTGGTGCTTTGCAAT
Organism: Xiphophorus hellerii; assembly: GCF_003331165.1. Classification (NCBI taxonomy): domain Eukaryota; kingdom Metazoa; phylum Chordata; class Actinopteri; order Cyprinodontiformes; family Poeciliidae; genus Xiphophorus; species Xiphophorus hellerii. The sequence continues at coordinate 1,929,343 of NC_045679.1, forward strand.
GGCCTAGAGAAACCTGGCCTCTTTTGTTACAATATAAGTTTTCTGGTAAAGGTCAAGAGGTGTTGGCAGCTCTTCCTTTAGAAGATAACTTAGATTACGATCTGGTTAAAGCTGTTGTCTTACAAGCTTATGAGTTGGTCCCAGAAGCTTATATACAGAAGTTTCGACAGCAGAAGAAAACTGCTGGACAAGCACATTTTGAGTTTGCCAGAGAGAAATGCATTCTCTTTGATAAATGGTGTGCTGCATCCAAGGTCAACAATTATGACACTTTACGTGAACTAATGTTGTTGGAAGACTTTAAGAAGTGCATTCCAGAACGTGTGGTGTAGCATTTAAATGAACAGAAGGTGATTACTCTAGCGTCTGCTACTGTTCTTGCTGATGAGTATGTGCTTACCCATAAGTCCTTCATTCTTAATGAAAAGTCACATGTTAGCTCTGTGCCACAGTCCCCGATGGTTAAAACCACAGTTCCAAAAGAAAACCGTGAATGTTTCTACTGTAACAAACCTGGACATGTCATTGCTGATTGTTTAGCTTTAAAACGCAAAACAGCCAAATTCACAGCAAACTAAATGTGTTGTTTTTGTGAAAAAAAGAACCCTGTAATAAGAGCACATGATTGTGGTGACAAACTACCTGATCCCTGTTTTGAACCATTCATTTTCGATGGCTTAATCTCACTGACAGCTGATCCCTCTGATTTAAAGCCAGTATGTATCCTGAGAGACACTGGAGGTTCCCAGTCAGTCATTCTTGGAAATGTGTTACTTTTCTCACATGAGAGTGCATGTGGTTACAACTCTGTTCTGAGGGGGATAGAGATGGGCCACGCTCCACTAATGGCTGCATTGAGCACGTTTTGCAGAGCACAGCTTTTGGAAGCGGGTCTGAAGCATGACACGGCAACTCTCAGCTCCTGTTCAATGTTTAGCTGAAACCTGGACTTGGTCTTTAGTGCAGCAGCAGCAGAGAAGCCAGTCTCACAAAGATATGATGTTGCAAACGGAATAAGAACGCCGACAGCCTTCTGCCCTAAGAGTGGATCCTCCCTCTCTACTCTCAGCATGAATTCACTCAGTGTCTGTGATGTGAACCTCAGTCTCAATGTGGAGTCAGATGTCATGTCGATGAACTGGTCCTCCTCTGCAGAGCTGAAACCAGTAGGAGCTGGTCCATTAAAAGGATCTCTGACCCAGTCATACTGGGAACTGTTTTCAGGAAAGAATCCCATCAATGATGAAATATGTTGCTTGATGCAGGGAATCACTGAGGTGGAGTCATCCTCAGCACTGTCCACAAATTCATGTAGGTTCCCCAATGAGTCAGTATTTCCTTCATCAAGTCGCCTGCTCCACATCGAGAGTTTTCGAGTCAAAGAGCTGATCTTGTCTGTGACCTGAGGGAGGGGTTTATCTTTCCCTTGCAGCTGTAGATTCAGTTCATTAAGCCTTCCTAATATGTCACTCAGGGAGGCCAGTTTTGCCAGAAAGTTCTCATCACTACATTTTTCTGTGACTTCATACTTGTGCTCCTGAACCAAAAACATTCTCATCTCCTCTCTGAGCTCAAAAACTCAGGACAAAACTTTTCCTCGTGACGGCCACCGTGCTTCACTGTGAAACATCACAGCTTGGTGTTCAGCTCCCATCTCCTCACAGATGGCAGAGAAGACTCTTGTTTTTAGAGGTCTGGTCTTTATAAAATTGACCACACCTATGATGTCAGCCACAACCTCCTTTAATTCAGAGGAAAGGTGCCTTGAAGCCAGTGCTTCTCTATGTATAACACAGTGTGTAAACTTAGCATTGGCTGAGGCCTTTTTGATCAGAGCCTGAACTCCGTTTCTCATCCCTGCCATGGTCTGTGCACCATCACTGCAAACACCGAGGCAGTTCTCCCATTTCAGCCCATTCTCAGTCAGGAAGCAGTCCAGGATTTTGAATAGCTCTGTTTCTGACATATTTACTAAAAAGTAGATCCTCACACAGAGAGTTTGTCACATCAAAATGTACATAAGACACAAACAAACAGTCTTGGTTGCTGCCAGTTGCTTTGTCAAGTTGTAGGGCAAAACATTGTCTTTGAGTTCATCTACCAGCTGTTCTTGAAGATTGTTAGCAGAGTCATTTATACGTATGGCAACAGAGTCATTGGACAAAGGGATAGTTTTTATTTTTGCTGTACTTTTGTCATCCAGAATGGTAGAGACCATGTCTAACGCTGCAGGCAGTATCAGCTCCTCCGCTATGGTGTCAGGTTTCTTACACTGAGCAGTTTGGTACGCCATCTTGTAAGATGCTAACAGCACTCGCTGGGTTTCTGACGTAGCGTTCATAAAGTGGGACGATTGCTGGCAATATTCGTCAGAAATCAGTCAATTAAAGAAACGGTTTGACAATAAATTATCACTAAAATCAGGGTTACAAAAATACTCAAATTCAAGTTCAGACAGAGGGTGTAACTCTAGAAAGGGTTTATGTTAATAAGTTTCTCAGAGTGATGAACAAAATCAGTTGGAAACCTCATATTAAACATTTACAGAATAAACTAAGTAGAAGCAAATCAATCCTGGCTAAAGCTGGACATATTCTGGATAATAAATCACTTCATATTCTATATAACTCTCTGATTTAACATATTTAACATATTGTTCAGAGGTGTGGGGAATTAATTAAAGCTCTTTACATCCACTGAGTTTCCTACAGAAACATTAGAATCATCCATAATGTTGGTTATTATGAGAACACAAACTTGTTATTATTAAAATCTAAAACTCTTAAATTGAAGATCTGGTGGAATTTAAAATTGGTCAAATTCTGTTTAAGGCGTCTAATAAACTGCAGCCTGAGCTCATAGAGAGCAGGTTTTATGAAAGAGAAGGAGATAAAACTTCAACTCAAACTTAAGGATTCGTAGTTTAACAACAACAAGAAAGAGTTTTGAGTTTCAATTCATGGGGTAAAATTATGGAACAAGTTAAATGAGGAGTTAAAACAAAGTCAGAATTTAATACAATTTAAAAGGAAATATAAGGAGGTCATTTTCACAAGATATAGAAATATGGGTGAGAGTTGGCACTAATGTGTTTCCGTAAACTGAGGCTAACGCATATGAGTGTGTGGGTATGGATGTATATATTTAGACATATGTAAACCCAGATCAAATGGAAAATTAATGAACCAGTTTATTTTTAGTTTTGATTGGATTTATTAATGAGGGTCCATCTGAAAATATTGTCTGAGTTTATGGGGTCAGAGGTCATCAGTTTCTTTCTTCTTCCTGCTCCTTTTCCAGCATGTTAAGATTACTGTGGTACAAAAATATGTATTTTGCCTTCCTTGTTCTAGTGCATGATTTTATATTACTATCATGTTGGAAATAAAGTTTCATTCATTCATTTTAACCCTGATGGACGAGAGAGCAGACAGACGGCCACCAGGAAACGGATCAGCATCCAGTCTAGAACCTTCCTGTAATAGAACGGACCTGATCAATATATGGAGAAATAAACATTTTGATTCCAATGTTTAACATGGAGGAACAGGGACAGATCTCAACAGTCTCACTTTGACTTTTGGCTGATTTCTTTGGATATTGTAGATAAAGTGATGGACTCAGAGATAGAACCTTCTATCCTTACAGACCACAAGGCCATTATTATTAAAATAGATAGAAATTAACCTGCCACAATCAGAGGAAACATTACTGGACATTTAATGCAACTTTGCAACAAAACAAAGAATTTACAAACAAGTTGCTCTAAAAGGCCTCAGAACAGGAAGATGAGGGTCTGTGGAGCTACAATAACCAGGAATCAGACCAAAGCATTGCAGTTATACTTTAACTAGACCATAAGTGAAGGATTCACATGTGAAAAGGATTTAAAAGCCTGATATGTTTAAAAGATCCAAGAACCATGAAAGATACATGAAGGGCTTGCCTCGGCGCCCCCTGCTGGCTGAACCAAATGCCTTCAAATGAAACTAAAACCATCAGAAGAAACAAACTGGAGTTTGGAGGAGGTTCTACTATTTGACACAACAGTGAATGAATCAGAAACGATTTGATGCTAATTTGATTGATTCCATCACATTCTGACTTTCAAACTGTGGATCCAAACTGAGACTCTAAAAATGACAGTAAGTTCTGGAAATGGAAACCAAAATAAAACCTCAGAGAAGAAATGAATGGAAATAACATTTATTACAGTTCTGCACTTATTTCATACATCATCTCCCTAAAAATGGAAAACAAATTATACAGAGATGAAAAGTCCAAAACTTCTTCCTCTGTTTTGTTTCAAAACCAAAACTAAACTCAGACTAAAGAATCAGAAATGAAAGATTAACGCTGCCCTCCTGCAACAATATTCAGTTTTTGGTGCTTCACAAACATCATGTAGAGTTTATTATTGTTCTGAAATCTTTATAGTAACAAACTGGATGATAATCTCTTAATTATGAAGGTCTGATGAACCAAAGTGTTTGGAACTGAACTGAACAGAAAGTCTCTAGACCAGATTAAAATCTCCTGTTATTAACGATGGACAACATGGACTTAGATTATTATCACAGTATTTTCTGGTATTTACTGAATAATAAAAGTGATGATAGAAAGTTTAAACACAGCATTGATCAGGGAAATAGTCAAAGCAACACAAATAAAAACTTAGAAGTAACTGAAAAGGTCATTTCAGATTCATTCAGTAGTTCAGTTTTATCACTAAGCAGCTACAAATAGACAGCATTCAATTCAACATATTGACATTAATTTCTGCTAGAATGGAAACAATAGTTGGAAAGTCAGAGATGAAGAATCTCCAGATGATCAGATCATCTCCAGTTTCCTCTTTAAAACTCACAGTTTCAATCTGATCAATAAGTTTTTATTTGGACTTTGTGATCTTCATGCTGAGATCATCAGAGCTGCTGCTTGATCACTGAGATCTTCATCGGTACGATCTTAAATGTTTTATCAGTGGAGAAGAGTGGAAACATCCTGTGAGTGAAGGTGTGTGTGAAGGTGTGTATGTGTGTGTTAGTATCCAGATCAGAGAAGGACAGCTTTCCTCTGTCCCAGTCCAGATTCACTCTGATCCTCTGGAGATTCTGGACTGAGAGACGAGTGGAAGGAGCTGGTGGAGAACGTGCTGAGTATTTACCTGAATAGAAAACTATATACAACCTTCCAGACTTTATGCTTCCCTTCCTCTGAACAGACTCTTCTAACACACCAAGTCTCCAGGCTTTACTGTCTCCAACATCAACATCCCAGCTGTGGTTCCCTGAGTTAAAACCATCAGAACTCACAACAGAATACCACTTAATATCAAATCTCTCTGGATTATCAGGAAGTTGCTGTTCCTCTCCTCCTCTAAAGCTGGTCAGATCTTCAGACAGATAAAGTTCTGGACCAGCCGTGTTTGGGTCCAGAACCAGAGGAGTGTAGGTCACCATGTTCTCCATGTTGCTCCAGATGTTGAAGGCCAGGTTGCCCAGATGTTTGGCCTGGTCTATCAGAGCTCCTGAGGGCAGCTGTGGATCCTCCAGCAGGGGGCAGCGCTGGACTCTTTCCACTGCAGCCTTGTAGTTGTGCAGGAATGAGACGTCTTCAGCTCTCAGCTCCTCCTCTGTGGCTCTGACTGTGTCTGAAAGAGCTGCTATCTCTCTGCTCAGAGCCTCCATCTTCTCCTTCATCATCCCTCTCTTCTGCTCCTCTTCCTCCCTCAGTGCAGCCAGCCTGGCCTCCTCTTCCTCTGCTAGAAACTGATGAAGCTGCTTAAACTGCTCCATAATCTGCCTCTCTGTGTGTCGGGCCTGGACCTTCAGGTGTTCTGCTGTCTGATCAAACTCCTCCTGAACTTTCTTCCTGAGCTCCAGCTTCTTCTTTAAAGGCTCCAGAGTTTCCTGAAGTTTCTTCTTGTGTTGCTGAGCAGCTTCATCGATGGGTTTGAATTCATGGTTTTTGTGTAAATCTGAATCTCTGCAGACGAGACAAACTGGCTGCTGATGGTCCAGACAGAAGAGTTTGAGTTTCTCAGAGTGCAGAGAGCAGAGATCCTCTGAAGCTCTCTGCTCTCTCTGCTGTAAGAAAGACTCACAGAGATTCTTCAGAGCCAGATTAAAAGGTGGATTATCTTTAGAAGATCTCCTTTTACAAACTGGACACTCTCTTCCTGGTTTCTCTCTCCAATATTTCTGCAGACACTCCTTACAGAAGCTGTGGCTGCATGACAGAAGAACCGGATCCTTAAATATTTCCAGACAGACCGGACAGCAGAGATCATCGTCTGATCTGGAAGCCATTTTGTCTCAGAGTGAAGCTGAAATCACAGCAGACAGAAAGTCAAACCAGGAAGTCAGTTTCTCTCCTGTAGAAACTTTCTGAACTTACTTTGACTTTGTCTTGTTTTTCCTCCTGCAGCAGTCTGTGTTTCAGTGTCTAGTTGCTCAGTTCTCTCTCTGTTCTCCTTTTTCAGTGTTAGTTTGATTTCAGTCGGAGACGAAGGCAGGAGTCAAAGGTCATCCTCAGGGTGTTTACTCAATGAGTTTTTCTCTCTCAACTGTTTCCTGTTTTTTCCCCAGGTGTTCCTGTTGGAATCAGTCTTGAGGATGTGTGTCGCCCTCTAGAGGATTTAATCTTAATCTGCAGTTTTAGAAAAACTCTACAGTTTTTTCTGATTCATCAGTTTGTTCCTGCTTTAAATGAAAATCTATTTTCCTCTCATAAAACTCTTCCAGGGTCTCCACTATCTGGGAAATTCAAATGAACACATTTCATGTTGTTTCCTTCTGTTTGCTGTTTTTCTGTCACATTCGGACTCTGGAGGTGAAAATGGTGTTTGGTGTTGAGGAAAACTTTCCCTATTTTCACTACAATAGAGCTTTGGAACTGACGTCACTGTGTGTGATGTTTATGTCTCGCGCAGTCGCTCGGCGCCATCTTTTGAGGCCACAGACCAAAACAAACTTTATTCCGGCATTTTCATTGTGTTACCGACCGCATCGAAGTTGTTTTCAAGTTGGATATTGGAGTAAGGGGCGTTTAGCTCAAAGTTGATCCGATTTATGAACGTTAATTTCGGCCAGCTGTTCTCCACCGCTCCCTCCTCAAGAGCTCGGAGGTTCGGGGACGTCAGTTTCCGAACCAAACACTCCTGTAAATAAATGCCTTGCCTTGTGACCAACTGATACAAAAAAGGGATAATTCATGGTGTTACACGAGGCACACTATCCTCTATTAAAATTTTAAGTCACATACAATATTTTAAATAATTTTAATATTAAATGTTTTCTTCAATAGCTTCCAAATAGCTTCCCCATTAACTCAAAATCAGTGTGAAATTGTTCTTTTAGACTGTACAGATGAAGCACACCCATCTTTATTACATTTTGACCCCTTTTTAATTTTTTAATTTTATATTTTTAAAAATGTTTAAAAATTTTTCATAAAATTTATTACCTCAGATGATCATCACATTTGTTACCTGTAATGTTCAATTACATAGAATTCTAGGACATTACATGTTCACTTCTTACCAGAAATATGTAAAATACAACAAATATTTCCTTAAAGTGTGATCTATTTCATAGTATTTACCTTTATTGTTTACCCTGAACTGTTTAATTAAACATTAAACATTTAAAGATGGGCTCTTTCATCTGGTTTGATTGTTTACATTAAATGTTCACTGCAAAATGTCTGATTATACAATTGTTTACTTTAATCACATAAAATGTTTATTTAAAAATATAATCTTTCATTACATGTATGTTTATTACCTGAAATATTTTAAATATCAAATTTTTACATAAAATGTGATTCACTTCATCACCTGTTTACATGCAACTTGAAGAGCTTGAATCAAACGTTTCATGAATGTTTTACCACATTAAATTATTAAATGACAGAAAACAGACACTTCCAACTGAACACATATTTCAACACCAATGGTTCATGTTCCTCTTCAGAGTCTGCAGCCTTGCTGAGCTTCTCTTCTCCTGGGGTTTCCTCCTCAGCCTCTCCAACTTGCTCCTCTTCTACAGCCTCCGCTGCAGTGTTGTCATTATTGACCTCTTCTGGGGTAAATAATGAAGACACAGTTTTTGTAACTTGTTGATCCACCGTGGTTTTGCTGTATCGCCTCTTTAATTTACATGCATGTCGGTCTGATGTCGTGGCGTTTGCCTCACAGTGACCCAGATTCAGTCTGGATTGAGCTAATATAGTATTTCATACGTTGGTTTGCCTTGAAGAGGACATATCGGAACACACATCAGTATTAATGCTGTAAATTTGATTACACTAGTAAAAGAGTTAACTTCACAATAATGGAATAACCTCGATGTTCACTGACAAAACTCGGACTATGCTACATAAAAAATATAAGCCCGACCTAAACAAGGTTGACCCACTTAAATGAACTCAAAGTAACTGAACATGTGTAACCGGGTTCTGCTTCACTCCACTGTACCAGGCCGGCCCCAGTAACCCCTCGACTCTGCCTTGTGTAGATTTTTAATGAAGATGAGAAGTTTCTGGTTTATCAAGCAGTTTATTTCCTGAATGGGAACATATGGGGAGTTCAAATCAGTGCAACGGCTCCGCTTCATTCAGCACACTAAACTGAGCATTAAGTTATCATTTAACTTAGCACATAAAGTGTTTCATAATATTAACTAAACTAAAAGTACAAAAATTGGTGCTAGGCACACATCGAGTAATTAGTAAATTTCACACTATTTGTCTAAGTTAATAAAAATTATGTTGCTAATACGTTTCTACTGTGTGCTGAAAAACGCAACTCACCTCTCATGCAGCTTTCACAGACTGGCACTGAGTACAGGAGCCAGCAACATTTAACCAGCCACACTAAGAGGGGGCGCTATTTCCCCATTGCACTGATCCATATAAGGCAAGTGGGATTCTACAACTTAAACCTAAACACTGTTACATTCCCCCCTGCTGAATTCCACTTGCACCCCGAAATAAACAAACAAAAACAACATCCATCCCCTCTAAAAAACCAGGTACACCACAGCAACCAGAAGAGAAAAAGAGAACAAAAACAAAATGAATATTCTAGACAATTTTTTTCAATAGTATCTTCACAGCCATTGAGATGTGATAATTCTGTTCAGCAAAGTCCAGGCAGTACAGTTACAAAGAAAGTCCAGTCAGGCGACTATTCTGAAAAGAATCAGTGTAAGAAAAAGTTGGCCAGACCTCTTCATCACACGTGTGGGAAGCATAAAAAAACCCAAAATATGCCGATTACATATTTTTCCATCTTATAACCATACGCCATCCTGATACAGACAAATGATGTGTAGACTAAGTCATCAAATCAGTCTGTGAACTGCTTTGCCTGTAGGGATTTTTAATGTCCAGCAGGTGTCAGTATTCAGTGACACAGTATCAATACAGTTTTGCTATGGGTTGAAACAATACATGACGCCTCATTTACCCATCACTAACCCACATAAGACCTCTTAAATTAATCACAAACCACATAAATGAATCCAGATTGATGCGGTGTGATATAAACCGACCGATTATGACACATTTGGAAGCAACAGAACAGAATTTCTCTGCTTGCTGCTCACCGTCACTTGGACCGGAGTCCTGGGAAAGTTCAACCTCTTCTCCTTGCTCACCGTAACTTGGACTGGAGTCCTGGGAAAGTTCAACCTCTTCTCCTTCTCCTGTCTTAAGACCGATGGGAACCAACTTAAAGGGACTTTACTGCCACCTACTGGTGAAGGACATTGTGTCTGATTCCCCATTTCACTTCTCATAACTTCAATGAAACCAAATCACATAATTGTTATTTACAACATTAATTATTTAAACTTTTGTTAGTAAATATTAACTAACAAAAAAACTGTATTACATGCAAAATGTCTCATTAAGTTTGAGAAAAACATCTGTAGGTGGCTTAACTTAAAGATCACCTGCTGCCATCAAAATCTATTTTAAGTCAACAAGAAAATTGTTTGTGTTTTAACTCAGAAATTAAAGTTCATGAAGTTGATTTAACAAGATAAGTCATCTAAACTTTGTTTTTAAAGTTTTTAAGTCTTGAGTTAACTTTCGGCTTAGTGTTGCAATTTAAATCAAATGATTATTTCACAATATGCCAGAAAAAAACTGTCCTCACCTGGTTAAAGAGCAAACATTGCTCTATTATGTTCACTGACAACATTAAGTTAAAATAACGGTTTATTTTACTTCAAATTCTTCTTTCAATCTCGGATCAAAATCAAAATAAGTAGTTTTATTTATAATTACCCTAAGCATTTAATATAGTTACTCATGGCCAAAAGTTGCACTGCAGTAAGAGTAGTACTACTTCAACATTTATTTACTCAAAAGTAAAAAGTTTCCATTAAAGAAATGATTCAATAGAGTAAAAATCTCTTTGGTAAAAAAGCGACTTAAGTACTGATCAAAAGATCATTTAATATTTAAAAATTACATTATCCGATGGAACTAAATATAAACTTATGAAGAAGTTTTGGTATTTTAAGGACTAAAATGACAATTTTAGTCCTTAACTGTAACATAAAATAACAAAATGAGAAAAAAGAAAACTAAATATTCACTTTGCAGAAAAATACTTTAGTTAGCAAAATAAATATTTAGTTTGTAAACTAAACACATTGCTGGGATAATTTTTAATCATGTATTCAGTAAAATCTAAAATTCAAAAGGTTTTCCTCCTTTACCTCAGATGTGCTGTCTGTTGTCTTAACAGCATGAAAAATATTTTTATGTATTTAAACAATCATTATCTTGAATGGAAAAGACAATAAAGGAATTAAATGATCTATAATCTATCACCTTATCTAAGAATAACAAAATGTCATTTGTTAGGTAGTCTAAAAAAAGGAAAAATCTAAAAATGTGAGAAAAACAAAACAAAAGAGAAATCATTCAATCAAACCCGATTTTGAACATCTGTTGTTTCTGTAGCTACAAATTTTGCACATCAGTCCCAAAGCTACTTATTGTCACCAGGTGTGCAATCAAATGAACCCAGTCTTTTCCTTACAGAATGCTGCTTTTGATGAACAATTTTCAACTGTGAAATGCTTAGAGTTTTAAGTGCTTGAGAAATAGTTATTCTTATTATCTATGGATTTCCATAAATAATACAGTGCTGGCTCTCATTTTCATATTATGGTATGGGGCCATTTCACTGGATTTGTAGGATCAGGACTAAGTGCTCAGCTATATTTTAAAATCGAACTCTTGAACTTGTCAAAATAAGGAAGAGAGTTTCATTATCCAGTTTAAGAAGGCTAATGTCCACTTAAACCTGATTTTAAAGTTGTGTAAAAATCAAGCAGCTAGTAAAACTGTCTTTTTTTAATTTTTGAGTAATTGGGCCTTCAGTCAATATATGTAAAAAAATAATAATCTGATGCGGGCTAAAATGTTATACAACATCCTGACATCCAAGGTTACTGGTTACATATCAATTTTTTTCAGAAATGTATGATCAAACAGCTACATTTATTAAATATCATTACATGTTTCACAGTATAACTGTTGTGAAAAACCAAGATGGCGGCGCCCAAAATGGCTGCGGCTGCATGGGCTCTCGACAACTTGCGAGTATTTGAGCAAAATACGCCGCCTAAAACGCTACAAACTTTGCATCCACTCAGTAAGTTAGCATATGATCGCCAGCGTCTGCTGGAATTACGATCATCAAGTGATTTCGGACTCATAAATACGACTACTCTAGAGTGTTTACGTGATCTCGGAGTGCTACGGAAGCAAGACCCAGCGGCCCGCAGCGCAGCGGACTCGCCTAGCAGCACTAGCCGGAGGAGGAGAAAGCGAAGGCGGTGCGACCGGCAGCGGAAGCGCGGCTGTCGAAGTGGACTAACAGCTAAGCTAAACGCTAACCCCCACAGATCGCCGCTTCCGTCCATCTTCCTCTCCAACGTTCGCTCTCTGGACAACAAAATAGACCATCTGCAACTAGAACTGTCTTCAAAGAGAGAGTTGAGGAACTGCTGCGCTCTCATTCTGACAGAGACATGGCTCAACTCGTCCATACCGGACAACGTTGTTAGCCTGGAGGGGCTCGCTACATTCCGCGCAGACAGGAGCAGCGCTCTCAGCGGTAAAACCCGAGGAGGGGGGCTGTGTATCTACATCAACAACAACTGGTGTAAAAATGCCATGACTGTCGCCAGTTACTGCTCCCCGGACATCGAGCTTCTGACTGTTAACTGCAGACCATTCTACCTGCCCAGGGAGTTTACTGTTGTTAGCATCACTGCCGTATATGTGCCCCCCAGTGCTAACACTAAAGAGGCTATGAGTGTTCTCTACCGGACCATCAGTGAGTTGCAATCCTCACACACAGAGGGCGTTTTCATCATTGCTGGGGATTTTAACCAGGCCAACATGAAGACTGTTCTCCCTCACTTCAACCAATATGTGGATTTTCCAACCAGGGGAGTGAATACTCTAGACTTGGCCTACACCAACATCAAAGAAGCATTCAGAGCAGCCCCCCGCCCCCACCTCGGTTCTTCAGACCACCTATCTGTTATGCTAATTCCTGCATACAAGCCCCTGCTGATCAGAACAAAACCTACAGTGAGGCAGGTGAGAGTGTGGACTGAGGGGGCCATGGAGGCACTTCAGGACTGTTTTGAGTGCTCTGACTATGAGATGTTCAAGGCAGCAGCCACTTACAACGACCAGATCAACATCGATGAGTACGCCATGACTGTGTCAGCCTACATCAACAAGTGCACAGAGGACGTCAGCATCACTAAGAACATTATCACCCGGGCCAACCAAAAACCCTGGATGACTAAGGAGGTACGTGAAATGCTAAAAGCACGGAACTCAGCCTTCAAGTCTGGCGACAAGGAGGCACTGAGGACAGCGAGAGCCAACTTGAACCGTGCTATCAGGTTAGCAAAACGAACCCACAGTCGAAAAATACAGGAGTTCTTCCACGACACCAGCAACACCAGAAGTATGTGGCAAGGCATAAAGGCGATCACAGATTACAATCCATCCTCCCCCCCAGTGGGTGAAGTTGATGCTGACTTTCTAAATGGACTCAATAACTTCTTTGGGAGGTTCGAGGCACTGAACAGTACTACGGCAAAGAAAACTGTTCCCCACCAGGAAGAGGAGGCACTCTGCCTGGACACAGCCGATGTGTTGAAGACTCTGGAAAGAGTCAACCCACGGAAGGCCCCAGGCCCCGACAACATACCTGGGCGGGTGTTCAGGGAATGCGCAGGTCAGCTGGCTGGTGTCCTAACAGACATTTTTAACACCTCACTGGACCAAGCCACAGTGCCAGCCTGTCTCAAAACTGCCTCCATCATTCCGGTGCCGAAGAAACCTCAAGTCACCTCTTTCAACGATTACCGGCCTGTGGCACTGACTCCCATCATGATGAAGTGCTTTGAAAGGCTGGTAAAAGAACACATCGTCTCCAGACTCCCCTCCACATTCGACCCGTTCCAGTTTGCCTACCGCCGAAACCGCTCCACTGAGGACGCCATCTCCTCCGCCCTACACCTGAGCCTGGCTCACCTGGAGGAGAAGAACACTCATGTGCGGATGTTGTTCCTGGACTTCAGCTCAGCGTTCAACACAATCATCCCACAGCATCTGGCAGGAAAACTGGGACACCTGGGCTTCAGCACCCCCCTGCGAAACTGGCTGCTAGACTTCCTCACCGACAGACCTCAGTCAGTCCGGATCGGACAACACACCTCCGATGTCATCACCCTCAGCACAGGCTCCCCTCAGGGCTGCGTCCTGAGCCCTCTGCTGTTCACTCTGATGACACACGACTGCGTCCCCAGGTTCGCCACCAACCACATCGTGAAGTTCGCGGACGACACAACGGTGGTGGGCCTCATCAGAGACGACAACGACCTGGACTACAGAGAGGAGGTGGAGCAGCAGGTGGACTGGTGCAGAGACAACAGCCTGATCCTGAACGTTGACAAGACGAAGGAGATGATCGTCGACTTCAGGAAGAACCGGCCCAGCCACGCTCCACTGCTCATCAACAGCTCGGCTGTGGAGGTGGTCAGCAGCACCAAATTCCTGGGGGTGCACATCACTAACGACCTCACCTGGACTGTGAACACCACGTCTCTGGCCAAGAGGGCACAGAAACGTTTGTATTTCCTGCGGAGGATGAGAAGAGCACACCTGCCCCCGCCCATCCTCAAGACGTTCTACAGAAGCACCATAGAGAGCATTCTGACCAGCTGCCTCTCTGTGTGGTGTGAAGGCTGCAGCGCCTCTGACTGGAAGAACGTGAGGAGAGTGGTTCGGACAGCAGAGAGGATCATCGGGGCCCCCCTTCCCTCCATCCAGGACATTTCATCCCAGCGCTGCGTGTCCCGAGGCCGAAACATCATCAGTGACCCCTCACACCCCCACCATGGACTGTTCTCCCTGCTGCCCTCTGGAAAGAGGTTCCGCAGCATCCGGTGCAGGTCCACCAGGTTCCGAAACAGCTTTTTCCCACTTGCCATCAGACTGCTGAACTCTTAACTGGACTGCACTCAAAAACTGGTCTCCACTTCATACCTTGCACATATACATAGCTACGTAACTTCCATTTTACTGTCAGTCCTGCACTTAATATTTTATATTCATATTTTATACTGTATTTTATTTTATTCTGGAGTAACCTCACAACATTGAAAGCTCAAAACATTGTCCTGAGCCGTATGCAACGAAATTTCGTTCTGTATACACCCTGTGCATGCAAAATGACAATAAAGTCAGTCTAAGTCTAAGTCTAAGTCTAAGTCTGATGTAACCAAAAGAACGATTCAGGAGCAGCTCTGTGTGGATTGTTTGTTTAAAGCCTCAGTACTTTAATAAACAAGTTAATATATATAATTCAGCAGAATACAAGCAAAACCTTCCATGTGTAGAAGGTAAATGTCATCACTGTGAATAAGATATTGTTTGGGAAAGATGTGTGCAGCATATAAAGTTTCGCTCCACCCGTATCTCCCTTGTCAAATAATAAAAAAAAGTTTCAAAACCGTTGTCACAACAACCACCACAGAGCATTGATAAACCACATTATGGCTATAAGACTTCACATTGACCAAAAGCAGTCTTCCATTCAAACAATTCAAATAAAACTCAATAAATGAAGGTTTAAGTGATTATTTTAATATTAAATACTCTGGTGCTACCCTGCCTAAAATCCCCACATTTCTGTAATAAATAATAATTTTGTAGAAATAAACAAACAAACGACAAAAAAGGAACAAACCCCCAAAACAGTGTGACAGTAAAATTAATTTCAATGCACAAAGAGGCAAAATTAAATAAAACATGATTAGGAAACAAAAGCAGGAAGAATCAAGTATAAATTCTTCTCTTTTGCAAACCTTTCTTATTTGATTAGCTTCATATTTGCTCTTTTCTATTTATTCTGTTGATTTCACTTGCACCAGGAAACTCAGGAAGGGCCCATAAATCATACAAAATGTCACCATCGAAACTATGTGCAGCCATGCTGATGGTTCTCTAAGGGAAAAAGCAGGAAAACTTTAAGCCTCCAGAATAACACCAAGCTCAACTGAATACAAATTACGAATAGAATAAGATATTCCTTATTATCCCACAATGGGAACATTTCTGTGCAACAAAAAGCAATGATAGCAAATAGACTCACACAGAGATAGAATATAATACATATGAATATAAAAACAGAATAAAAATACTGTACTGTAAGGGCAAAATTCAAATATATATACCGTGTAGCTATCAAAACGCGCAAATTGCTTGTTGTTAAGGAATCATGGCTATTTTTGATGGTTTAATATAAGTTAAGCTAATGCCATGTGTGTTTAAGTAGACCAACATTCCTTTGGACAAAAGCAGATGCAAGCAGGAGTTCACAGATAAACATTTTCTGGCAAGGTTGTAACTTAGAGCAGCCATAAAACACTATGCTCTTGAAAGGTTTTAAATTAGGAGGCCATAAAGAATATCTTCCCCGGCTCGCAGGTCAGAGGTCGGGGGTGTCTCAGGAGTTCAGAGTTGCATCTGGAGTTGATCACAACTTAGGAATCTTGGAAACACTGAGGTTTAATTTCTGATACACCTTTTTAATATTAATAGCAATAGTGTGTTAGATTAAAATATATTACCCAAGATACAAGTACTAATCTAGTTAAATGGAATGTATTTGAAAATGTACTAACTATGACAATATCGGAAACCAAAAGGGAATGGTTTGAATGTTATGTTTTACAGGATGAAAAAGACTTCTATCTCATTATTGTTTGTGATAAGGTAAAGATTCAAATCTTTGGAGAAGCTGACTGCAGAGGAGCAAGATAGGTTTTGTGAAAATAACTTATAACTTTAATAACTAGAATGACTCTTGATATTTGTCATTAAAACTCAGGGGAAGGTCTAAGTATTTTCCAAGGTAGCTCTTGGTTGGTCAAAACAGAGGTACGCCCTATTTGCATATATTAACAAAGAGAAACGCCTTCACTAGAAAAGGGAATGCTCAATAATAAGAATTCAGACAGCTGCCCTGTTTTGCTTTTAAGCATCAGCTGTCTCCAAAGGTGCCTTTGTTCTTATTCTTTTAATTCTTTTGTCTCAGGTAAAGAAATGTACTTTTGTGTACTCTGAAGTTTTCTTGTTAAATTCATACGGTGTTTTCTATTGAATTAAACTTTGTATTTCTGTGACGTCATCGTGCCTTGCCGTTTCCTTGCCGGCCGTGACGACATCCACTCGGGACCCGGGCATCCAGGAGGAAAAGGAGAGCCATGCTGTTTCCAAAACTTAAGCTAACCTATTAACTTTCCTCCTTAACAATTTGGGGGCTCGTTCGGTTGCGGATTCTGAGCGGGTGGCTCTGTCACGCGCTGGCCCGGTTCGGCTCGGACGCTACAGTCGGGTAAGACTCTTTGATTTGTTTCCGTGTCTGCGACACGTGGGCGATCGGTGCTGGCTGTTTTGGTGTGTGACTACAGGGCTGGAAGCTGCAGATGTATGTAGATGCTTCTAAAAGATTTTGTTGTTAATAGCTTTGAATAGACACGGGTACAGAGGATCGTGGCAGGTCCAAGCAGTCGGCTTAACGTTACCGCTGTTATAAGGCTAGGTTTTAAGTGAATTTTTCCTGAAGGCTTAATTCTGTCCCTTCGAAAAAATTGGGAAAGTTTGTGTCTAGGTTGAATCACCTTTCTGTGGCAGGATTAAGGACTGAGATTTGAGTTGTATCACTCGGAGGACTAAGATAGAGTTGTATCACTCGGAGGACTAAGATAGAGTTGTATCACTCGGAGGACTAAGATAGAGTTGTATCACTCGGAGGACTAAGATAGAGTTGTATCACTCGGAGGACTAAGTTTATAAGTTTTTTGCCGGCATTTTATTTTGATTTTTTATTTTATTTTTTCTCCCCTCTGTCTTGTAGGTTTGTCCGAAACTGTGTTTTGTGTCTCTGTGTTTCTCTGTGTTTCTTTGTGTTTCTCTGTGTGGAGATCTGTGCTTGTTGCTGAGACACGAGGCTGTTTGAATCTGTGTGCGTATCTGCGTGTGTGTGTGCGTGTGTGTGTGTGTGTATGCTAATTGCCTTGAGCGGAACGCTGTGTTTAAAAAAGCGCTGCTTGTGTGAATTTGCGTGGTTTTTGCTACATTTATTGTACAGTTATTATGGATACTGGGTTGACAAATGATGTTATAGGCCATTCATATAGTCTGGCTCCGTGGAAAACTCTGCGGGACCAGATTGCGGACTTCATTTGTATTTATGATAAACAACTTGGTCTGAATTCGCTTGATGTGACGGCGGAGGAATTGAAAGTCAGGTTGGAAAATGCGGTCAGTAAAAACAATGAACTCCTAAGTGCTGAAAAGCCGTTAGGACTGATTCTGAATGCTTGTCTAAGTCAGGCTTCAGCTGATAGGGATGCGGTGCGTGGTGAAAAGGATGGGGCTACTCTGTTTCGCAGAAAGAAACTAATTAAAAAGCTGGAGAACGCGGAACAGGATAGGCAATTCTGGGCTAAACTTCTGGTGGGTTGGCAAGGGACGGATCACCTTTATGGAAAGGGTTTGGTTACGAAGGCTTCGGACTCATTACACGCCCCGGTTGATCTTTCGGGGGTTTCCTCTGACCGGCCGAAACAGAAGTTTAATCCATCTGTTGCTTCACCCCCACCCCCATATAATGACACTAATCCCTCTTGCACGGGGCTGTATCCAGTGTTGGATGTTCGCAGGGGCACCGCTGAATGGGATCTCCTGAGGGTTCCTCCTCAGAGTTCTTCTGCTCCACCGGCGCGGGAGGATCCCGATTTAATGACGCCATGCCCGGCGTCACCTCTTGCTGTTCGCTCTGTTTCTGATAGTCTTCCTATGGCGGATCGGGTTCAACGTGAAAAACTTTGTTTTTCTAGATATCCTTTGGCGACTTCTTCAGGTGTGGCTCAGGTTTCACGTCAGTTGAGCAGCCCTGCACCTTCCTTAGACTCTTCCTCACAAGAGGGGGAGCAGGGGGAGGTTCAGTTGAATGTAGATGTGTCACTGGTTGGCCGTCTGGTTGAGGAGCCCCCACCCATTCGGGGAAACTCAGTGTCTTCTCCTCATATTTTGAAAGATCATGTGAAGTTTACCTCCGCTCCGATGCAGCTTCGGAGTGGACGTACACTGTATGACATGCAGAGAAGGGATGTTAGTCCCTCCCCTCGTGGGGTGAGCACACCACGGAGGGGCGGTGCCACCTCTAATGCTGTCACTTTTCGGGAACGACTTTCAAGTTTAGGCAGGAAATCACAGGGGGGTATGGATGATTGGGACTCAGACCTTTCAAATGGATCGATTCATTCTGAGGACCTGTCAGTACGTTCTGACAGTTCTTCTCCATATGCTATGCCTTTAATAGTTTCACGCCAAGGACACAGATACAAGCCGTTTTCTTTTGGAGATTTACAGACCCTTATTGAAAAATTACCATCTTTGGTGGACGGTGCTATTCCTTGGTTACATGCATTAGATTCACTGACAGGGGGGTTGACCTTAGCATTGGGGGATTTCAGGGCAATTTTGAATCGTTCAACAACGACAACAAATTGCCGTGATGTCGAGCTGTCTGCGGGAACTATGAACTTCCCTGATGAGACGCCTCTTACAGCTGTTCTGACTCCTGTGGGTGCGGCCTTGAGGGATATATTTCCTCCTGTGTCGCTGTCACTTATTCCAAAGTTTTTCTGGGATTCCAAAGAACACCCAAAGGTATTTTTAGACAAAGCCATAGATATTTGGAGGCGACAGTCTGGGGTTCATCCAGCTGTTGCTACATTAATGAGGGAACATTTTCGTCAAGCTGTTTTAAATGGTGTCCCTACTTCTGTCGCTGCTTCAATGGGGACAAACCCGGAGTTGAGATCTTGTGACCATGCGAAGTGGGAATTGCATTTGTTGCATAATATGCAGGTTTTTCAGGATAAGGAGAAAGAGAAGGAGAGAGAGCAAGAAGATCTTAAGAATCAATTATTGAAACTTCAAATAGGAGAAGCTAAACAGAAATTTAATCTTGCAAGACAGGAAAGACAGGAGGTTAGAGCTATGTTGGCGGCTGTTGCACGCGCTCCTCTTCCGGTGTTTCATTCTGGTCCTGGCGTGTCAGCTCCTCGTTTTCGGCCTGGTCCTCCGGGGTGGCGTGGGGGCAGACGGGGAAGGCCTGCAGTGTCGGTCGCGCGAGGAAGGGGTGGACGCGGCAGAGACAGGTGTTTTTATTGTGGGGAGGAGGGTCACTGGGTTCAACAGTGCCCTCATTATATATCAGATGGTGCGTTGCCGGACCTGACATCACAACAAACTCCGAATGCTGCATTGCTTCCGCAACGTCCAGGACAGTTTTCTCAGGCTGGACAGTATTGACACACCCCGGTGAAGAACCTATGTCAGGGAGCTTTGGCAGATCCCCTGATTGATGTGACAGTTGATGGACAATCATTACCATTTTTGGTGGATACAGGGGCAACATATTCCACCATGAATGCTGTCATGCCTTCACACAAACTTTCTGATCAGACAATATCAGTGGTTGGTTTTTCTGGGGTGAAACAGACTCTGCCAATCTCCACGCCTCTGCACACGGTTGTGGGCAGACAGAAAGTGACGCATCCTTTTGTGTGCTCCCTCTCATCTCCCGTTAATTTACTAGGGAGGGATTTGTTGATTGCTCTGGGGGCAACTATTTTGTGTGGACCTGATGGATTACTTGTCACTTTTCCTGATGGATCGTCTCACGCCTGTTCTCCGGTTTATACCCATGGACAGTTTTTGCTGCAACAAGCTGAGGAGCAACTGGCTGACATATACTGGGGGCGTTTACAGCCGGAAAAGACTGATCATGCTGGAATTCTGTCTTGTTTTCTGCTTTGGAAGCCCTGGATTCAAGCGCTTGCTCCGTATGGTCCGACCCCTGATCTGCCCCATGTTACTTTGTTTTATGACCGAGACCAGACTGAATGGTTCCAGGAGCAGTTTGAGACACATTTAGCCGGTGGTGACTGGACTGTATTTTCACAGGACATTTATGTGGCACCGGAGGGGGTGGCTGCAGCTGTTGATCTGACTCAAGATCAGTCGTTTTGGTATAAAATGCAAGATGAAGCTGTTCCACATATTTCTTTGGCTCTCCATCCTGGCCATCAGGCCATGGAATTAGGGGGCGTGGTAAAGCGCTCCCTGGCAGTCTTAGACTGGCAGGCAACTGTTAATACAGACCTCTTTTTCTCTCCTTCTACAAACACCTACAGAATAAAGTGTTCTGCTGTAGACTCTGTAGTTTTGGAACATCTTCAACTTCCTAGGCATCATGGCAGGGAGTTGACTGATCATCCAACTGCAGCTGCAATGTTGGCTTCTCTGCCTGAATGTCTGTGGGCAACGGGTCCTACGGATGTGGGGCTCGTTGATGTCACACCTGTCACTTTTGATTTGCGACCGGGCCCTCCTATTTGGAGGTCTCAGTATCCTCATAAGCAGGCGGCAGAAGAGGGACTAGCGGAAACTATTGGGGGTCTTCTGGAGGCTGGTGTGTTAGAATCTTCCACCTCTTCCTGGAACACTCCTATTTTACCAGTCGAGAAGAAAGGGACGGGTAAATACCGCATGGCACATGATCTCCGGACAATTAATTCCGTTTTATTGACCCCTACGGTGCCAGTCCCTAATCCTCATGTTGCATTAACGAACCTTGATCCCTCTCAGACTTGGTTTTCTTGTGTGGACCTTGCTAACGCTTTCTTTTGTCTCCCATTGGCTGAGGAATGTAGAGATGTGTTTTCTTTCACCTACGGGGGTCAGCAGCTGAGATATACGCGTTTGCCTCAGGGTTTTGCTCTCTCCCCAGGGCTCTTTAATCAGGTTTTGAAACAGCAGTTAGCAGACTGCTCGTTACCGGACGGTGTGACTCTGATTCAGTATGTGGATGATCTCATGCTGGCAGCACAGTCGTTGGAGTCCTGCATTGAGGCCACGCGACGTTTGCTGTCACACCTTGCTGACAGAGGTTTTAAAGTGAGCAGGTCTAAATTGCAAATTGCGAGAAAGCAGGTTTCTTTCTTGGGGCGGACTATCACTGCGACTGGCACTCAGATGTCTGCCAGTCACAAATCTGCTATTCTCGATCACCCTAAACCACACACGGTGAAAGACATGCTGTCCTTTCTTGGTTTGACTGGATATAGTAGGAACTATGTTCCTAACTATACTGGTTTGACAGACCCTTTACGGGCATTAGTCAGGGAGCATGGGACTCGTAAGCTCAACCAGGCTTTGACTTGGAATGTGGAGGCGGAAGATGCTTTTATCTCTCTGAAACAGCAATTGGCTGCTGCTGCCCAGTTGGCTGTCCCAGATTATGCTTCGCCCTTTTATTTGGATGTTTCTGTTACAGAACTGACGGTTAATGCAGTTCTGTTTCAGAAAAAAGGGGGAGACAGGAGAATCCTCCAATATGTCAGCGCAATGTTGGATCCGATGGAGAAAAGACATCCGACATGTACAAGACATGCAGCAGGTGTGGGAAAAATGATTCAAAAGACAGCACACATTGTGATGGGTCATCCATTACAGGTTATGACATCACACAGTGTGGTGGCATATGTGAATTCACAACATTTCACATTAACTACATTGAGACAACAAAAACTGAGCAAAATTCTGGAATCACCTAATATAACTTTTGTACATAACGGAGCGAATATGGCTGACAGGATGCAAGATGGACAGCCACACAACTGTGACGAATTAGTATTGAAGGAAGAAAAGATAAGACCAGACCTACAAGCTTCTCCTCTAGAAGGTGAAGATGTGAAAAATTTTTATACAGACGGTTGCTGTTTTAAACATGACACAGACGGTTTGAGAGCAGC
Organism: Xiphophorus hellerii; assembly: GCF_003331165.1. Classification (NCBI taxonomy): domain Eukaryota; kingdom Metazoa; phylum Chordata; class Actinopteri; order Cyprinodontiformes; family Poeciliidae; genus Xiphophorus; species Xiphophorus hellerii. Next base: position 1,951,788 of record NC_045679.1, read on the forward strand.
ATATGCGATAGTGGAAGACTTGGGCAGTGAGTTTCATGTTTTGAAGGCAGAAAAGCTGCAGGGTGCCCAATCAGCACAGAGGGCAGAAGTAAAAGCAATGGTCGAAGCACTGAAACTAGCTGAGGGAATGAGGGTGAATCTTTACAGTGATTCAGCTTATGTGGCTAGCGCTGTACATGTGGAACTTCCTCAGTGGCTCAGAGCAGGATTTATGACTGCAACACAAAAGCCCATAAAACATGAAACTGAAATGAAAGAATTGGCAGAAGCATTACTCTTGCCTCAATCTGTGGCTGTGATTAAATGCAAGGGACATGATCAGAGCAAGACCAGAGTTGCAGCAGGAAACGCAGCCGCAGATGAAGCCGCTAAGAGGGCAGCGGGATACCTGACATCTATGGTGATGGTAAGTACTGAACTTGAACAGGTCGAACAAAATCACCTTGAAAAAATTATTTCTCATCAGAAAACCGTGTCACCTGAGGAACGATCAGTCTGGAGAGCAAGAGGTGCCGTCTGCAATGAAGGACTCTGGCGGGGACCAAATGGTAAAGTAATTCTTCCTCCAAATATGAGATTCCAGGTTTTCCAGGAAGCTCACGGACTCGGACATGTGGGTATTGCACAGATGCTGAAAAATCTAGAGCACTGGTGGCATCCATTTTTGAGAGACATGGTTAAGGACTATGTGAAAACATGTGAAATTTGTGGACAACACAACGCAAAACCAACTATTAGGCCACCAGTGGGACATTTCCCTTGTACTACACAACCGGGTAAGGAAATAATTATTGATTTCACAGACATGGTAACACCCGTTAGAGGATACAGGTATGTATTAATGTGTGTGGATGCATACTCGGGCTGGCCAGAGGCGTGGCCAGCGAAAAAGGAGGACAGTAAAACTGTCATAAAGTGTCTGATCAATCATTACATTCCGACCCATGGATTTCCAGAGAAGGTGAGATCAGATAACGGCACTCATTTTAAGAATCAAGATCTGCAGAAAGTGGAGCAGCTGCTTGGATTGAAACATTCTTTCGGTACAGTATACCATCCCCAGTCACAAGGCAAGGTCGAGAGGTTAAACCAAACTATCAAACAAAAATTGGCCAAAGTATGTGCACATACCAAATTAAATTGGGTTGATGCTTTGCCTATTGCTTTGATGTCTGTTCGAATGTCTATTAATCAAACAACAGGGTTTTCTCCATTCGAGCTCCAGACCGGACGGATTTTTCCAGGACCTGGGAGTCGCGTGCCTGGATGGAAAGGTGAACTTGCACATTTATCTCATAAAGATTTCTTTACTGAGTTACAGAGTCTGGCTGCGGAATTTGCGAAATACCAGACGGCACAGGAGCGTCCAGCTTCAGGACCAGTTCCAGGAATCGACTGGGTGCGCCTGAAGGTCATCAAACGGAAGTGGTCTGAACCTCGCTACACCGGACCATACCGAGTAGTGGAGAGGACGTCTCATGCTGTTCGTCTACAAGGGAAAGGAGACACCTGGTTTCATTGGAGTCAGTGCACAGCTGCCGAGGAGCCACAGCGTGCGCTCCGTGATGTACAGGAAGAGCTTCGACTTCAATCTTCGGACGAGGAGCAACGTCAGGCGCTTCCAGGAGGGAGTGTAGCAGGAATTCCTGCCACAACCACTTCAGGTTCCTGAAATTCAAAGTTTAAAAGGCTCGGACAGGCATAATAATCCTGTTCCGATGTCCTTCCATTGAGGAAGAAGGAGATTTCATACTCTCCTTAAAAACTCACTGGAATATTGGCATAATAATCCAATTTTCAGTGAGCAACGGCTGCGAAGGTGGAAACTTGAGGTTTCCGACCGAGAAGGATCAGGCTACGAGAAGATCCACATAAACTCATTTTATTGCGAGTTTCGTTTTTGCGAACTGTAAAAGAACTTTCGTCTTTGCGCGTAATTTTTATCATTTTTTGAAGAAGACTTCATATTTTGTTTTTTACAGACTTTTAAAAAAAAAAGAGAAAACTATTGTGTAATTTTTTATCTCTGCATGTTTTTGATTGGTGGCGGGTATATTTTTAAAATTTCCAGAATAATTTTTAGCTATTGTTATATACATATTTTAGTCTTATTTTTGCATTTTTACATTTGGGGCTGTTCTGTGTACTGTGTTTTTGGGTTGTATTCTGATAATTGAGTTTATGATTTTTCATATTTGTAGAAAGATAAGTGCCTTTCACGCTTAATTATACCGGTGCAACTTTGCGGTTAAAAGGTGAGTATTAAATTTGTTGAATAACGCAGGATTACATTTGACAGGGTCGCAGGATGGGGTTCATCTTAAGATACATGAACTGGGAGTGGAAGTTTTTGCTAGGTGTGTTTCTTGAACTCAATTTGTTGGGAATGTGGGTTTTCGGAGGATCCACGAATGGACTCATTTCCTCACAGACACTTAATCTCCGACCGAGTCTTGTCGAGTGCGGAGTGTCTTGCGGAAATGCGACTGTTCGTGTGGAGCGTTCTTTAAGTCCTCCTGTTGATAAGTGCCTCACTAAATATCGTGGAATTGAGTTGAACTATACTCTGGGTACTGTAACTAATTATCAAATTGATCTGTGTGAGGTCATTCGTCGCTGCTGGTCGACCCCTCAATCCTGGCAGAAGACTTCTGTGTATTTGTGTGGTGATCTGACCTTTCAACGACATTGTATTACTCAGGAAAATGGGGTTCGACACTTGTGTCCCACTTGGAAATCGGCCTTCAGATGGGTGGGATCAAGTTGGAGTCCACCGTATGCTCATAAATCTGTCACTGAATATGACAAGGTTACCATAAGACGAGGGACTTTAAGACATTCTCCACCGACGGGTAAAAATCCTTTAGTGCTAACCATTTCCTCGATGCATGATGTTTTCTTTAAACAGTATCCGGCAGATTCAGCTGTTTATTTGACTCTAGGTGCTTCGGTTGATGATAAAGATCCACTTGGGGTTATTAAAATTAATATGGTCAGACCTGAGGGGGAGGACGACAGGGATATGGCAATTCCGGATCGGCATGCGGCTAAGATTGATTACACAGCCGTTTCACCATTGGACATCATTCAAACAGCGACTGGGTATAGGGAAAAAAATTTATGGCTGAATTGGATGGTTCAAACGGCTAAAGAAACTAATATTGGGAACTGCATTGCATGTGCTACAGCTAGACCTCATTTGTATACTGAACCTGCCCCATTACACTTGGGAGATAGTTGGGGTTTTAATTGCATGCTGAGACTAACAACTGAGGCAGATCCCGTAAATTGTGATGCGCTTGCCAAAATATATCCACCTATTAATAACTATACTCAGACGGGAACTTTTCTTCCGTATAAGGGTGAAGGGTTGTATGTGTGTTTTAATTTTACTCATCTTAAGCCCGATTTTAATATAGGACAGATTTCCAGTGATTGGTGTAATGTTACTTTAAGAGCGGCCGGACTCGGGAGTTGGGCAAGAGCTGGTCTTTATTATTTTTGTGGGGGTGATAGATTATATGTGCGTATTCCTCCTAAGACTGTTGGAGTATGTGCTATGACTCGCCTGGCTGTGCCGCTTATGGTTGTGGGTGAAAGACTTGATCCTGTGGGACCGGAGCAGGTGCTCACCTTACAGATACAGGGGCACAAGAGACAGGTGCGTAATACACGTTTTGATACTGCATTTGATTTGACTACTAATTCTCCCACTTATGTAGATGCCATCGGCGTGCCGAGAGGGGTCCCGGATCAATATAAATTGGCGGATCAAATTGCAGCAGGGTTTGAAAATATGCCAGTGTTATCAGCTCTTTTTCCTATCACGCCGAATAAAAATGTTGATAGGATAAATTATGTCCATTATAATCTTTTGAGGCTAGCGAATCTGACCAGGGATGCTGTTGGGGGTTTGAAAGAGCAGTTAGCTCCTACTTCTTTAATGACAATTCAAAATCGGATGGCGCTGGACATGCTGTTGGCCGAAAAGGGTGGAGTCTGTTTTATGTTCCAGGAGAGCTGCTGTACTTTCATTCCGAACAATACGGCCCCTGATGGATCTGTCACTCGAGCGTTGGAAGGTTTGAGACTTTTGAGTAACACTATGCATGAACATTCAGGTATTGATGGCGGCTTGGACAGGTGGTTCTCTACTATGTTTGGTAAATGGAAAGGGATTGTTATGTCATTGTTAGTTTCGGTGGCTACGTTTGTGGCCGTAATAGTCACATGCGGATGCTGCTGTGTTCCGTGTATACGCTCGCTTATCATTAGGCTTATTGCAGTTTCAATTGAGAAGGGAAGCAGCGGCCCACCGCCTCCACCGCCCTATCAGATGCTTTTTCGGGGAGCTGCTGATGGGGGGGTTGTGGAGCTGGGCGGTTCTGTTTGAACAGGGGGAATTGTATTTGAATTGTTATTTCATTTAGTATAGTACGTAGTTTTAGTTCCTCTATTAGAATGCATAATCGATTTGTTTGTGAGGTCTGATTTATATAATTCTCAGACCTCAACAGGGGGAATTGTTAAGGAATCATGGCTATTTTTGATGGTTTAATATAAGTTAAGCTAATGCCATGTGTGTTTAAGTAGACCAACATTCCTTTGGACAAAAGCAGATGCAAGCAGGAGTTCACAGATAAACATTTTCTGGCAAGGTTGTAACTTAGAGCAGCCATAAAACACTATGCTCTTGAAAGGTTTTAAATTAGGAGGCCATAAAGAATATCTTCCCCGGCTCGCAGGTCAGAGGTCGGGGGTGTCTCAGGAGTTCAGAGTTGCATCTGGAGTTGATCACAACTTAGGAATCTTGGAAACACTGAGGTTTAATTTCTGATACACCTTTTTAATATTAATAGCAATAGTGTGTTAGATTAAAATATATTACCCAAGATACAAGTACTAATCTAGTTAAATGGAATGTATTTGAAAATGTACTAACTATGACAATATCGGAAACCAAAAGGGAATGGTTTGAATGTTATGTTTTACAGGATGAAAAAGACTTCTATCTCATTATTGTTTGTGATAAGGTAAAGATTCAAATCTTTGGAGAAGCTGACTGCAGAGGAGCAAGATAGGTTTTGTGAAAATAACTTATAACTTTAATAACTAGAATGACTCTTGATATTTGTCATTAAAACTCAGGGGAAGGTCTAAGTATTTTCCAAGGTAGCTCTTGGTTGGTCAAAACAGAGGTACGCCCTATTTGCATATATTAACAAAGAGAAACGCCTTCACTAGAAAAGGGAATGCTCAATAATAAGAATTCAGACAGCTGCCCTGTTTTGCTTTTAAGCATCAGCTGTCTCCAAAGGTGCCTTTGTTCTTATTCTTTTAATTCTTTTGTCTCAGGTAAAGAAATGTACTTTTGTGTACTCTGAAGTTTTCTTGTTAAATTCATACGGTGTTTTCTATTGAATTAAACTTTGTATTTCTGTGACGTCATCGTGCCTTGCCGTTTCCTTGCCGGCCGTGACGACATCCACTCGGGACCCGGGCATCCAGGAGGAAAAGGAGAGCCATGCTGTTTCCAAAACTTAAGCTAACCTATTAACTTTCCTCCTTAACATTGTGAACTCTGGCAATTTATCTACTCAAGAGTGCTAGCTTAAATCTATGTAAACCTTCACAAATGCCTTCTACATTGATACAAAATATGCCCACACAATATGAACGATGCACATTCACAAAATATGTGGAAGCACAAGTTCACTAATATAATTTAGCTCATTAAGGCTGAGTTATAGTCGCGCTACTGAAAGTTAGTGCTGAGCGCGCGAGCCAAGACAGCGATGTGACGTTTATAGTTAAACGTCACATATTCACATAAAACGAGCCTATATACAAGGATTATATAAGAGCTGCTCTGCAAGAGCTTCCAAATAGTCCAGTTTGTGTGAACGGTGGTGTCTAAAAAAAATTCAGAGTTACACGACCAGACGCTGTGACAACACGCGAGGGTGATATCGACACTCGACGCGTCAATAAACCTAACTTTACCTGCTCATAATGAAATATTGGCATTTCATTTTTATTGGTCACTGAATTATGAAACCAAAAGGGAATTTCCTTATCGCGCTATCTTTACTATTATTAATTTTCAAGCAACACATTAGCAACCACACACAAGGAATCAATTGTTAGCTCTACTTAGCTCTGAACTCCACCGACCCCATGATGAGAGGAGAAAGAATGTTCTGAAGGAGCAGAAGATTGGTTGGTTTTGGAAAACAACTCTAGGTCACAAACAAAGCACAAGTTCAACAACAATGAAACCACGTTTCGTTTTATAATTCAGTGATGGCCAGTCAAAATGAAATGTCGCTATTTCATTCTGTATGTTAATCACCTCCCAAGACTTCAATCAGCTAAATAAAACATACATGTAAACCTCCAAAAAATAAAAATAAAAAAGTCTATACAAAATGTCTCCACACTCTCTGACCAGGAAATATGAAATACACATTCACAAAACCAATGTCAACATTTGTCACACACATAGAAAAAAAAAAAAAAGCAACCTGACAGCCAAGGTTACTGGTTACTTGGACACATATATTTTTGCAGGTCTTACAACGTACAGCTATGATTAGCTTTATTTTACATTGATATATGGTCTTGCTACGGCCATAACTGTGTGTTTGTACAAACATTACATCTCTAGTGGAGTTTTTTGACATCCAATATGAAAATATCTACGTAGTGAAAGAGCCTATCGATTTAACATGGCTCCTCTCCTCTTGCGTACAGTGATGAACTTTATTTTTTATTTTTGAAACAATACAATGTGCCTTCAGTAGCTCATGTATCATGTACATGTTAATGATGAGCCGGCATGGCCAAAAAATTCCAGAGTCATTTTTTTGGTCCCAGTCCAGCCCTGGTCACACCCCCATGAAACATATAAATATGACCTGCAGTTGTTCCTCAGCTAGTTGACATCAATATCTGCTGCTGTTTCCACTGAGACCTTCCTGGCTGACTGACTGACAAGATGAAGACTCTCTTCATTTTAGTGGCTCTGCTCTATTTCTGTGCTGGCAGCTTTGGTAAGAGTTGTGTATTAAGTTCAGGTGTTAGTATTTGTTTTAATGTTAAAACTAGTTTAAATATTTTTTTCCCAGGATGTGACTCAGGACTTTGGGTGGATTGGGACTTTCCAGGTTCAGACTTCAAAAGCCTTTTCTCTCCGGATGCTGAACACTGTCAGTTCCTCTGCACTCAGGAGGCGCCTTGTCTCTTCTGGGCGTTTATTCGTCCTGACTCCAAGATTGATAACAGGTACGCAACGACCAAAAGAAATGAACATGTTTTCCTTGGTTCACTGCTGAAAAACTCTGCAAAGAAAAGCCACACTTTTTTTGTTTGTTTTTTACACCTGTGGCAGATTTAGACTTCAAATGATTTCATTCCATGTTTTATATGCTATGAGATAAGAATTTTGAAAAGTGTAATAAAACATGATAAAAGGAGCATGTCTTTTTTTTTGTTTTTTTCCTTTAGAAAAAAACATGTTTCTCTGTTTTTATTTACTTTTTAATCAAAAAACATGTATAATAATAATAATATGAATAAATCAATGTAAAAATCTTCAATGACCAATGTTTTACATATGCAGCTGATCCATAATGCTGCTGCTGGCGTTCTCACTAAAACCAGGAAGATAGAGCACATAACACCAGTTTTAAAGTCCTACACTGGCTCCCTGTAGCTCAAAGAATAGACTTTAAAATACTGTTGTTAGTTTATAAATCACTGAACGGCTTAGCAACACAATACATTAAAGATCTGCTGTTGTTGTATCAACCTTCCAGACCTCTCAGGTTCTGGTTCTGCTCTGCATCCCCAGAACCAGAACCAAACGAGGAGAAGCAGCTTTCAGCATCTATGCACCACAAATTTGGAACAAACTTCCAGAAAACTGTAAAACAGCTGAAACACTGACTTCTTTTAAATCTCAACTAAAAACCCACCTGTTTAGGATTGTATTTGAAATGTAATCAATTACAAATTTATTGATGGAACTTGACTTAATGCTGTGTTTTGATTATTGATTCTATATTGCTTTGTGTTTCTGTGTTTGATATGATGTAAAGCACTTTGAAATACCTTGCTGCTGAAATGTGCTATACAAATAAAATTTGATTGATTGATTGATTGCTATACAAATAAAATTTAATTGGTTGACATTTCCCCCAGTATTTTCAGGATTAAGCTCAAAGCTACTGAAGTTTGAAAAGTTACAGAAGGAATATGTTTGGGAAATGAAAAGATGAATTCAAATCTAAATCCAACAAAAACATCAACTGTTGTCAGTTAAACTGTATACATGTAATACAATTTAATACTAAATTGTATTTAGTCGGCATGGCCAAAAAATCCCAGAGTCAATTTTATGTCCCACTCCAAAAAATGACTGGGACCTTTTGTCTGTTTTAGAAATGTCTAACTGTAATACAGACTGTGGTGTTTGGGGTGTAAACAGATTGAAAAAGATTGCCCTTGATGGAACTGAATAAGATATTGTCCTGAGCTCATTGACCTCACTTCCTGTCTTCTCGCCAGATTCTACTACTGCTTCCTTAAGGCCTCCTCCTCAGGAAAACCGGACAAACAGAATCCCAAGCAGGGCACCACTGCTGGTTATTCTCTGAAGTCCTGCAATCCACTACCGAGTAAGCACACAGCCATTTATAACATTTGAAATGTATTGGTAATTAAGCAGTAAAACTTTTCACTGTTGTTCACTTCCTGGCAGCTCTGTCACTATCCAAAGTTTATGAGAATGTGGACTTCCCTGGAGGGGACTACAGAAACATCTTCACGGTGGATTACAAGGCGTGTCAGAAAGCCTGCACTGACGATCCTTTCTGCCAGTTCTTCACTTTCGTCAATGAGAAGTTTAGCGACACAAATATCCGGTAAGTTAGCAGAAGCTAAAAAAATATTTTCTGCTTTGACTGTAGATATTCTGCAAGTCTGACAAACCTATTTGTGCTTAGGCACCAGTGCTACCTTAAATACAGCTGGTCAGTACCAAGAACCCCAGCTGTCATAGCTCTTGCTGACAGAATATCTGGATTTTCTCGTGAATTACAAATAATTCCATCCTGTCACACAGGTAATCAAATCCTCTCTAACAAGGTAAAAATATCAGGATGCCATCCGTCAGCCTTTTAATTGTACTGTTTGTATCCTACAGAGTGTGAGGACACACTATTTCCAAACACTAACTTTCCTGGTTACGACATCGAGGTTCACCAAGCTGGCTCTCCTGAACTGTGTCAGGTGTTGTGCTCCGCTCACCCAAAATGCACTTACTTCTCTTTTGTCAGGTAAGCAATGTTGGTTTTACTTTCCATCAGAAACAACAGACAGTAACAAGAGAACATTTTGAGGACTTTAACAGAATGAGAAATGCATATCTTTTGTTTACCCTAGCAACCAATTTAAATGTTATCTGAAGAACAATCCAAATCAAATGGTCCCCAAAGTTGAGAATGGTGTAACATCTGGGCTGCCATCCCAATCCTGTCCGCTGCGTAACGGTATGTAGGCAATGCAAAACTAGCTTTAGCATTTAGAGGAAAGTCATGTTGGAGAAACACACACAGTCTCTGTCGGATGGTCCTGTTGGCTTACAAAATGTACTCCATTTCTGCAAACTTCCTGTTCCAGAGAGGAATCCATGCTCACCAGGTCACGTTACAATGTATAAAGGAGTGGATTTCCCAAACTCTGACATTCGCTCTTTCCCACTGAACAACGTTGAGTTGTGTGAGAACGCCTGCACCTCGGACCCAAACTGCCAGTTCTACAGCTACGTTACCTCAAGGTTCAACAACACACTCAGACGTTTGAACAAAACTCAATCTTAGCTATTATTCAGTAAACAGAACCGTCTTAATTATTTGTGCTTTATTGTTTTTATCTACTTTTTTCCAAACATTTCCCATTTTGACGTCTTTGACTTATTAATAACAGGATGGTGAAATCTGGGATGTGCAATTTTACATACTTAAAATCTGATTACATCTTTTCCTTGGCAAAGAATAGAGCAATATTTTAAACTATGCTTTTTCTGTCCTGAATGGTTTTGATAATTATCATGATAATATCCTCATGAAGTGTCCACGACAGCATCTGTTTCAGTGCAAACAAACAAAAACAATAAATGAAATTAATACACCTTCAGTAAGTTTAATAATAGATGGCCTTGTTAATATTATTATTATTATTGTTGTTGTACAATAAAGCCTGGTAGACAGCTAAAGAGCTTTAAACTAAAATAATTGTTTTTGTTTTACAGCCGTCTCTGCTATCTGAAGCGTGTCATCACCATGCCTGCTCCTCCCAAAGTGGCCAACCTAGCTGGCGTGGTGTCGGGCTTCACCCTGAGGAACTGTTTCCTTTGAATCCTGCAGCTGCATTAAACTTTTTAATGACTGGGCTTCTTACACAACTTTATAGCAAGATTAACAACTTTCAACTGCCAAATGCTTAGAGTTTTAAGTGCTTGAGAAATAGTTATTCTTATTATCTATGGATTTCCATGAATAATAAAGTGCTGGCTTTCAATTTCCATATTGTTTAGGGTAAGGGTTAACAATATGCAAGGGTTAGGGTTTCATTTCATTGTATTTGTGGGATCAGGACTAAGTGCTCAGCTATATTTTAAAATCGATCTCTTAGGGAACAGAGTCTCCTTTTCTAGTTTAAGGAAGCTAATGTCTACTTCACCCTGATTGTAAAGTTGATTATGTTTAATGATTTATGATGATCTACAGAATTGTAACTGGAGTAATGATACATTGTGTGAAGTGAAGTGACATGTTTTTCCCAGACTGTGTTGAAACTAGAGCAGATGTCAAAACTGAGCTGAGCGGGGAGGTAGGAGAGCTCCAACGAGGGAGTAAGATGTTTTCTTCAAAATTAAATTAAGGAAGTAAGCCAGATAGCCAGTGGAAGATCTGAGCGTTCAGAAGACAACAACCAGTTCTGCTGTGCTTCTATTCTGAAGAGGATTTTGCCGTACAAAGACAAAGACTCTGACCAAGGACATTTGAAGTTTTCTGTTGCCAAGATCATCCATCCTCTGGGTATGAGTTGAATTGCTCCCCAAAGCCTCGCTCAGTAAATTAGTGACACAGTTTAGGGAAAGAAGTTAGGCTAGAATGAAGGAGGTTTATAATGATTTTAATTTTTATTCTTATTTTGTAATCATTGATAATTAATCTGTCTGTCACTTATCCCTGCTAAAAGCTTGCTTAATAAAGATGCATTAAAATTCTAATTCTGTCAGTTTTGGAGAGGATAATATAAACTTTCTTGTGCTGTTTGAAAATCTAATTTAATGCATTCAATGTAATTATTTGTCTGGAGCATTATAGCTTCTATTGATTCAAAGTTGCAGTTTTACTATGGGTAAACTCACTGTAGTCTGAGTGGAATCATGCTGACAGGTTTTCTTTCTTTTTTATCTAGTTCTGTCAAATCTTTGGAGAATTTGGACTTTTTTTATAAATTAATTGTATAAAAAAAGGACTTATCTCAATTTCAACTCGTTTGTTTAATTTGTTTATCCAGAGAAAAGCTCATCCGTTTAGTTTTCTTAGAATTTAATCATAATTCTGAAGTGACCAAGTTATGCTCAAAAATATTAAATATAGACTGTAAATTGATGATCATTTGAGCTAATTTAGAATGGTAAAGAACAGCATCATCAGCTTAGTGGTGCTATTTTGCACCTTTTCTATGTATTCTGTTTGTTTACGTGACCACCATCCAAGAAACTCAGCAGGATCTCATCAGTTATGAAGCATGTCACCACACCACTTGCAGTTTGGTCTGTAATGGACAAAGCAGGCAAACTTGAAGCTTCAAGAATAACCCAGAAATGAACTCTATTGAAAACTTATGCACCATACTTGAATCAAGTGAGCTGTATTAATGTCGATAAGAAGCATAGGCGTAACATCCTGAAGGACTGGTGGGGACATGTCCCCACCAACTCTGGCATGAAGGGGACAGTCCCCACCAATATTTCCTGCATCTTTTTTTTCTTCATGTGCCTGCATCTGTGTAACTCGGCAGCAGCTGCACGCTGTATTCAAAGCATCACCAGCCAGGTGATGCTTTTTAAAATTCCTTTGTAAAACGTAAATGGCAAGTCCGCTCAGCGATCTAGTGGATTGGTCATCACGTCACTCACTGTGCGCTACATGCGCTATTGCTTTACAATGAGTCAGGAATATCAGGGTGGGGAAATGACACAATCAAGCAAAGAATCTGAAAAAAGAAGGCAAAGAAAAATTTCATCATTTGTTTGTAGGACGTGGCGATATTCAGAGCAATCATCAAATAGGATGAAATATTTCATAAAGGATATAGGAGCCAAAGTTTGTTAAAATTTTAAATCATGGCTCCTATTAAGTCAAATTAAATTATGGGCCATTATAAAGAGAAATTTGCTTTGTTCTCTCTTATTTCTAGAACTGACAGAAACCAAACTATAGATTTATTAGCAGAGAGAATATATATTTTACATATCCAAACATCAGCATCTCAGCTTTAAGCCACATTTTATAGAATCCAGTGATATTGATGGTCACTCTACTTACCAACTGCTCCAACCAGACCCAAAAAGGTTTTGCTTCTTTAATATTTGCTTCATTAAACACACATCATATCTCATCTGCTATGTGTAATTCAGCAGGACAAAAGGTTTAGCCAACCAACTGAGGGACAGCTGTGGAGTCAGAATCACATCATTGAAAAATACAAAGTTTGCACTGACAAGGATTCATTTGTTTACACAGAAGTTACTTATTCTGCTTTTGAAATGTTTAATAACATTTTGATTGTTACAGAATCTCATGTTGTTGATGTTTTTGGCACTTGATAAAATCAGACAACAAAAGGCAACTATATGATAATTCTTCACAAAAATATGACTGACTTGTGAAACTGTTTTCAACAGCAGGTAAGCCTTCAGCAAACACAGGCTGATTCCATAAACTAGAATATGACTGAAAAGTTACTTTGTTGGTAGTTCCATCACCAAGTGAAAGACATTATGTAGATGAATTAGATTACTTCTGTTTTAACATATTTATATTTTGTAGTATGTTTAATACCTAGTAAAATATTATTTTCGAAAGGTACTATTAATCTGACAACCCTGATTAGGACGTATATCCTAATTTGTTGAATAAGACTGTCTGGCATTCACATGTAAGTTTTGGCTTTATTCTTAGCACTAGAGAAGAAAAGGCCTTCCAGCGACCAGGAGTGCATCAGCACCCTGTCCCCTCCTCCCCCCACGCTCCTCTTCATCCCCACCAACTCCACTTCTGCAAACTTCCTGTTCCAAAGATGAATCCAACCTCACCAGGTCACGTTACAATGTATGAAGGAGTGGATTTCCCAAACTCTGACTTGCTCTCTTTCCCACTGAACAACGCTGAGTCGTGTGAGAACGTCTGCACCTGGGACCCAAACTGCCAGTTCTACAGCTACGTTACCTCAAGGTTCAACAACACACTCAGACGTTTGAACAAAACTCAATCTTAGCCAGTGGCGTATCTAGGCCTGTATTAGGGGCTTTAGCCCCTAAAACTGCATCTCAGCACCCCTGAATCAGGTTGCCACCCTTCCCGTAGAACACAGAGTCGTCCCATATTTGGCCGTTAAATGTGCGTCCCGTATTGAACCGATACATAACTGTCCGATAGAAACGCCTATCATACACACATCAACACTAAGTTTAACAATAATGACCAAAACAAAACACAGGAAATATTAAGGTCAGCTAAATTCTTGTGGCGGGAGCTAAAGGACCCCAGGACGCTACGGACCGACGCTGAACGTCACCGTTGCCTAGCGACGGACACTGCGCAGCCGCGGTGAGCTGCTATCAACCCGCGTTTTTTTAAACGTCCTCGACCCGATTCACTGTCGCAAAAACGCTTTTAAAAATACAATGCGTGAAAAGACGCGCATTATAAGCTGAACAATTTCAGAGAGGATGGATACTGTGTACATCGAAAGACAAAAAAATAAATAAATAAAAGGATCAGAAGAGGAACTGCAGACCCATCAGAACCTTAAGAACCAGAAATCAGCATCTCTTGATCATCAATCATCTCCTGAGGCTGACATGGTACAGAACATTTAGCTCTGATTTAAGTTTCTTATTGTGATTTTAGCTGATTATTGCGGTCTGATTCTTTGTTTAGGATGTCGAGTTGGTGATATTTAATAAATAATAGCAATAACCAAAATAAGTGGCCATTTAAAGAACAAAGCATACGAATAGGTCAGGGGTCACCAACCTCTCTGAGACTGGGAGCTGCTTCACTGGTCCAGAGTAACACGAAGGGCTACTTGTTTGATACAGACATAAATTTTCTTGGCTCAGCCTTTATAACAATAATACATATATGTATATATGATTACATGCTGCCTGATCAGATTAATGTTAGGGACTATTGACAATAGTTATCAGTAATAATTTACCATGCAGATATGGTTAATTGCTATTATGTGATCAGAAGTTCTCAGTTCAGAGTTTTAAGTTTGATACCCCTTTTGAAGTTTTTCTGTGTGATTCTAAATTACCCACAAGTCACTGAGAGTCTGGATTGTTGCAGCATCAGCTGGAGGCACTGAGAGATTTTCCTTTAAATAAAAAAAGAAAAGTTATTGTATTTTACTTTACTATTAAAATTGTGGAGAGAAGAAAAAGTTCTTTTGTGCCAAAACATCTTGTTTGTAGCAAACATCAGTCTGAGTCTGTGGGGGTCAAAGGGCAGCCAACGCCTAAATCTTATTGGTCAGTTTGCTTTTTCTGTGAGCTAAAACTGATGAGTGGAGTTTGAACCACTATATATACTGTATATATACAGTATATATACATATATATAAAAAATTCCCTTCTCACCCACCGCGGGTGGTTCTTATCCTCTGAGCTCGGGTCCTCTACCAGAGGCCTGGGAGCTTGAGGGTCCTGCGCAGTATCTTGGCTGTGCCAAGGATTGCACATTTCTGGACTGAAATGTCTGATGTTGTTCCTGGGATCTGTTGTAGCCATTGGTCCAGTTTGGGGGTGACTGCCCCGAGGGCCCCGATGACCACAGGCACCACTGTGGTCTTCACCTTCCAGGCCCTCTCCAGTTCCTCCCTGAGGCCCTGGTATTTCTCTAGTTTCTCGTGCTCCTTTTTCCTGATGTTGCAGTCGCTTGGTATTGCTACATCTACCACAACGGCTTTCCTCTGTTGTTTATCCACTACGACAATGTCTGGTTGGTTCGCCATTACCATTTTGTCTGTCTGGATCTGGAAGTCCCACAGGATCCTAGCTCTGGCGTTCTCCGCCACCTTTGGGGGTGTTTCCCACTTTGATCTCGGGGTTTCCAGTCCATATTCTGCACAGATGTTTCTGTACACTATGCCTGCAACTTGGTTATGTCGTTCCATGTACGCTTTCCCTGCCAGTATCTTGCACCCTGCTGTTATGTGCTGGACTGTCTCAGGGCCTCCTTGCACAACCTACACCTTGGGTCTTGTCTGGTGTGGTATATCTGGGCCTCTATTGCTCTGGTGTTTAGGGCCTGTTCCTGGGCGGCCAGGATGAGGGCCTCTGTGCTGTCCTTGAGTCCAGCTTTTTCCAGCCATTGGTAGGATTTACTGATATCAGCCACTTGGGTTATTTGCTGGTGGTGCATCCCATGTAGGGGCTTGTCCTCCCATGATGGTATCTCTGGCACCTCAACCTCCGTTCCCTGTTGTCTGAGACATTCACTGAGCACATTGTCTGTTGAGGCTTTGTCCCTGATGTATTTATGGATCTTAGTTGTTTCGTCCTGGACTGTGGTTCTCACACTCACTAGTCCTCTGCCTCCTTCCTTGCGGCTCGTGTACAGTCTCAGGGTGCTGGATTTGGGATGGAACCCTCCATGCATTGTTAGTAGTTTTCTAGTCTTAATATCCGTGGCTTTTATCTCCTCCTTTGGCCAGCTAATTATTCCAGCAGGGTATCTGATTACTGGTAGGGCATAGCTGTTTATCGCACGGATTTTGTTCTTGCCATTGAGCTGGCTTCTCAGGACTTGCCTTATTCGTTGGAGGTATTTAGCTGTGGCTCCTTTCCTTGTGACCTCATCGAGGTTGCCATTTGCTTGTGGTATACCTAGGTACTTGTAACTGTCCTCTATGTCTGCTATTGTTCCTTCTGGGAGTGAGACCCCTTCTGTGCGGATGACCTTCCCCCTCTTTGTGATCAGCCGACCAAACTTCTCTAGTCCGAATGACATCCCAATGTCCGTGCTGTAGATCCTGGTGGTGTGGATCAGTGAGTCGATGTCTCGCTCACTCTTGGCATACAGCTTGATGTCATCCATGTAGAGAAGGTGACTGATGTTGGCCCCATTTTTGAGTCGGTATCCGTAGCCAGTCTTGTTGATAATTTGGCTGAGGGGGTTCAGGCCTATGCAGAACAGTATAGCTGTGGAGCTATATATATATATATATATATATATATACTGCTCAAAAAAATAAAGGGAACACTTTAAGTGTTAAACACCTGTTTAAGTGTTCCTTTATTTTTTTGAGCAGTGTATATATATATATATATATATATATATATATATATATATATATATATATATATATATTCAACCTCAGAAGATGACGAAAAAATTAATTTGGGAACTGATGTTTCCGATTGCCTAAAAGAAAATCTGATCTAGATTGTGAAGTTTTCTAGGATCAGCGCAAAGATCATCCTGAGACTCCAGCTGCCATAAAGACGTCCTCTGCAGAGGACAACCTCTGTAAAATTTCCCAACAGGTTCAGAAATGGTTCTCAGTTTTTAAAGCTTTCTGAACCTGTTCTCAAGAAAACGTGTACAAAAGCAGGATTCATAATGAGAAGCAAACACATGAAGAGAAACGCCACACTCCACAGAAAATCCCACCTAATGGTTTCTCCTGCCACTAACCTCCAAAACAACAAAGCTGTTTTTTTAGAGGAGGAAGAAACATTGAATTTTGTGAATAAACTATCAAAAGTTAACATCCTGTTTGCAGGTTTCTCTCCGGGCGCTCCGGCTTCCTGCCACAATCTAAAGTCATCACTGTTTGGTTAATTAGTTTCTAAATTCTCCTTTGGTGTGAATAAAACATCAGGGCTGCACAGTGGCTCAGTGGGTAACACTGCTGCCTTGCAGTAAGAAAGTCCTGGGTTTGAATCCCAGCCTGGTTCTGTCTGCATGGGGTTTTCTGGTTCTCCATTGTCCATATTTGGGTTCTCTCCGGGCGCTCCGGCTTCCTCCCACAGTCCAAAAAGATTTAGTGTGATTTATAATGGATGAATGTTAATAATAATAATTATTATTATTATTAATAATACCATTACTATATATAAATAGATATATCTATCCATCTATCAATCAAAAGATATATCTATATCTATCCATCTATATATATAAATATATATTTATTTATATAGATCTATAGATAGATCAATCTATCTATATATATAGATAGATCAATCGATAAATAGATTTATCTATAGATCTATTTATTGATCTATCTACATATGTGATACTTTTCTATTCATTTATTATTTGTTTAAGATCTGAGTTTAATCAATCCTAATATTAGTTGTGCAACAAATTACATCATTACTGATATTAACAATTTCAGAACAAGGTAGTATAAAATATATAAAATGTGATCATTAACAGAGAGTTAAAGATTAGAGAAAATTTTGTTCTGCAAATGTTTATAAAATCTAAACAATTTCCTCCCAGAACCAAATTAATAATGGATAAAGACAATTTATATGGCAGCAGGTACAGAAAACCAAGGTAGAAATCTATTGTTAATCAATACATGTTAAATAAATGGAAAAAAAACAACTTATTAAATATTTGGTCACTGATCTGATCGTTTCCATAGCAACGACCAGAAGCAGGACCCAGAGCCACAGTGACCTCACTGATGACATCATGAACATCACAACAGATCAAAGACGTTCTGAGGCTTTGAATGCTTGAATGTCAACACATCAGTTAGAATCCAAACGCTTCAGTGAGATTCAGGTTTTGTGTGTAGTAAAGATTTTTTGTTTCCAGGATGAAAAACCTTTTTATTTTGCCACTCGGTCTTGGAGTAGGATACCTGGTGTCAACAGGTATGAAGAAACTTTTTGACCATTTCTTTCCTGTAAATGACTCAGTCGAAAGTACTTCCAAGGAAGTTGAGAAAGATTTGTTTTGGGACGGGCTTCCATCGGTTCCCAGAGAGCAAGCTGACCCGGCTGGGGAAGATTCTTCTGTTGACAGGCTGAGTCGTTTCTCAAGCTCCAAGGACGTTGAGAGAGACTTGTTTTGGGACGGGTTTCCGTCGGATCCCAGAGATCAAACTGACCCGGCTGGGGAAGTTTCTTCTGGGGCGAATCTCAAAACTCAGGCTTTGATTTCAACCATTTTATGTCCGGCGTGTTCAGAGAAGACATCGAGAAATGGCGCATCCTCCACGGTCTCGGACCTTAAATGTTCCCCAGACGGAGCATCAGGGTTAACACCCAGGAGCAGCAGTGGAGCCCCAGGCAGTAAGACTGTTCCCAAAGATAAAACTGCCCTGAACGAGGGCAGAAGGGGTAGCGCGAAGTCAAAAGATGAAGAAAGACTTTTGGAACCATTAGTACACAGTTCCCCAATAAAAAGCTACCCCGGACGGGGCAGTTTAACCTTAGAAGAGGAGGAAAAAATTTGGGACCGGATGTTATTGATTCCCCAAAAGAAAAACTACCCATTTTGGGATAGTTCAACCTCAGAAGATGAGGAAAAGACTTGGGATCGGATGTTACCGATTCCCCAAAAGAAAAACTACCCCGGACGGGGTAGATCACCTGCAAAAGAAGAGGAAAGACGATCAGAACAATTTGTACGCAGTTCGCAGATAAAAAGCTACCCCGGACGGGGCAGTTTAACCTCAGAAGAGGAGGAAAGAATTTGGGGCCGGATGTTTCCGATTCCCCAAAAGAAAAACTGCCCCGAATGGGATAGTTCAACCTCCGAAGATGACGAAAATTTTTGGGAACGGATGTTTCCGATTGCCTAAAAGAAAATCTGATAGAGATTGTGAAGTTTTCTAGGATCAGCGCAAAGATCATCCTGAGACTCCAGCTGCCATAAAGACGTCCTCTGCAGAGGACAACCTCTGTAAAATTTCCCAACAGGTTCAGAAATGGTTCTCAGTTTTTAAAGCTTTCTGAACCTGTTCTCAAGAAAACGTGTACAAAAGCAGGATTCATAATGAGAAGCAAACACATGAAGAGAAACGCCACACTCCACAGAAAATCCCACCTAATGGTTTCTCCTGCCACTAACCTCCAAAACAACAAAGTTGTTTTTTTAGAGGAGGAAGAAACATTGAATTTTGTGAATAAACTATCAAAAGTTAACATCCTGTTTGCAGGTTTCTCTCCGGGCGCTCCGGCTTCCTGCCACAATCTAAAGTCATCACTGTTTGGTTAATTAGTTTCTAAATTCTCCTTTGGTGTACATAAAACATCAGGGCTGCTCAGTGGCTCAGTGGGCAGCACTGCTGCCTTGCAGTAAGAAAGTCCTGGGTTTGAATCCCAGCCTGGTTCTGTCTGCATGGGGTTTTCTGGTTCTCCATTGTCCATATTTGGGTTCTCTCCGGGCGCTCCGGCTTCCTCCCACAGTCCAAAAAGATTTAGTGTGATTTATAACGGATGGATGTTAATAATAATAATTATTATTATTATTAATAATACCATTACTATATATAAATAGATATATCTATCCATCTATCAATCAAAAGATATATCTATATCTATCCATCTATATATATAAATATATATTTATTTATATAGATCTATAGATAGATCAATCTATCTATATATATAGATAGATCAATCGATAAATAGATTTATCTATAGATCTATTTATTGATCTATCTACATATGTGATACTTTTCTATTCATTTATTATTTGTTTAAGATCTGAGTTTAATCAATCCTAATATTAGTTGTGCAACAAATTACATCATTACTGATATTAACAATTTCAGAACAAGGTAGTATAAAATATATAAAATGTGATCATTAACAGAGAGTTAAAGATTAGAGAAAATTTTGTTCTGCAAATGTTTATAAAATCTAAACAATTTCCTCCCAGAACCAAATTAATAATGGATAAAGACAATTTATATGGCAGCAGGTACAGAAAACCAAGGTAGAAATCTATTGTTAATCAATACATGTTAAATAAATGGAAAAAAAACAACTTATTAAATATTTGGTCACTGATCTGATCGTTTCCATAGCAACGACCAGAAGCAGGACCCAGAGCCACAGTGACCTCACTGATGACATCATGAACATCACAACAGATCAAAGACGTTCTGAGGCTTTGAATGCTTGAATGTCAACACATCAGTTAGAATCCAAACGCTTCAGTGAGATTCAGGTTTTGTGTGTAGTAAAGATTTTTTGTTTCCAGGATGAAAAACCTTTTTATTTTGCCACTCGGTCTTGGAGTAGGATACCTGGTGTCAACAGGTATGAAGAAACTTTTTGACCATTTCTTTCCTGTAAACGACTCAGTCGAAAGTACCTCCAAGGAAGTTGAGAAAGATTTGTTTTGGGACGGGCTTCCATCGGTTCCCAGAGAGCAAGCTGACCCGGCTGGGGAAGATTCTTCTGTTGACAGGCTGAGTCGTTTCTCAAGCTCCAAGGACGTTGAGAGAGACTTGTTTTGGGACGGGTTTCCGTCGGATCCCAGAGATCAAACTGACCCGGCTGGGGAAGTTTCTTCTGGGGCGAATCTCAAAACTCAGGCTTTGATTTCAACCATTTTATGTCCGGCGTGTTCAGAGAAGACATCGAGAAATGGCGCATCCTCCACGGTCTCGGACCTTAAATGTTCCCCAGACGGAGCATCAGGGTTAACACCCAGGAGCAGCAGTGGAGCCCCAGGCAGTAAGACTGTTCCCAAAGATAAAACTGCCCTGAACGAGGGCAGAAGGGGTAGCGCGAAGTCAAAAGATGAAGAAAGACTTTTGGAACCATTAGTACACAGTTCCCCAATAAAAAGCTACCCCGGACGGGGCAGTTTAACCTTAGAAGAGGAGGAAAAAATTTGGGACCGGATGTTATTGATTCCCCAAAAGAAAAACTACCCATTTTGGGATAGTTCAACCTCAGAAGATGAGGAAAAGACTTGGGATCGGATGTTACCGATTCCCCAAAAGAAAAACTACCCCGGACGGGGTAGATCACCTGCAAAAGAAGAGGAAAGACGATCAGAACAATTTGTACGCAGTTCGCAGATAAAAAGCTACCCCGGACGGGGCAGTTTAACCTCAGAAGAGGAGGAAAGAATTTGGGGCCGGATGTTTCCGATTCCCCAAAAGAAAAACTGCCCCGAATGGGATAGTTCAACCTCCGAAGATGACGAAAATTTTTGGGAACGGATGTTTCCGATTGCCTAAAAGAAAATCTGATAGAGATTGTGAAGTTTTCTAGGATCAGCGCAAAGATCATCCTGAGACTCCAGCTGCCATAAAGACGTCCTCTGCAGAGGACAACCTCTGTAAAATTTCCCAACAGGTTCAGAAATGGTTCTCAGTTTTTAAAGCTTTCTGAACCTGTTCTCAAGAAAACGTGTACAAAAGCAGGATTCATAATGAGAAGCAAACACATGAAGAGAAACGCCACACTCCACAGAAAATCCCACCTAATGGTTTCTCCTGCCACTAACCTCCAAAACAACAAAGTTGTTTTTTTAGAGGAGGAAGAAACATTGAATTTTGTGAATAAACTATCAAAAGTTAACATCCTGTTTGCAGGTTTCTCTCCGGGCGCTCCGGCTTCCTGCCACAATCTAAAGTCATCACTGTTTGGTTAATTAGTTTCTAAATTCTCCTTTGGTGTACATAAAACATCAGGGCTGCTCAGTGGCTCAGTGGGCAGCACTGCTGCCTTGCAGTAAGAAAGTCCTGGGTTTGAATCCCAGCCTGGTTCTGTCTGCATGGGGTTTTCTGGTTCTCCATTGTCCATATTTGGGTTCTCTCCGGGCGCTCCGGCTTCCTCCCACAGTCCAAAAAGATTTAGTGTGATTTATAACGGATGGATGTTAATAATAATAATTATTATTATTATTAATAATACCATTACTATATATAAATAGATATATCTATCCATCTATCAATCAAAAGATATATCTATATCTATCCATCTATATATATAAATATATATTTATTTATATAGATCTATAGATAGATCAATCTATCTATATATATAGATAGATCAATCGATAAATAGATTTATCTATAGATCTATTTATTGATCTATCTACATATGTGATACTTTTCTATTCATTTATTATTTGTTTAAGATCTGAGTTTAATCAATCCTAATATTAGTTGTGCAACAAATTACATCATTACTGATATTAACAATTTCAGAACAAGGTAGTATAAAATATATAAAATGTGATCATTAACAGAGAGTTAAAGATTAGAGAAAATTTTGTTCTGCAAATGTTTATAAAATCTAAACAATTTCCTCCCAGAACCAAATTAATAATGGATAAAGACAATTTATATGGCAGCAGGTACAGAAAACCAAGGTAGAAATCTATTGTTAATCAATACATGTTAAATAAATGGAAAAAAAACAACTTATTAAATATTTGGTCACTGATCTGATCGTTTCCATAGCAACGACCAGAAGCAGGACCCAGAGCCACAGTGACCTCACTGATGACATCATGAACATCACAACAGATCAAAGACGTTCTGAGGCTTTGAATGCTTGAATGTCAACACATCAGTTAGAATCCAAACGCTTCAGTGAGATTCAGGTTTTGTGTGTAGTAAAGATTTTTTGTTTCCAGGATGAAAAACCTTTTTATTTTGCCACTCGGTCTTGGAGTAGGATACCTGGTGTCAACAGGTATGAAGAAACTTTTTGACCATTTCTTTCCTGTAAACGACTCAGTCGAAAGTACCTCCAAGGAAGTTGAGAAAGATTTGTTTTGGGACGGGCTTCCATCGGTTCCCAGAGAGCAAGCTGACCCGGCTGGGGAAGATTCTTCTGTTGACAGGCTGAGTCGTTTCTCAAGCTCCAAGGACGTTGAGAGAGACTTGTTTTGGGACGGGTTTCCGTCGGATCCCAGAGATCAAACTGACCCGGCTGGGGAAGTTTCTTCTGGGGCGAATCTCAAAACTCAGGCTTTGATTTCAACCATTTTATGTCCGGCGTGTTCAGAGAAGACATCGAGAAATGGCGCATCCTCCACGGTCTCGGACCTTAAATGTTCCCCAGACGGAGCATCAGGGTTAACACCCAGGAGCAGCAGTGGAGCCCCACGCAGTAAGACTGCTCACAAAGATAAAACTGCCCTGAACGAGGGCAGAAGGGGTAGCGCGAAGTCAAAAGATGAAGAAAGACTTTTGGAACCATTAGTACACAGTTCCCCAATAAAAAGCTACCCCGGACGGGGCAGTTTAACCTTAGAAGAGGAGGAAAAAATTTGGGACCGGATGTTATTGATTCCCCAAAAGAAAAACTACCCCTTTTGGGATAGTTCAACCTCAGAAGATGAGGAAAAGACTTGGGATCGGATGTTACCGATTCCCCAAAAGAAAAACTACCCCGGACGGGGTAGATCACCTGCAAAAGAAGAGGAAAGACGATCAGAACAATTTGTACGCAGTTCGCAGATAAAAAGCTACCCCGGACGGGGCAGTTTAACCTCAGAAGAGGAGGAAAGAATTTGGGGCCGGATGTTTCCGATTCCCCAAAAGAAAAACTGCCCCGAATGGGATAGTTCAACCTCCGAAGATGACGAAAATTTTTGGGAACGGATGTTTCCGATTGCCTAAAAGAAAATCTGATAGAGATTGTGAAGTTTTCTAGGATCAGCGCAAAGATCATCCTGAGACTCCAGCTGCCATAAAGTCCTCTGCAGAGGACAACCTCTGTAAAATTTCCCAACAGGTTCAGAAATGGTTCTCAGTTTTTAAAGCTTTCTGAACCTGTTCTCAAGAAAACGTGTACAAAAGCAGGATTCATAATGAGAAGCAAACACATGAAGAGAAACGCCACACTCCACAGAAAATCCCACCTAATGGTTTCTCCTGCCACTAACCTCCAAAACAACAAAGCTGTTTTTTTAGAGGAGGAAGAAACATTGAATTTTGTGAATAAACTATCAAAAGTTAACATCCTGTTTGCAGGTTTCTCTCCGGGCGCTCCGGCTTCCTGCCACAATCTAAAGTCATCACTGTTTGGTTAATTAGTTTCTAAATTCTCCTTTGGTGTACATAAAACATCAGGGCTGCTCAGTGGCTCAGTGGGCAGCACTGCTGCCTTGCAGTAAGAAAGTCCTGGGTTTGAATCCCAGCCTGGTTCTGTCTGCATGGGGTTTTCTGGTTCTCCATTGTCCATATTTGGGTTCTCTCCGGGCGCTCCGGCTTCCTCCCACAGTCCAAAAAGATTTAGTGTGATTTATAATGGATGGATGTTAATAATAATAATTATTATTATTATTAATAATACCATTACTATATATAAATAGATATATCTATCCATCTATCAATCAAAAGATATATCTATATCTATCCATCTATATATATAAATATATATTTATTTATATAGATCTATAGATAGATCAATCTATCTATATATATAGATAGATCAATCGATAAATAGATTTATCTATAGATCTATTTATTGATCTATCTACATATGTGATACTTTTCTATTCATTTATTATTTGTTTAAGATATAAACAAATATTCCTATTAGTTGTGATATATATATGTCTATATTAGTATAGATATATCTATATCTTTATATCTATATCTCTCTCTAGATTGATATATATATATATATATATATATAAATATATATATATATTGTTGTTGCGCAACAACCCCCCCTTCCCCTTCTGTCTCTACTGTCTCACTCTCTGCTTCCTCTTCTGAGAGGGGAGATGTGCTACCAGCTCTCCTTCTAACGGGTTAATTGAGTTTCCTAAATCTGCTGGGATTTACCCTGTCCAGAACTGAAGTAAACTCTGTTTCGCCTGGTTATCTGACGGCCTACATCCAGGTGTCCCACCCTTCTTCCCCCTGTGAATTAGCCAGACTGAGCAGCCTACAGCCAACTAGTTTCACAGAGCACACCTGTTAACGGTCGCTCCTTCTCTATTTTACAACTTGCATTTGTTATTGAACCAGGTAGGTTTTAGTGACTCGGGCGAGTCCCAAGGATGATGTTTTACATTTGGGCTACCAGCAACCTAAAAACATTTTAAACTTTTTCCTCTCCAGAATCAAACATCACAGCTATTTTACAACCATCAAAGAACTTTAAGGTGACTCATTAACTGAATGTCCACAACATCTTTTAGATTTTCTTTATGCTAAATATTTTATTAGTAAGGCATTTTGTCAAGGGTCAGTACAGCTTAATTCAGTAGCAGAAATAATCAAATAAGTAAAATCAATCATCTAGTCTATCTTTCCCTACTGCTGACACTGAGAACTAAAAAAGGGAACCTTTGAGAGAGACGGACGGAGTTTGGTGTTTCGAACCCCAGACCTGGCCTGATGATGAACAAGGTGCTGCAGCAGGAGGAGGAAGTTGATCAGCGAAGGCAGGGATCTCTGTAGGTCTGATGAGCTTCTTCTCCGCATGGATGGTGAGGTCACACAGGACTTGGTGCTGGCAGGAAAAAAGGCACCAGTTCTTCTTCTTTGTCTTTGCCTTTGTCTTTGTCTTCATCTTTGTCTTTGGGGTCTGAACCCAGCTGATGAGAGAAGTGCGATGTGAAGCCACAGGTTGCAGGGCTGACGGGTTGGTCCCCATGAGCAGGACAGTCTTCGGCTCTGTGGCCCCGGCTCTTCTTCAGCTGCAGAGTTCTTTGTCCATCTCGATCTTGGCTCGAAGCTGCCCGGAGGATCCAACCAAAGGTTCCTCTTTTGCACCCACCTTTTATAGGGTTTATCCACCCTTTTGGTGCGTTTGCATTGGCTAGCACTGTTGCTGTGCTTGTTTAATTGGCTGTCTGCTCAGACAGATGATCTCACATCCATCACTGTTACAGACATTATGTCCTGATGTCTGTGCTAATGTCTCAGGGTTGCTCAACCTCATATGTCCCTTGCATGCACAACCTTTCACCTACTCTCTACCTCCAACATATCAGTGGTTTAATTGCAGTTACACCTTTTTACACCATTTCAAGTTTAATGTCAAAATCACATTTATATCACATTTATTTTCTTTAGCTTCTCTGATTTAGCATTCATTTATGATTTTATAACCAAAACTTATTAGTTACTCTTATTATAATCTTAATGTGAGTTATTACAGATGTTTTTCTGAAAAGAAACCAAGAATAATCTATTATTCTAATTATTTGATACCAAAATTACAGTTACTTGTTTTTCTTGTAAGTGTTCTCACAAATGTACGTGTAAGTATTATTACAAGTAAACCAATATTAATATAAGTATTTTACTTTGAATCTTATCAAATTACTCAAAATGTTTAGATTTCATTCTTTAAACTTTCATGCTTTAAAATAAGGAATAGTCTCAGCTATTTTTATAAATCTGCAGGCTGGAAACTTCCTCTTTTTCCAGGAAACCTGCTTTTCCTGTTTAATGACTCTCTCTGACTGACTATGATTTCTTATGATTAGATAGAAAAAAGTAGAATTAAAGCAAAGTTTGCATGAGACAAAAACAACACACACAACCAGATTTATTTTATTGACACCTAAGTCTACTGTTGGGCCTAGATGTCACTTGAGTGATTCATTTTAAAGATAACTTTATTTATTATTACTGTTAAACTAAAATCTCCAGCATGGGGAAGTGGGATGAGCTCGGATTTTCTTGACAATATATATAGATATACATATCTATATATATATACATAAAGATAGATAGATAGATAGATAGATAGATAGATAGATAGATAGATAGATAGATAGATAGATAGATAGATAGATAGATAGATAGATAGATAGATAGATAGATAGATAGATAGATAGATAGATAGATAGATAGATATCTCTAGATATCTATCTATATATATATCTAGATATATATATTTATATATATATACAGTACAGACCAAACTTTGGACACACCTTCTAATTCAATGGGTTTTCTTTATTTTCATGACTATTTATAAGGCAATAAATCCCACTTATTAACCTGACAGGGCAGGTTGACCTATGAAGTGAAAACCATTTCAGGTGACGACCTCTTGAAGCTCATCAAGAAAATGCAGAGTGTGTGCAAAGCAGTAATCACAGCAAAAGGTTGCTACTTTGAAGAAACTAGAATATAAGGGCTATTTTCAGTTGTTTTACACTTTTTTGTTTAGTGCATATTTCCACATGTGTTATTCATAGTTTTGATGCCTTCAGTGTGAATCTACAATGTCAATAGTCATGAAAATAAACGAAAGTCATTGAATTAAAAGGTGTGTCCAAACTTTTGGTCTGTACTGTATATATATATATATATATATATATATATATATATATATATATATATATATATATATATATATATATATATATATATATATATATATTTAGCCACAGCTAAATACCTCCAACGAATAAGGCAAGTCCTGAGAAGCCAGCTCAATGGCAAGAACAAAATCCGTGCGATAAACAGCTATGCCCTACCAGTAATCAGATACCCTGCTGGAATAATTAGCTGGCCAAAGGAGGAGATAAAAGCCACGGATATTAAGACTAGAAAACTACTAACAATGCATGGAGGGTTCCATCCCAAATCCAGCACCCTGAGACTGTACACGAGCCGCAAGGAAGGAGGCAGAGGACTAGTGAGTGTGAGAACCACAGTCCAGGACGAAACAACTAAGATCCATAAATACATCAGGGACAAAGCCTCAACAGACAATGTGCTCAGTGAATGTCTCAGACAACAGGGAACGGAGGTTGAGGTGCCAGAGATACCATCATGGGAGGACAAGCCCCTACATGGGATGCACCACCAGCAAATAACCCAAGTGGCTGATATCAGTAAATCCTACCAATGGCTGGAAAAAGCTGGACTCAAGGACAGCACAGAGGCCCTCATCCTGGCCGCCCAGGAACAGGCCCTAAACACCAGAGCAATAGAGGCCCAGATCTACCACACCAGACAAGACCCAAGGTGTAGGTTGTGCAAGGAGGCCCCTGAGACAGTCCAGCACATAACAGCAGGGTGCAAGATACTGGCAGGGAAAGCGTACATGGAACGACATAACCAAGTTGCAGGCATAGTGTACAGAAACATCTGTGCAGAATATGGACTGGAAACCCCGAGATCAAAGTGGGAAACACCCCCAAAGGTGGCGGAGAACGCCAGAGCTAAGATCTTGTGGGACTTCCAGATCCAGACAGACAAAATGGTAATGGCGAACCAACCAGACATTGTCGTAGTGGATAAACAACAGAGGAAAGCCGTTGTGGTAGATGTAGCAATACCAAGCGACTGCAACATCAGGAAAAAGGAGCACGAGAAACTAGAGAAATACCAGGGCCTCAGGGAGGAACTGGAGAGGGCCTGGAAGGTGAAGACCACAGTGGTGCCTGTGGTCATCGGGGCCCTCGGGGCAGTCACCCCCAAACTGGACCAATGGCTACAACAGATCCCAGGAACAACATCAGACATCTCAGTCCAGAAATGTGCAGTCCTTGGCACAGCCAAGATACTGCGCAGAACCCTCAAGCTCCCAGGCCTCTGGTAGAGGACCCGAGCTCAGAGGATAAGAACCACCCGCGGTGGGTGAGAAGGGAATTTTTTTATATATGTATAATAATTTTTAACCAGCTATAAGGGGTCATACTTGTATCATCAGCATCTTTTGATTCAGATGACAATTTGCAATGCCAAATATTATGCTTAGTGGTGTTTTGCAGTGGGCAATGCAGTACTTAATTAATTCAGCATTACTTTTATATTTATGAATGAAATTGTGTACAGTATTGGCTTTATTTATTTGAAGAGTATTTTGTACTTCAGCACAAAATATTGTATGTGTGTAAAATATTTGGATAAATAATGTGTTAGTCTGATCCTGGTCCTTAGCCTTGTTAATTTCTCTTATTGGTCTTTTTTAAAGTTTGATTAGTGACTGTTGTGTTTTGTAATTAATTTCCCAAATCTCTCTGGAGTCACTTAAATAAGGTCAAACTAAAGACCAGTGCAGAATGTCAGGCTGGTTCTGTGTGAACAGAAAGGTGTTTGGTACTGAAACTATGACAGACCCACTTCATGATCTGTGAACTGAAACAGTAAAACCCGACTCATAATTTGTACTTTTCTATAGATGGACAAACATTCATATTTAAAGAAAAAAGGCCAACAGTATGTAACACAGTAGAGAAGGGTATTACATATATTTTGGATAAATGGGCCAATAGGTTCGGCTATCGGAGCACAGTGGAGTGTTTAAATGACACACAAGGGCAGTTGGGTGTATTTAAAGAACTGGTTTTAGTGACAGAAAACACACAATTAACAGTTGCACAAAACACACAATTATGAAAATAAAATTACACACAATAAAATAAAAAAAGAAATAACAATAATACTTGGCCAAGTGCTAATTCTTAATTTCAAATAATTCGGGTGCACCCTGGTAATCTGCACTCCAAATTGTATTAGTCAGCAGATTAATCAAATTAATCCCAATTTGGTTTGATTCAACTTCATTCACAGGAGAATTTCCACCACAGCTGTGCGTCACAATGTCCGAAATAAAACAATCCAAACAGTATTGTCCAAAAATCAATAAATAAAAAAAACAATAATAATGGAGAATGTCAGTTGTAGGTTTCACACATAACCGTGTGTGAAGATGTATGTTGCTCTCCTACCACACCGCAGGGTGCAGCATGACTCCAAATGGGATAGACGAAATCTGGTTCTCTCTTTAGGTCCAGGTGGGAAGGCTCGCCATCAATATCAAAGGAGGGATCCACTTCAGGAATGATCCAGTATAAAAAAAAACCTGACCTGTCAACAGACAGGACCAGCAGAAATACAGGACTTTACCAAGCCGTTCTAGCTTTAATCCTTCTTTCCAACACAGTAACAAAACATTACCTAGTTACTAAAACAACGGATATTTTTTTAACAACAATGTAACAAACGACAAAAACACAAATAAAAGGCTCCGAATATGCTCACCGATCTCAGTGCGACACACTTCAGACAACCGTATAGTGGGTCTCAATCCGGATGCGTGGGGCACTAAACGATGTAACAAGGCATATTTGATCTAAATAATATAAACTTAATAAAATAAAATTATGTTAAAGCCTAAATTTTACCTTTTATCTACGAAGAACAAGCTGAAATAACTGCCAGAAAGAGCCAACGATTCCTAACGGCTCTAACGGTAAAAAACTGAAGTTCAGTTTGTATTCATTTAATAAATAATTTCCAGCACAAAAGCTGGACAATCAACATAAAATCTATTTACAAAAGAGTTTATCCACAATACAGTTAATACAGCACGTAAAAAATACTTTTAACTGTCGGGATACATACTCTGGCGCTGCCCCGCTCAGCAGTCTCACCGCGTCGGATCTCTAGAGCAAAACCAACGGTACTGCAGACCCGGGGGAGAAGGGCGGGATCCACAACGGCAGCCTGCACCCTGATTGGTCCAGACGCTCTGGAAACCAAACTTCTCATTGGCCAGGCAGACCACCCAGCTTCCTTAACCTCTTCTCTTAAAGTGGCATACCCACTTTATGTGGGTTACAAGTAGCATAAGGTTCAGATAAAAATAAGGGTAATACAATTTCTAAGTATGATTTTCAAATAAAGTTCAGGTTAAGGACTAGTTTCCACTAGTCCTTAACCTGAACTTTTACCTTGATGATAAACTGGTTTTAGGTTTATTAATTCTATGCATTTAGTAAAATGTTTTTGAAATGACTAGAAATGCATATTTTTAAGTGGATTTTATTTTAATTTCCACACTAGGACTGTGTGACTCCACAGCTGCTTGTGTCTCATTAATGTTAGCAGATGTTAGCAGGTATGATGTGGTCTGATTCTGTTTCACACTGAGTTTATACACCTCTGGGAAAAATGTAAAGTTTCTCTGATTTGACTCTTTATAGGTATATGTTTGAATAAAATGAACATTTTTCTTTCTTTTTTTACTAACTACATGTCTCTTAATTTTGTTTGTGAACAAATGTAAATAAGCCCTGCTGGGGGCTAAGCAGATCCTAGAATCACCCCGGATATTTAGACATATGTAAACCCAGATAAAATGGAAAATTAATGAACCAGTTTATTTTTAGTTTTGATTGGATTTATTAATGAGGGTCCATCTGAAAATATTGTCTGAGTTTATGGGGTCAGAGGTCATCAGTTTCTTTCTTCTTCCTGCTCCTTTTCCAGCATGTTAAGATTACTGTGGTACAAAAATATGTCTTTTGCCTTCCTTGTTCTAGTGCATGATTTTATACTACTATCATGTTGGAAATAAAGTTTCATTCATTCATTTTAACCCTGATGGACGAGAGAGCAGACAGACGGCCACCAGGAAACGGATCAGCATCCAGTCTAGAACCTTCCTGTAATAGAACGGACCTGATCAATATATGGAGAAATAAACATTTTGATTCCAATGTTTAACATGGAGGAACAGGGACAGATCTCAACAGTCTCACTTTGACTTTTGGCTGATTTCTTTGGATATTGTAGATAAAGTGATGGACTCAGAGATAGAACCTTCTATCCTTACAGACCACAAGGCCATTATTATTAAAATAGATAGAAATTAACCTGCCACAATCAGAGGAAACATTACTGGACATTTAATACAACTTTGCAACAAAACAAAGAATTTACAAACAAGTTGCTCTAAAAGGCCTCAGAACAGGAAGATGAGGGTCTGTGGAGCTACAATAACCAGGAATCAGACCAAAGCATTGCAGTTATACTTTAACTAGACCATAAGTGAAGGATTCACATGTGAAAAGGATTTAAAAGCCTGATATGTTTAAAAGATCCCAGAACCATGAAAGATACATGAAGGGCTTGCCTCGGCGCCCCCTGCTGGCTGAACCAAATGCCTTCAAATGAAACTAAAACCATCAAAAGAAACAAACTGGAGTTTGGAGGAGGTTCTACTATTTGACACAACAGTGAATGAATCAGAAATGATTTGATGCTAATTTGATTGATTCCATCACATTCTGACTTTCAAACTGTGGATCCAAACTGAGACTCTAAAAATGACAGTAAGTTCTGGAAATGGAAACCAAAATAAAACCTCAGAGAAGAAATGAATGGAAATAACATTTATTACAGTTCTGCACTTATTTCATACATCATCTCCCTAAAAATGGAAAACAAATTATACAGAGATGAAAAGTCCAAAACTTCTTCCTCTGTTTTGTTTCAAAACCAAAACTAAACTCAGACTAAAGAATCAGAAATGAAAGATTAACGCTGCCCTCCTGCAACAATATTCAGTTTTTGCTGCTTCACAAACATCATGTAGAGTTTATCATTGTTCTGAAATCTTTATAGTAACAAACTGGATAATAATCTCTTAATTATGAAGGTCTGATGAACCAAAGTGTTTGGAACTGAACTGAACAGAAAGTCTCTAGACCAGATTAAAATCTCCTGTTATTAACGATGGACAACATGGACTTAGATTATTATCACAGTATTTTCTGGTATTTACTGAATAATAAAAGTGATGATAGAAAGTTTAAACACAGCATTGATCAGGGAAATAGTCAAAGCAACACAAATAAAAACTTAGAAGTAACTGAAAAGGTCATTTCAGATTCATTCAGTAGTTCAGTTTTATCACTAAGCAGCTACAAATAGACAGCATTCAATTCAACATATTGACATTAATTTCTGCTAGAATGGAAACAATAGTTGGAAAGTCAGAGATGAAGAATCTCCAGATGATCAGATCATCTCCAGTTTCCTCTTTAAAACTCACAGTTTCAATCTGATCAATAAGTTTTTATTTGGACTTTGTGATCTTCATGCTGAGATCATCAGAGCTGCTGCTTGATCACTGAGATCTTCATCGGTACGATCTTTAATGTTTTAGTAGTGGCGAAGAACGGAAACATCTTGTGAGTGAAGGTGTGTGTGAAGGTGTGTATGTGTGTGTTAGTATCCAGATCAGAGAAGGACAGCTTTCCTCTGTCCCAGTCCAGATTCACTCTGATCCTCTGGAAATTCTTCTGGACTGAGAGACGAGTGAAAGGAGCTGGTGGAGAACGTGCATAGTAATTACCTGAATAGAAAAATATAACCAACAATCCAGACTTTATGTCTCCCTTCCTCTGAACAGACTCTTCTAACACACCAAGTTCCCAGTATTTACTGTCTCCAACATCAACATCCCAGCTGTGGTTCCCTGAGTTAAAACCATCAGAACTCAGAACAGACCAGCGCCAGTTAATATCAAATCTCTCTGGATTATCAGGAAGCTGCTGTTCCTCTCCTATTCTAAAGCTGGTCAGATCTTCATACAGATGGAGATCTGGACCAGCCGTGTTTGGGTCCAGAACCAGAGGAGTGTAGGTCACCATGTCCTCCATGTTGCTCCAGATGTTGAAGGCCAGGTTGCCCAGATGTTTGGCCTGGTCTATCAGAGCTCCTGAGGGCAGCTGTGGATCCTCCAGCAGGGGGCAGCGCTGGACTCTTTCCACTGCAGCCTTGTAGTTGTGCAGGAATGAGACGTCTTCAGCTCTCAGCTCCTCCTCTGTGGCTCTGACTGTGTCTGAAAGAGCTGCTATCTCTCTGCTCAGAGCCTCCATCTTCTCCTTCATCATCCCTCTCTTCTGCTCCTCTTCCTCCCTCAGTGCAGCCAGCCTGGCCTCCTCTTCCTCTGCTAGAAACTGATGAAGCTGCTTAAACTGCTCCATAATCTGCCTCTCTGTGTGTCGGGCCTGGACCTTCAGGTCTTCTGCTGTCTGATCAAACTCCTCCTGAACTTTCTTCCTGAGCTCCAGCTTCTTCTTTAAAGGCTCCAGAGTTTCCTGAAGTTTCTTCTTGTGTTGCTGAGCAGCTTCATCGATGGGTTTGAATCTGTGATTGGTGTGTTTTTCTGAATCTCTGCAGACGAGACAAACTGGCTGCTGATGGTCCAGACAGAAGAGTTTGAGTTTCTCAGAGTGCAGAGAGCAGAGATCCTCTGAAGCTCTCTGCTCTCTCTGCTGTAAGAAAGACTCACAGAGATTCTTCAGAGCCAGATTAGGAAGTGGTTCATCTTTAGAAGATCTCCTTTTACAAACTGGACACTCTCTTCCTGGTTTCTCTCTCCAATATTTCTGCAGACACTCCTTACAGAAGCTGTGGCTACATGACAGAAGAACCGGATCCTTAAATATTTCCAGACAGACCGGACAGCAGAGATCATCGTCTGATCTGGAAGCCATTTTGTCTCAGAGTGAAGCTGAAATCACAGCAGACAGAAAGTCAAACCAGGAAGTCAGTTTCTCTCCTGTAGAAACTTTCTGAACTTACTTTCACTTTGATTGTCTTGTTTTTCCTCCTGCAGCAGTCTGTGTTTCAGTGTCTAGTTGCTCAGTTCTCTCTCTGTTCTCCTTGTTCAGTGTTAGTTTGATTTCAGTCGGAGACGAAGGCAGGAGTCAGACTTCCTCCTCAGGGTGTTTACTCTATGACAGGCATGTCCAAAGTCCGGCCCGGGGGCCAATCACGGCCCGCGGTCAGATTTCATACGGCCCGCAGCTTCGGTCTTATAATGTATTATTTATGGCCCGCCTGCACTGTGAAACAGAATAAATAAATCATAAAACTTGAAACTGTAATTCCTCCTTTCACCAAATGGTGGCAGCACCACTTTAATACTATCAGTCTCTGCCTCGGTGCAGCGAACCCCTCTCCACTCATTTCTGCCATGGCCACTGCAAAGAAAACGAGGAAAGTTTACAGTGAGGGCCGCCGCTTTCAAGAGAGATGGGAATTACAATACTTCTTTTCTGAAAATCAAGGCAATTATGCTTGTCTAATTTGTAATGAGACGGTTGCCTTGTTTAAGGATTTTGACGTAAAGAGACACTACCAGACTAAACATGCTAACACATACAACAAGCTAACAGGAAGTGACCGTGCTGAAAAACTGAAGCAGCTCCAAGCTGCACTGACATCACAACAGCGATTTCTTTAGGCCTGAGTCAAAAGAAAATACCACCAAAGCAAGCTACGATGTTAATGTTAATAGCTAAACATGGCAAACCTTTTACTGAAGGTACATTTATCAAAACTGTGTTATGAAAATGGTGGAGAACATTTGCCCTGAGAAGAAGCAAGAATTTGCGAATGTTTGCCTGGCAGTAACAGTGTGGCACTGAGAGTTGAGGACATAAAACTGAGTGTTTTGAACGGTAACGTCTGTCACTATCAGCAGTGAAAAGTCAAAAGAACATTTATGCACTTGGGTTTATGGCACTTATTTTTATTAAACTCTTGAGTAAGATTTGGTTATGAACCTGTACATGTGATACAAACTATTACTTTCTGAAAGATATTGTAAATGACAAGAGCAAAATTCACTTGTTTTAAGATTTAATAATAACAGACAACTTTGCATTACTTATAACTCCTGTTTAAAATGTTCTTGAGGCAAAGATATTTTTAAACTCATGTAAATTTAAGGTATTTCATACAGTTTGTTCAATGTTATCTGACTCTCCAGATATGAATGAAAGGCAGAATTTGTGTTTTTAGAGTTGTTCTCATCTGCCTGAGTGGCTTATATTTGGTTATTTTGTCATTTGAAAAATAAAGATAATTGTGACAATGAAAATTGTTTTATAACGGTGTGTATTTGCATGAAACTTTTGTAGTTAAAAAATGTCCGAACAAACTATTGGCCCCCGGGCATCTTGACTTTATCAAATCTGGCCCTCTTTGCAAAAAGTTTGGACACCCCTGCTCTATGAGTTTTTCTCTCAACTGTTTCCTGTTCATTTTTTCTAAGAGTTCCTGTTGGAGTTACAGTCTTGAGGCAGAGATGTGGCGCCCTCTAGAGGATTTACAGTGAACATGCAGCTTTACAAAAACTATTGTGGAATAAAATAATTATTCACAGTGTGTTTACTTTTATTAGAAGTTTATTTAATATTAATCTTACAATGTTTAATCAGTTTGTATAAAGTTATTGTTCCTCTTTTTAGCCTCCACAGTTTGCCTCAGTGTGTCAGAAGCTTAGCAACAGGCGATCAGTAAATAGTTTTCATACCTTGCAGAGTGACAGACCAGACCGACGACTCAGCGATTATTATTAGGCACAGAATATTCTGTCTGAAACCCATTTTTAACTGAAAGTTGCATTTTTCTCTGTGTGTGTATTAATCTGATTAGCTCCTTGGGATGTTGGTGATGACACTCTGTCTGTGGGAGAAGGACAGTATACAGTTTATATAGAGAGGTGATTCCTTTGTCTAGTTAGATCTCTTCTGAGTTCTCCATCTGTCCAGATGTGAAATAAAGCTGTGTTTTGTTCTTTCTCTTTAACAAGGTTTGGACTTTGTTCATTTTTCTCGCTCCACACCTTCAACATTTTCAGATAAAATAGTTTCTTCTTGCTTTATTTAAAATCATATTTTTCCTCTCATAAAACTCTTTAAGGATCTCCACTAACATTAAAACTTAAATGTCTTTATTCACTGATGTGTCACAAATGATGGCTAAAGACCTCACCTCTTTTTATCTTTTCTTAATTTAGTATTTATTTTGTCAGGAAAACACCATCGACATTAAAAATCTGTTTTCCACGAGAATCCAGGCCAAGACTGTTAGCATCACACAAAGGTTACATAACATTTACAGCAAACACATAAAAACTTAACATCGTCATGAATTACTTAATTAAAGGGACATTTCATGATAATCCACTTTTTCAGCCTTTAAATCCATTTTTTGATAACTGTGAGTGTCTAGAAGTGCAAAAAATCTAAATTTACTCTCCTGGTGCTGCATAGATGCCTTTATATTGTTTTTTAATGATATTTTCAGAATATTTATTTAATGTTTCTTGGTTATGACGTCACCACATTTGCTGTTGAACTTGTTAAAAAGGTCATGACTTCCAGATAATCAGTTTTGTGAATCCGACATTTTTTTCCTCAAGTTCAGCAGAACTGAACTTTTAGTCTGAGTTCAGTTCTGCCAAATATGAGGACAAAAACTATGTTTTGTCTCTCACACAATACTGAAGACTCACATTCACACAAAATATTAAAATTGCACATATATACTATTAAAATGTCACATACGCATACAATTTTTCTTTCTCACATGTATACATAAAATATTAAAATTGCACATATGTAACACGGGGGAAGAACCCGGATCGTGACAGAGGACGTGGCCCTAAAGCCAACTGGTAGACCTCTCAATAACATCAAGTAGCCTCGGGTCTCCCAGTTAAATGTACCCAGGTAGGTCTGGCTTAAAATGATGAAATAGTATACAAAATATATTTTATTTATGCATTCTTTTACAATATTAAAAATATACTTTCTTATTCTAAATTAAAACCCAATAAAGCACAGGAACCCAGCACAACACCAGAAGCAATCTGAGACTTAAACACAAACAACTGCAAACCAAATTAGTAGCAACGCAAATTAATGACACAAAACAAAGTTAAACAAAAGAAAAGCAAATCTCACATTGCGTCAACCCAGTCCTATAAAGCTGTGCCCAATCAGCTAATTCATAAAATGAAAAATATAAAAATATGAACTGGTTCTGGTTCTGTAGTGCTTGTGCTACAACTCCAACTCTAGAGGACGACCTGTTAACAAATTAACAGAGAGCATCTAAAAAATGCACCTTGGTGAGAGCATAATATGCAACAGCAGCATCTGTAATACCCAAACATGACAATAAAGTGTCTGCGGACAATAATAAAGCCATATAAGGTAAAATGAAAAACTGGTACCTTAATCAGCCACACAAACGGTACATTCAGACGCTGCAGTGAAAAGCAATTAGAAATCACGTGAGAAAAACCAGTAGCAACAATATAAAAAGTGAGCTGACGTTACACAGAACCAGCCACAGGTGACATCAAGAATCCATCCACCCTAGAGATGGGCCACCTGAAGCCCGGCTTGAGGCGCGTACCCAGTAAAAAGGGGGCGTGTCAGATGAAGCGCTGCTGCGATGCTTGTCGTCTTGCTGAAAACCAAGAGACTGGCAACAAACGACGCCTCGCATCAATAAGTCGTGCTGCTTCATGGGTTCCTGTAGGTCATTTGGTCAGAGGAGAATATTTGTCTTCAGTGGCCAAAATAAACATATAAACACATCAACATATTTATGTGTATTAATGATGCAACTCATCTAAATGTAATTTTTGTTACTGGTTTTCTCAATTGTAGATTATGGTGTTTTTTATGACTTTATATTGTTGTGATTTTATGATGTAAAGCTCTTTGAACTACATTGTTGCTGAAATCTGCCACACAAATAAACTCGACTGAAAAGGAGCCAAGAGGAAAATCTCTGACATCTGGGAAAACTTTGAGATGATCGCTCACAATAAAATTCTTCTTACATAAAAATAATCAACCCCTCCGCCTCCCAATTTCTCACCTTCTGGAAATTTCCACTATTATTTGTAGTCTGATCAGTCTTGCACAGCAGAAACAGATTTAATCCTGTTGCAAGACTAAAATTCACTTATAGCTAAATATAAGGGATCAGAGCCAATTAGAAATCCAAGAAAAAGCGAATGTCCCAACAAGCACTGCACTCCCAAGACACTAAAACATCAAATGTCTCTATTGTCAAATCAGTCTATGACATAAAATAAAACCCAACACAACCACTGATGTTCAACATAAACCAGGATTAGATTGGCTACAAATCATTTTAATATTAAAACATGTGACAATTTAATGTGATTTAATTGATTCTCCTGTTACTGAACATGAGTTTGATGAAAACTTTGTGACAATATTGCATTTACTAATTTTTGTTAGTGTGATCTGAGTGACAAGGCTGTTCCAGTTTCACCAGCAGATGTCACTAGTGAGTGATGAATGAAGCATCGAGTAATGAACCTTTTTACAAAGCAAAGGGTTGGAAAGCTTCATAGCTTCATGAGGATTCATTTGCCCATCACTAATTTACCCGACCAGCAGCACAAATATCCATGATCCAAATCCTGGTGCCGCTTCCCGACCAGCACGGCGCCAGCGCTCATCCAACCGAGATCCAACTGCACACAACAACGGACCTGACACTCCTAGCCTGTCGGGCTCACCCGGTGCCTTTATACACTAATGAACCCGACAATGCTGTGAACCGGAAGTGAAGGTGGAGAAACGGGGCATAGATGCATTGAAGGGCCCGAAACGGGTGGGAATTTACAGCCATTTCATGTAAACACTGTTTTCAACTAATACACCACCCAGTTACACATATACACTACTAAAATATCACACATACACACAAAGCATACAGACATGCTATTCTGAATGATAGGTGGAAAATGTATGTGTGAACTAACACTGGACTGAATGAATGAATGAATGAATGAATGAATGAATGAATGAATGAATGATTGAGTGAATGAATGAATGAGATTTGTATGTGTCTGTGTGAGAGTTGTCCCAGAAGAGGCGGGGCATAATCTGGATATCAGATGGCCATGCGTTGATACTGCAGTGAAGTTAGTTTCAGGTTGGATATTAAATCTTGGCGCTCCGCGGAGTAAGTGGCGTTTAGCTCAAGGTTGATCCGATTTATGAAAGCTAATTTGGGCCAGCAGTTCTCTACCGCTCCCTCCTCAAGCGCTCAGAGGTTCACTAAGGGCTCTAACCCTCACTCCGACTCTTAGATTATATATTTTAATAGTGAATATGTGAAATTTTAGTATTTTGTGTGAGAGAGAAAAATTGTATGCATGTGTGATTTTTTCTAAAAACTTTATTTAATATCAAAATAGAAAACATGGTGTGATACATTACATAAATGAAAGGAAAATAAAATCATGGAGCTAACAAAAAGAAAACAGAGGCTATTGTGTTGCAAAGAATGAGTTTTATTAACTGTGTGCAAATGAATGTATATGAGAGTGTGAGCAAAAATGGTCTGAACAACATTATCAGTATGTAGAGCAATAAAAACAAACAAAACAACAAAAAATATTAATACTAGCAATAATAATAACATCAATGAATTATGAAAGACAGGTAAATACAGACATGATGGATCAATTAATGAAATTGATCAATTAATTCTACCGAGTGGAATTTGTTATATTGCAAACAGAAACTACATGAAATGAGAAGGAAAAATGATGCTGAAAAAGGAGAAAAGCAAAACAGGGCAGAGACAATGGTCATAATACATAAATGACGTTATTTAAGGTAAATATGAGAATCATATGAAATCTATTTTATTTCCATTGAAATGTGTTCAATGAGTAGATTTTTCCAATGTGTCTCACTGATGGTGGTCCTTGTTCTCCAGCTCATAAGAATTGTTTTCTTAGCAATGGTTAAAGCTATAAGTAGTTGTTTAGTGTTGGAACATCATGAATGGTGTTGGTGGCGTCTCCCAGTAAACAAAGAGAAGGTGATAATGGGATGAGACAGCCAAGCCTACTGGACAGGAATCTAGTTACTCTGATCCAAACTGGTTGGACGGGTTTGCATAACCATAAAGCATGAAAATATGTATCACAGGTATTTTGTGAACAAGTTCTGCCCAATTCAGACTGAGCCAAACCCATTTTATGC
This sequence comes from Xiphophorus hellerii, assembly GCF_003331165.1. NCBI lineage: Eukaryota > Metazoa > Chordata > Actinopteri > Cyprinodontiformes > Poeciliidae > Xiphophorus > Xiphophorus hellerii. The sequence continues at coordinate 1,992,647 of NC_045679.1, forward strand.
CGGCTTTGAGTTTGTAGTGGATTCTGTGAAGTACTCTCTTGTTTACAAGTGTATTTAGATCATATTTTAGCTGACGTATTTTCTCTTCAGATTGTTCTGTTGCTTATTTCCTCTAATAATTTCCGTCTCTAGCCGAGTTTATTTTTCACTTTCCTCCCTTTTCTTATGGCTCCATATGCTCTGATTCTGCCTCTTACTGCAGCTTTCTCTGATTCCCTCGTCAAAACTTTTTTAGATATTTATCAAACTCTTGTTGTAGATTTAGGCGCCATCTACTGGAGAACTTGGGAGGCTGTTCTTCTACATTCCCAGAGATAGATATGGGCGAATGACCACTGATCACAATCCAGTGTACATCAGTTTTTGTTATGTTTCCCAAGAGGGAATTGATTATTAGAAACATATTAATCCATGAATATGAATGATGGACAGAAGAGAAAAAAGTAAAATCTTTGCAGACTGGATGTAACAGTGTCCAGCTTTCACTAAGGCCAAATTCACTCACATAATGTTTAATTATTTCTGATGATTTCAGGTTTGATCTATAATTAGATCTTGTTTTCTTATCAATAGATTGATTTAATTCTGTATTAAAGTCCCATTTGTTATTATTTGGGATTCTGAAAATACAGAAAGTTTTGTAAAGAAATTTTTAAAGAATAAAATTGAATCTGGAGACAAATATCAGCATGTAGATCAGATAGATGTTCAAATATTTTCACTCTTTTTTTATATGAACCAAAACCATTAATATTTCAACTAATAAAATTTAGTTGTTGCATTTTTACAGTAAAAATGTCCAGATAAATCAGTAAATATTAAGAAAAAAAAACAAGCTAATAAATTTACAAACCAGTTGCTCTAAAAGGCCTCAGAACAGGAAGATGAGGGTCTGTGGAGCTACAATAACCAGGAATCAGACCAAAGCATTGCAGTTATACTTTAACTAGACCATAAGTGAAGGATTCACATGTGAAAAGGATTTAAAAGCCTGATATGTTTAAAAGATCCCAGAACCATGAAAGATACATGAAGGGCTTGCCTCGGCGCCCCCTGCTGGCTGAACCAAATGCCTTCAAATGAAACTAAAACCATCAGAAGAAACAAACTGGAGTTTGGAGGAGGTTCTACTATTTGACACAACAGTGAATGAATCAGAAATGATTTGATGCTAATTTGATTGATTCCATCACATTCTGACTTTCAAACTGTGGATCCAAACTGACACTCTAAAAATGACAGTAAGTTCTGGAAATGGAAACCAAAATAAAACCTCAGAGAAGAAATGAATGGAAATAACATTTATTACAGTTCTGCACTTATTTCATACATCATCTCCCTAAAAATGGAAAACAAATTATACAGAGATGAAAAGTCCAAAACTTCTTCCTCTGTTTTGTTTCAAAACCAAAACTAAACTCAGACTAAAGAATCAGAAATGAAAGATTAACGCTGCCCTCCTGCAACAATATTCAGTTTTTGGTGCTTCACAAACATCATGTAGAGTTTATCATTGTTCTGAAATCTTTATAGTAACAAACTGGATGATAATCTCTTAATTATGAAGGTCTGATGAACCAAAGTGTTTGGAACTGAACTGAACAGAAAGTCTCTAGACCAGATTAAAATCTCCTGTTATTAATGATGGACAACATGGACTTAGATTATTATCACAGTATTTTCTGGTATTTACTGAATAATAAAAGTGATGATAGAAAGTTTAAACACAGCATTGATCAGGGAAATAGTCAAAGCAACACAAATAAAAACTTAGAAGTAACTGAAAAGGTCATTTCAGATTCATTCAGTAGTTCAGTTTTATCACTAAGCAGCTACAAATAGACAGCATTCAATTCAACATATTGACATTAATTTCTGCTAAAATGGAAACAATAGTTGGAAAGTCAGAGATGAAGAATCTCCAGATGATCAGATCATCTCCAGTTTCCTCTTTAAAACTCACAGTTTCAATCTGATCAATAAGTTTTTATTTGGACTTTGTGATCTTCATGCTGAGATCATCAGAGCTGCTGCTTGATCACTGAGATTTTCATCGGTACGATCTTAAATGTTTTATTAGTGGAGAAGTATGGAAACATCTTGTGAGTGAAGGTGTGTGTGAAGGTGTGTATGTGTGTGTTAGTATCCAGATCAGAGAAGGACAGCTTTCCTCTGTCCCAGTCCAGATTCACTCTGATCCTCTGGAGATTCCGGACTGAGAGACGAGTGGAAGGAGCTGATGGAGAAAATACTGAGTAATTATCTGAAGAGAAAAATATAAACAACCATCCAGACTTTATGTCTCCTTTCCTCTGAACAGACTCTTCTAACACACCAAGTCTCCAGTCTTTACTGTCTCCAACATCAACATCCCAGCTGTGGGTCCCTGAGTTAAAACCATCAGAACTCACAACAGACCACCATAAATCAAATCTCTCTGGATTATCAGGAAGCTGCTGTTTCTCTCCTATTCTAATCCTGGTCAGATCTTCAGACAGATGGAGTTCTGAACCAGCCGTGTTTGGGTCCAGAACCAGAGGAGTGTAGGTCACCATGTTCTCCATGTTGCTCCAGATGTTGAAGACCAGGTTGCCCAGATGTTTGGCCTGGTCTATCAGAGCTCCTGAGGGCAGCTGTGGATCCTCCAGCAGGGGGCAGCGCTGGACTCTTTCCACTGCAGCCTTGTAGTTGTGCAGGAATGAGACGTCTTCAGCTCTCAGCTCCTCCTCTGTGGCTCTGACTGTGTCTGAAAGAGCTGCTATCTCTCTGCTCAGAGCCTCCATCTTCTCCTTCATCATCCCTCTCTTCTGCTCCTCTTCCTCCCTCAGTGCAGCCAGCCTGGCCTCCTCTTCCTCTGCTAGAAACTGATGAAGCTGCTTAAACTGCTCCATAATCTGCCTCTCTGTGTGTCGGGCCTGGACCTTCAGGTGTTCTGCTGTCTGATCAAACTCCTCCTGAACTTTCTTCCTGAGCTCCAGCTTCTTCTTTAAAGGCTCCAGAGTTTCCTGAAGGTTCTTCTTGTGTTGCTGAGCAGCTTCATCGATGGGTCTGATTCTGTGATTGGTGTGTTTTTCTGAATCTCTGCAGATGACACAAACTGGCTGCTGATGGTCCAGACAGAAGAGTTTGAGTTTCTCAGAGTGCAGAGAGCAGAGATCCTCTGAAGCTCTCTGCTCTCTCTGCTGTAAGAAAGTCTCACAGAGATTCTTCAGAGCCAGATTAAAAGGTAGATGGTCTCTTGAAGATCTCCTTGTACAAACTGGACACTCTCTTCCTGGTTTGTCTCTCCAATATTTCTGCAGACACTCCTTACAGAAGCTGTGGCTACATGACAGAAGAACCGGATCCTTAAATATTTCCAGACAGACCGGACAGCAGAGATCATCGTCTGATCTGGAAGCCATTTTGTCTCAGAGTGAAGCAGAAACCACAGCAGACAGAAAGTCAAACCAGGAAGTCAGTTTCTCTCCTGTAGAAACTTTCTGAACTTACTTTCACTTTGATTGTCTTGTTTTTCCTCCTGCAGCAGTCTCTGTTTCAGTGTCTAGTTGCTCAGTTCTCTCTCTGTTCTCCTTGTTCAGTGTTAGTTTGATTTCAGTCGGAAATGAATGCAGGAGTCAGAGGTCATCCTCAGGGTGTTTACACAGTGAGTTTTTCTCTCAACTGTTTCCTGTTTTTTCCTCAGGTGTTCCTATTGGAATCAGTCTTTAGGCAGAGATGTGGCGCCCTCTAGAGGATATAATCTTAATCTGCAGTTTTAGAAAAACTACAGTTTTTTCTGATCCATCAGTTTGTTCCTGCTTTAAGTGAAAATATATTTTCCTCTCATAAAACTCTTCCAGGGTCTCCACTATCTGGGAAATTCAAATGAACACATTTAATGTTGTTTCCTTCTGTTTGCTGTTTTTCTGTCACATTCAGACTCTGGAGGTGAAAATGATGTTTGGTGTTGAGGAAATCTTTCCCCGTTTTCACAACAAATGGATCCAGAATCAGAAATGTTTTGATTCAAATTTGATCAATGCTCTGACATTTTTTCAATCTGTAGCAGAAAACTGGAATACTGTAAATATTACAGAAAAAACTTTAAATGTCTGATAACTTGTCCCAGTTATGCCAATTATAACAAGCTTTTATCTCAAATTAAAAAAAGATTTGGAGAGATGTCCGATTCTCCCACTATCTGTAATGGGCAGGGTGGAAACAATCAGGATGAATGTGCTACCATGGATACTTTTCCTCTTTAACTCTCTCCTGGTGGTAGTTCCTAACATCACCTTTAAACTGTTGGACAGACTCATATCTAAATTCATCTGGCAAAACAAACGTCTGAGTGAGACTTAAACTTCTGTGTTCCTCTGAAGACTCAGGTGGCCTGGCCCTCCCACATCTTAAGAGTTATTATTGAGCAGCACAGCTTAGGGCTCTGGTTGGATAAAGATACTAAATGGTTTCAGTTGGAGCAATGCTCTTTAACTACTTTCATTTCAATTATAGATTTAACCTTTTTAAGTAGGGAACAATGGTGGAAACTTAAGATACAAAATGAATGGAATGTGCTTGCTTGCTTACCATCACTTAGACCGGAGTCCTGTGAAAGTTCAACCTCTTCTCCTTGCTCACTGTCACTTGGCCTGGAGTCCTGGGAATGTTCAACCTCTTCTTCTTCTTATGTCTTAAGACCAACGGCAACTAATTTAAAAGGACTTTACTGCCACCTACTGGTGAAGGATATTGTGTCCAATTATTATTTATTACGATATATTTAACGAAGTTTTGAAGCAAATTAATTTTCCTTGAGGATTTTTAGCAATTGAGGTAATCAAATTATTCAAGGAATCATTTCAGTCCTAGTCAGAACTGCAGAGAGTTTAGCTGGAAAATTCTATTTCTGTGAAAAACATAAGCACACTCATGTGTGAACCACGTCAAGGAACTGTTCTAATAAAAACTTTTTTAAAAAGTCATAAGGATGAATTTTATGTTCTTCTTAACGTGACATTGCACACAGCATGCTCTCAAAATGTTTCTATCAATATATCAACAACTACAAACTGACTCTTATCTTTTACAGTTAGTCGTCTTGTTCTCACTTGTTTATGGGTCGATCCACCAGTGATAGTTAGGCTTTGTGCTCCTTAATATGGAGGGATCTCCAGGGAAACTGCAGACTGATATTTTCCTGATGAAGCCTTCGCCATGCCAGAAAGAAAATGCAGTTAACAAAACACCACCTAAAAATACATTATACAGAAACAGGAACCTCCCACGTAGCTTATTACTAAACGAATATGCTAAATGTTGTGAACAAAGGTAAAGCTAAACGCCTTGCTTAGCTACTGACGCTACTAGTTATTTTAACCGGCATGAAAACCAGCTGCAAAGGGTTAATTTAACCCAGTATCAAGCTGCATTACCAAACTAGCCAAGATGGCGTCAAGTAGCTAGCTTGTTAGCTGTGATGCTAGCGTGCATTGGTATTGTCTGGTACAGCAATGTGACCCAGATAAAACCTCTTAAATTAATCACAAACCACATAAATGAATCAATATTGATGTGGTTTGATATAAACCGACCGATTATGACACATTTGGAAGCAACAGAACAGGATTTCTCTGCTTGCTGCTCACCGCCACTTGGACCGGAATCCTGGGAAAGTTCAACCTCTTCTGCTTCTCCTGTCTTAAGACCGACGGAAACCAACTTAAAGGGACTTTACTGCCACCTACTGGTGAAGGACATTGTGTCTGATTCCCCATTTCATTCCTCATAACTTCAATGAAACCCAATCACATAATTGTTATTTACAACTGTAATTATTTCAAATTTTGTTAGTAAATTTTAACTAATTAAAAAAACTGTATTACATGCAAAATGTCTCATTAAGTTTGAGTAAAACATCTGAAGGTGGTTTAACTTAAAAATCACCTGCTGCCTTCAAAATCTATTTAAATTCAACAAGAAAATTGTTTGTGTTTTAACTCAGAAATTAAAGTTCATGAAGTTGATTTAACAAGAGACAAGTCAACTAAACATTTAAAGTTTTTTAATCTTGAGTTAAGTTTCAAGTTAATGTTGCAATTTAAACCAAATAATTATTTCACAATATGCAAGAAAAAAACTGTCCTCACCTGGTTAAACAGCAAACATTGCTGTATTATTTTCACTGACAATATCAAGTTAAAATAACAGTTTATTTTACTTCAAATTCTTGTTTCAATCTTGGATCAAGATCTAAATAAGTAGTTTTATTAATAATTACCCTAAGCAATAATTATAGTTACTCATGGCTAAAAGTAAGCGCAGTACAACTTCAACATTTATTTACTCAAAGGTAAAAAGTTTCCATCCAATAAATGATTCAATAAAGAGTAAAAATCTGTTTGGTAAAAACGCGACTCAAGTACTGATCAAAAGATCATTTAATATTTAAAAATTACATCATCAGATAGAACAAAATATAAACATATGAGGAAGTCTTGGTATTTTAAGGAAAGTGTTAGGTAAATTGTATTATTAGTAATTATCAAATATTTGTTGTATCATGTAGCCTTGTAGTTAAATTTAGATAATGTTTCTGTGTGTTAAATAACTTTGATTCTATCCTGAGACTTCCTTGGGAAATAGGGGTGACAGCTACTCTCAGCAGCTGTTGCCCTGCAGGACTTCCTACAAGACAGAGGTGTTAGTTGCTCCCAGCAGAGTTTTACAATCCTGCAATAAACTCTGCTTTGTGATACAAAGCCGTTGCTTTGAAGCTATGCAACGTGTCTTATTCGACGCCGTGCCTGGAGCAAGAAAGATTTAGAGTATAGATAACATGTGTCTAGATTAGTGAATGTCATTAGCGCTGCAACTATGTGCCCCTCCACCCTTTTAGAGTTGCAGCGCCCCGTGTGGCAGGGTTCCTAATGAGCAATAAAAAGAGAGGAACAGACAGATGTGTTTCAGAGCGGTTGGAGATTTGTAACTGAAAGCACATCTCTGTCCGTTCTCCTCGCGAGAAACAAAGAATCTAACTCTCTCGTCTTTTCTGTGTTTGTTTAAATTGTCTTTAATAGGTATTTAGACCTGACAGAAAGAAATGTCAATGATCCATAAATGTAACAAAATAACAAAATCAGACAAAAGAAAACTAAATATTCAGTTTGGAGCTAAATAATTTAGTTAGCAGAGTAAATATTTAGTTTGTAAACTAAACACATTGCTGGGATCATTTTTGCTCACATATTCAATAAAATCAATTTTCTTAATACACCAGTTCTTGAAAAACAAGACCTCTCACTCCAAGTCATTTTAGAATCAGAACTGAACTCAGACTAAAGAGTCAGATGTGAAAGATTAACGCTACCCTGCTGCTTCCAGCAGCTGGTGATGAATCTGAACAGACATGAAGAATCTCCAGATGATCAGATCATCTCCAGTTTCCTCTTTAAAACTCACAGTTTCAATCTGATCAATAAGTTTTTATTTGGACTTTGTGTTCTTCATGCTGAGATCATCAGAGCTGCTGCTTGATCACTGAGATCTTCATCGGTATGATCTTTAATGTTTTATAAGTGGAGAAGTATGGAAACACCTTGTGAGTAAAGGTGTGTGTGAAGGTGTGTATGTGTGTGTTAGTATCCAGATCAGAGAAGGACAGCTTTCCTCTGTCCCAGTCCAGATTCACTCTGATCCTCTGGAGATTCTTCTGGACTGAGAGACGAGAAGGAGGAGTTGATGGAGAACATGTTATGTATTCACCTGAATAGAACCGTAAAAACAACAATCCAGACTTTATGATTCCCTTCCTCTGAACAGACTCTTCTAACAAACCAAGTCTCCAGTCTTTACTGTCTCCAACATCAACATCCCAGCTGTGGTTCCCTGAGTTAAAACCATCAGAACTCAAAACAGAATAGAAGTGAATATCAAATCTATCAGGATTATCAGGAAGCTGCTGATTGTTTCCTTCTGTAATGGTGGTCAGATCTTCAGACAGATGGAGTCCGGAACCAGCCGTGTTTGGGTCCAGAACCAGAGGAGTGTAGGTCACCATGTTCTCCATGTTGCTCCAGATGTTGAAGGCCAGGTTGCCCAGATGTTTGGCCTGGTCTATCAGAGCTCCTGAGGGCAGCTGTGGATCCTCCAGCAGGGGGCAGCGCTGGACTCTTTCCACTGCAGCCTTATAGTTGTGCAGGAATGAGACGTCTTCAGCTCTCAGCTCCTCCTCTGTGGCTCTGACTGTGTCTGAAAGAGCTGTTATCTCTCTGCTCAGAGCCTCCATCTTCTCCTTCATCATCCATCTCTTCTGCTCCTCTTCCTCCCTCAGTGCAGCCAGCCTGGCCTCCTCTTCCTCTGCTAGAAACTGATGAAGCTGCTTAAACTGCTCCATAATCTGCCTCTCTGTGTGTCGGGCCTGGACCTTCAGGTGTTCTGCTGTCTGATCAAACTCCTCCTGAACTTTCTTCCTGAGCTCCAGCTTCTTCTTTAAAGGCTCCAGAGTTTCCTGAAGGTTCTTCTTGTGTTGCTGAGCAGCTTCATCGATGGGTTTGAATTTATGGTTTTTGTGTAAATCTGAATGACTGCAGACGACACAAACTGGCTGCTGATGGTCCAGACAGAAGAGTTTGAGTTTCTCAGAGTGCAGAGAGCAGAGATCCTCTGAAGCTCTCTGCTCTCTCTGCTGTAAGAAAGACTCACAGAGATTCTTCAGAGCCAGATTAAAAGGTGGAAGACCTTTAGAAGATCTCTTTTTACAAACTGGACACTCTCTTCCTGGTTTCTCTCTCCAATATCTCTGCAGACACTCCTTACAGAAGCTGTGGCTACATGACAGAAGAACCGGATCCTTAAATATTTCCAGACAGACCGGACAGCAGAGATCATCGTCTGATCTGGAAGCCATTTTGTCTCAGAGTGAAGCTGAAATCACAGCAGACAGAAAGTCAAACCAGGAAGTCAGTTTCTCTCCTGTAGAAACTTTCTGAACTTACTTTGACTTTGATTGTCTTGTTTTTCCTCCTGCAGCAGTCTGTGTTTCAGTGTCTAGTTGCTCAGTTCTCTCTCTGTTCTACTTGTTCAGTGTTAGTTTGATTTCAGTCCGAGATGAAGGCAGGTGTCAGAGTTCATCCTCAGGGTGTTTACGCAATGAGTTTTTCTCTCAACTGTTTCCTGTTTTTTTTCCAAGAGTTCCTGTTGGAATTACAGTCTTGAGGCAGAGATGTGGCGCCCTCTAGAGGATTTCCAGTGAACATGCGGCTTTAGAAAAACTCCACAGTTAATCAACATTTTCTGATAAAATAATTTCTTCTTGCTTTAATTAAAATATATTTTTCCTCTAATAAACTCCTAAAGGATCTCCACTAACTGGAAACCTTCAATGTCTTTTCTCACTGATGTTTTTACTCTTTTCTCCAATTCATTGACTGTCACAAAGGATGGCACACTCACCCTAAAAACCTCATAAATTTTTATTTTTTATTTAGCATTTATCTAGTCAGGAACATCCCATTGACATTAAGAAGCTACTTTACAAGAGAATCCAGGCCAAGACTGTCAGCAGCAAACAGAGGTTACATAACATTCACAACAATAACAGAAAAAGTTAACGCCGTCGTAAATTAATTATAATGAAAGGGAACATATGTAAATCCAATTTTTAGCCCTTTAATACATTTTTTCTGTACTTTGAGTGTCTAGTAGTGCAAAAATGTGAATGTATTCTGTCCCAGTGCTGTGTGGATATTTTTATTTTATATTGTTTTGGGGCTAAATTGACATAATGCAGGAGACGGAAATTAAATTCCAAGTTGGCTCCAGTGGTGGGGGAGTATGCCGGTCAGATCTGTCAGGCCCAAACGTGTTGTGAGGGGTCTCCAATCTCTGGGTACAAGGTCGCCGAGGTGGTTAAAAAGCTCCTCGGTGGCAGGGCCCCGGGGGTGAATGAGGTCTGCCCGGAGTTCCTTAAGGCTCTGGATGTTGTAGGATTGTGTTCGCTGACGCGACTCTTCAATATTGAATGGACATCGGGGGCAGTTCCTCTGGATTGGCAGACTGGGGTGGTGGTCCCCCTGTTCAAAAAGGGGGACCGGAGGGTGTGCTCCAATTATAGGGGAGTCACACTCTTAAACCTGCCTGGCAAGGTCTATTCAGGGGTCCTGGAGAGAAGGGTCCGTCGAAGGGAAGGGGAGAGAAGGGATAGTCGAACCTCGGATTCAGGAAGAGCAGTGTGGTTTTCGTCCTGGTCGTGGAACACTGGACCAGCTCTACACTCTCGGCAGGGTCCTGGAGGGTGCATGGGAGTTCGTCCAACCGGTCTACATGTGTTTTGTGGACTTGGAGAAGGTGTTCGAACGTGTCCTTCGGGGAGCCTTGTGGGGGGTCCTTCGGGAGTATGGGGTACCGGGCCCTTTGGTACAGGCTGTATGATCGGTGTCAGAGTCTGGGCCGCATTGCTGGCAGTAAGTTGAGCTCGTTTCCGGTGAGAGTTGGACTCCGTCAGGGCTGCCCTTTGTCACTGATTCTGTTCATTACTTTTATGGACGAATTTCTAGGTGCAGCCAAGGTGTTAAGGGGATCCATTTTGGTGGACTTAGGATTGCATCTCTCCTTTTTGCAGACGATGTGGTCCTATTGGCTTTATCGTTCGTGATCTGCAGCTCTTGCTGGATCGGTTGGCAGCAGAGTGTGAAGCGGCCGGGATGAGGATCAGTGCCTCTAAATCCGAGGTCATGGTCTTGAGCCAGAAAAGGGTAGAGTGCCTTCTCCGGGTCAGGGGGGATGTCCTGCCCCAAGTGGAGAAGTTCAAGTATCTCGGGATCTTGTACACAAATGAGGAAGAAGGGAGCGGGAGATCGACAGGCGGATTGACGTAGCGTCTGCCGTCAAGCGGGCACTGTACCGGTCCGTTGTGGTGAAGAGAGAGCTGAGCCAAAAAGCGAAGCTCTCGATTTACCAGTCAATCTACGTTCCCACCCTCATGAGCTTTGGGTCATGACTGAAAGAACGAGATCGCGGATACAAGCGGCCAAAACAGGTTTTCTCCGTAGGGTATCTGGGCTCTCCCTTAGAGATAGGGTGAGAAGCTCAGTCATCCGGGAGGGACTCAGAGTAGAGCCGCTGCTCCTTCACATCGAGAGGAGCCAGTTGAGGGGCATCTGGTCAGGATGCCTCCTGGACGCCTCCCTGGTGAGGTGTTCCGGGAATATCCCACGGGAGGAGGCCTCAGGGAAGACCCAGGACACGCTGGAGGGACTATGTCTCTCGGTCACCCTGGGAACGCCTCGGGATTCCCCCGGAGGAGCTGGAAGAAGTGGCTGGGGAGAGGGAAGTCTGGGCCTCCCTTCTGAAGCTGCTACCCCCATGACCCGACCCCGGATAAGCGGAAGAGAATGAATGGATGGATGGATGGATGGATGGATGGATGGATGGATGGATGGATGGATGGATGGATGGATGGATGGATGGATGGATGGATGGATGGATGGATGGATGGATGGATGGATGGATGGATGGATGGATGGATGGATGGATGGATGGATTATATAATCCTGTTCATTTCAAATTTAGGAGTGTCTAATCCAGATTTGCTTAACTTAACTGAGGAATACGGTCATATTTCAGGGTATAATATAAATAAATCTAAATCTTCATTGTTATTATTGGATGAAAAAGAAATGTCCCCAGCAATAAGTTCAGAATTCAAGATTGTCAGAGAATTCACTTATTTAGGAATTCAAAATTTTCAAACTTAGATATGATTATCAACACAGAGAGCTCTGCCTCTGACCAGGATGATGACGAGCCAGAAGGGCCAGTTGCAGGAGATCCCACTGATCTCTTCCCAGCTGTGTCCAGCACTGCTTTTGCTCTTCCCAAAGGACCCAGTGGTAATTTCACTTTCAAAAAACCTGCTTTTTTGAAAAACCTGGTTTTTATAAGCAAAACCTGCTTATAACCTGACTAAATTGTGTTTACATGACAATTATGTTTGTATTCCAGATATTTCAAGGTCAAAAGAACAGGGCCCTGATTAACCAAGTTCTACAAATTTCCCCAGAACTCAGCATGGATCATGGAAGAGATCATTTACCAGCTCCTGGTACAAAGACATTTCTGGGTTAGAATATTCTGTTATCAAAGACTCTTCCTACTGCTTCACCTATAGGGATTTTCCTGGCCTAATGCACCAGTCCGTGTCTTTACCTCAAATTCTGGCTTCTGCAAATAGGAAAAGGCATTGTCCAAGGAGTCTGGATTTAGTTTTTACTCAGAGTCAGAGCAACATATAAATGCAATGTATGCATGGACTCAATATAAAAGGGCTAATGAGGTAAATACAACCATGCTGAGTTCTGTAAAAACAATGGAAGATGTAAGAATACCAGTATAATGTTGAAATAATAGCAGATATGCTTCTTTTGACTGCATCCCAAAATATCACTCAAAGGGTCATCAAAAGTCTGAGGACTCTAAAAATAAGGGAAACATTTTTGCTGCCATATTGGATAATTTAATTGGAAAAAAGCTTAGAGCATGTGGCAATACAAAACACACAAGTCATCAAATCCAAAATGACATTCTTCAGGGCTTAGCAGAGATGATACAGACTGATTCATAAAGGAAGTAAAGAAATGTGAAGTATTCAGTGTTATTGCAGACAAAACAATAACATTCCTATTTTGTTATTCCAAACAAAATAGGAACAAATGTCCGTGGTTGTAAATATCATTACAATGGTGTCTTCCATGAAAGCTTCCTATGTTTCCAGGCAGCTGAAAGCCTTAATGCAGCAGGACTTAGTGCAATGGTCATTAACTGTCTTGAGGAACTTGGTCTGGACTACAGACGAACATGTAGTCTGGACTACAGAAAAAACCTTGTGGGACGAGGTTATGATGATGTCATGAGTGGGAAGCTTTCCGGTGTTTCTCAGAATTCAAAGCAAAGCCAGATTGCCTTTTACGTTCATTGTAATGCATGTTGCTTGAATTTAGTTCTTGTTGATGCTACCAAAGAGGTCCTTGAGGTTGTTGACTTTTTTGCACAGCAGCTGCATAACTTTGTGTGGCTCTAATGTTCATCTGAGGTGGCTTGCTGTACAGAAAGAGTTGTATCCAGCAGAACAGCCCAGGGAGCTCCAGGCACTTACAGATACATGGTGGGCATGCAGGTACATGCTACACTCTGAGAGGCAGACTGAACAGAAAGTCTCTAGACCAGATTAAAATCTCCTGTTATTAACGATGGACAACATGGACTTAGATTATTATCACAGTATTTTCTGGTATTTACTGAATAATAAAAGTGATGATAGAAAGTTTAAACACAGCATTGATCAGGGAAATAGTCAAAGCAACACAAATAAAAACTTAGAAGTAACTGAAAAGGTCATTTCAGATTCATTCAGTAGTTCAGTTTTATCACTAAGCAGCTACAAATAGACAGCATTCAATTCAACATATTGACATTAATTTCTGCTAAAATGGAAACAATAGTTGGAAAGTCAGAGATGAAGAATCTCCAGATGATCAGATCATCTCCAGTTTCCTCTTTAAAACTCACAGTTTCAATCTGATCAATAAGTTTTTATTTCGACTTTGTGATCTTCATGCTGAGATCATCAGAGCTGCTGCTTGATCACTGAGATCTTCATCGGTACGATCTTTAATGTTTTATCAGTGTGGAAGAGTGGAAGCATCTTGTGAGTGAAGGTGTGTGTGAAGGTGTGTATGTGTGTGTTAGTATCCAGATCAGAGAAGGACAGCTTTCCTCTGTCCCAGTCCAGATTCACTCTGATCCTCTGGAGTTTCTTCTGGACTGAGAGACGAGTGAGAGGAGCTGATGGAGAATCTGCATAGTAATTACCTGAATAGAAATATATAACCAAACATCCAGACTTTATGCCTCCCTTCCTCTGAACAGACTCTTCTAACACACCAAGTCTCCAGTATTTACTGTCTCCAACATCAACATCCCAGCTGTGGTTCCCTGAGTTAAAACCATCAGAACTCAGAACAGACCAGCGCCAGTTAATATCAAATCTCTCTGGATTATCAGGAAGCTGCTGTTCCTCTCCTATTCTAAAGCTGGTCAGATCTTCAGACAGATGGAGTTTTGGACCAGCCGTGTTTGGGTCCAGAACCAGAGGAGTGTAGGTCACCATGTTCTCCATGTTGCTCCAGATGTTGAAGGCCAGGTTGCCCAGATGTTTGGCCTGGTCTATCAGAGCTCCTGAGGGCAGCTGTGGATCCTCCAGCAGGGGGCAGCGCTGGACTCTTTCCACTGCAGCCTTGTAGTTGTGCAGGAATGAGACGTCTTCAGCTCTCAGCTCCTCCTCTGTGGCTCTGACTGTGTCTGAAAGAGCTGCTATCTCTCTGCTCAGAGCCTCCATCTTCTCCTTCATCATCCCTCTCTTCTGCTCCTCTTCCTCCCTCAGTGCAGCCAGCCTGGCCTCCTCTTCCTCTGCTAGAAACTGATGAAGCTGCTTAAACTGCTCCATAATCTGCCTCTCTGTGTGTCGGGCCTGGACCTTCAGGTGTTCTGCTGTCTGATCAAACTCCTCCTGAACTTTCTTCCTGAGCTCCAGCTTCTTCTTTAAAGGCTCCAGAGTTTCCTGAAGGTTCTTCTTGTGTTGCTGAGCAGCTTCATCGATGGGTCTGAATCTGTGATTGGTGTGTTTTTCTGAATCTCTGCAGACGAGACAAACTGGCTGCTGATGGTCCAGACAGAAGAGTTTGAGTTTCTCAGAGTGCAGAGAGCAGAGATCCTCTGAAGCTCTCTGCTCTCTCTGCTGTAAGAAAGACTCACAGAGATTCTTCAGAGCCAGATTAAGAAGAGGTGGAATATCTTTAGAAGATCTCCTTTTACAAACTGGACACTCTCTTCCTGGTTTCTCTCTCCAATATTTCTGCAGACACTCCTTACAGAAGCTGTGGCTACATGACAGAAGAACTGGATCCTTAAATATTTCCAGACAGACCGGACAGCAGAGATCATCGTCTGATCTGGAAGCCATTTTGTCTCAGAGTGAAGCTGAAATCACAGCAGACAGAAAGTCAAACCAGGAAGTCAGTTTCTCTCCTGTAGAAACTTTCTGAACTTACTTTGACTTTGATTGTCTTGTTTTTCCTCCTGCAGCAGTCTGTGTTTCAGTGTCTAGTTGCTCAGTTCTCTCTCTGTTCTCCTTGTTCAGTGTTAGTTTGATTTCAGTCGGAGACGAAGGCAGGAGTCAGAGTTCATCCTCAGGGTGTTTAGTCTATGAGTTTTTCTCTCAGCTGTTTCCTTTTCATTTTTTCCAAAAGTTCCTGTTGGAATTTCAGTCTTGAGGCAGAGATGTGGCGCCCTCTAGAGGATTTACATCGAATCTTCAGTTTCAATAAAACTACAGCACTGGAGGTGAAGGTAATGTTTGGTTTTGAGTAAAATTTTCCTTCTTTCAAAAAATTGTTTTTAGAATCTGAAATGTTTTTTCATACTGAGGCTTAAAATGTTCATTTTTAAATATTACACAAAATACTGTAAATGCAAACAATGAAATATATCTGAGAATATAAATTAATTAAATAGAAATAAAATCTACTACAGTAGAAGAAACGCCCACTATTGATGAACTTCTGCCATTTATGCTGGCAAACAGCGACACAGACATTATTCATTATTAAAGCCGACTGAATTATTGATAGATGAAGATTTTAGTAAAAAAAAATTGCTTCAGTTATTTCAAATGATCCAGGTGATTTCTATTTTGTTTCCATCGCTAAAGCTAACAGTTAGCCAACCACCAAGCCAGCCAATCATAAAACCAACCAGTCAAGTAATTACAATTAATCAAATGTATCCAATATATTACTGTTTCTTCCAGTGGCCCTATCCTTTTCCATTGGATGTGAGAAAATCCAGAAAACAGTTCAAAATCTGAATATTTCATGCAAAAATATTCACTTAATCTCCATTTTAAAGCCAGATTTGCCTACATTTCTTCTAATTATGAAGATGGTAATGATGGCAGCATGTCATACAAAAAACAATAAACCCTCATCATGATTTTTATTATTTGCTGCAGAAGCAGGTGATCAAAGCGGCCTCCAGAGATCAGAGGATGGCGGTTTCTCTGATGATCGATGACGTCAGCTCACGTTTTTTCTTCCGTCGCCACGTTTGGATCATGTTTTATTCATTCAAACACAATCCTGCACAAACACACACAGTACCAGAACCACAGCCGCCTACACGTGATCCGCTCAGCTTTTCTCCTCCGTCTGCTGCTGTCAAACCAATCGGGAAACATCAGGATTTTCAAAATAAGACGCACAGGGACGGATATTTCTGGAAGGACGAAGTAGAACCGCGATAAAACGCGCGGGATTTTATAAATTATTCATCTGAAAGTGTTACTATTTGAACATATAAAAGAAAACAGTTTTCCAGCCGTTTTTGACGTGATGAAACTTTATTATGAAGACGTGAATGTTGCGCGTGAATTTGTTACATCACATCTCCTTTAACTCCAGACTCTCTGATGTTTAAATAGATTTAGGAGAGAAAATGTCTTTTTCTG
Organism: Xiphophorus hellerii; assembly: GCF_003331165.1. Lineage (NCBI taxonomy): Eukaryota > Metazoa > Chordata > Actinopteri > Cyprinodontiformes > Poeciliidae > Xiphophorus > Xiphophorus hellerii. Next base: position 2,009,190 of record NC_045679.1, read on the forward strand.
ACATGACGCCATATTGATTCTTCTCAACCTGATTCCGGACTTTAATTAAAAAAATCAACAATAGCAAAACATAAAAACAGAACCGAACCGGACCGGACCGTGTTGTCAAACTAAGCAGAAGAGCAGGAAAGAAAAGGGGCTTGATTTCAGAATAAAAGACCTGGACGTGTGCGTCATCTAGACTTCCAATAAAATCGGGGAAAATGTGAAAAATAATGAATTGTAGTTCCAGATTTGGTTAAGTATATAAAAAATCAATTGGAACATTGACAAAAATTTGGATATCATGGAAAATATACCTCCATACACTGAAAAAAGCTGTTATAAATTGTACATTTTTAAAATCCATAACTTTGTAAGACAAATTTTTTGTGTTTTAATTTTTGTACACAATTGGAAAATGCAGCAAGTATTCAGGTTAGTGTAATTATGTCATCTTATCAATAATTTACCAGTAAATAGTTTTTCAGAGCCACTTTTTTTAAAGTTAATGTCTGTCAAACATTTTTATTAAGTATATTAATTATGAAGGAAAACATGCTTAATTATTTGTTTTATTCAACATTTTTGCATTGTTAAAAACAAAAATCACTTTACTCTCAAAATGGTGACATTAAGTCTAAAATGTTGACATTTTCTCTCAGTTTTCTGATTATAACCTCAAAATTCTGCAAAGCCGCCACAGACCATCACATTACCATCATCACTAAGTTCCACTTTTATGAAGAAAAAAGTAAGAATTTTGATAGAAAAGTGAAAAAGAAAAGAGAAAAAGTCAACATTCTGACTTTAATTTCAGAATTCTGTCCCTGTTCTAAGGTTGTTTTTTTTAACTTCAATCTCAAAATTCTAACATACATCATTTTCATGAGTCTGGCTTCAGTCAGAGGCTTCTTGAAATTCGCTTTAATACAGACTGCTACAGGAGATCTTTCCTGCCAACCGCCATCAACATCTACAATAACTCTTTGAAGAAATTTAATTAATATTTAATTCCTTTTGGGTTCAACGAAGTATTTTTGAATTTGAATAACATTTAAAAAAAAAATTTTAAATGTTAATTTATAAGATAAATCACAGGCTCTTATTTTTTGACGTGACCGGAAGTATTGCCATAGTTCGGCGGAACTTGACGGTGTCATTAATTGTGCGCATCACCAGTACTGCGGACTGACTGACTGACTGAGCTGGACGTCTTGTAGAGGAGAGGAGATAAACCAATAAATCTTCCAGATTCTGTTGGGGTTTATCTCATAATTAGCTCGGTTCGGCCTCTTGGGGGCTAAAACACGAAGGAATCCTGGAAGCACCCGGAGAACCGCGGATATCCACGCGGCAAGGATGCTTCATGACCCGCGGCAGGTGTGAGGACATGGCGGCGGAGCCTCCGGCGGCCCCCGGCCGGGTGGTGCTGGTCAAGAAGATCATCATGAAGGACGGAGCGGTGGTGAGTGTCCGAGCCGCCATGTTTACCGCGGGAAACCGAGCCGAACCGAGACGTTTAATGTTGTTTTTTATAGAGATTCTGGTTCTGTTTGTATGTACCTCAGTTGAACCGTTGTTTCTGTCTGGGGAAATAATTAAATAAACTGTCACGTTTATGACGTAACATGGAATTAACGGACGTTGACGTTTGAAATAAATAAAAAAAATCAAATCCAACCGTTAGAAATTTGATTTATTCGACGGCATTTTATTTATTTATAGAGCTAAATCACAGTTTAATTCAGTTATTATGAATTATGTGAAACAGGCTTTAATTTTTAATTGTTGAGGCTGAAATTGAAAATAAATTAAATAAATAAAATAAGATCGTTCTGGTTCTGAACGGTCTGGTCCAAAATGGCCGTGTTCTGTTCTGGGAGGATAGTGAAGGTGGGAGGGAGGCTGTAATGGAGACACACACACACACACAGGTTGGGCTTATAGCGGCGGTGCTGATGCGGTCGGGATGGATCCATTATGGTGTTACATAACAGCCCCCTGCCCGGGCCGGGACGATCCTGCCCGGGGCGGGCGGGCGGAGGAGCCGCTCGCTGCGGATCCAGCGCTCCGCCAGCGTCCATTTTAACACCAGAACAGACTCATTCACCGCAGCGCACACAGAAAATGTCTGAAAAAATATATTTAAAAGACTCGATTTCATTTCATGATTTTCCCTTAACGTCACAGAAATAAAATATCTAAATATTTCACCAGAAAGGGCAAAAATATACATCGAAATGTATTTACACACATTTTACCACTTTATACCTTGGTTTATTTTGAGAATTCTTCTAATAATTGTGAAAAATGGAAATTATAAAATGTTTTCAGAATATCCTACATAAAAAAACATTTTCTAAATAAAAATTAAGAAGCTACATAATGATGTAGACGTCTGCAGATGTTCAGAGAGATTCACCTGCAGTGAAACATTCAGATATTTATTTGTTATATATAATGTATATATATATATAATGGAATAAAAATGGCCTACTATGTGCTTTTGTATCACATCAAATTATAGAAGTTGATTAAACATATAAAACATGTAATTGTTTTGCCATTTTGAACCTTTTCTGTAGATCTGAAGTGTTAGAAATGTTAATATCATTCATAAATTCATATTTTTCACGATTAAAGTAAAAGATTATTAAGAGAGGGCGTGCCGTGGTGGCGTAGGGGTTAGCACGGCCCACATTTGGAGGCCTCAAGTCCTCGACGCGGCTGTCGCGGGTTCGATTCCCGGACCCGGCGACGTTTACCGCATGTCTTCCCCCCTCTCCTTCCCCCTTTCCTGTCAGCCTACTTCATGAAAAGGGACTCTAGAGCCCACAAAAAGACCCCCTGGAGGGGTTAAAAAAAAAAATTAAAAAAAAAAAAAAAAAAAAAGATTATTAAGAGATAATAAAAATATCACATTTGCTCATGAAGGTGTGTAATAAGATTTTTTTATTAAACATGGATGAAGCAGAATTTCCTCTATTTTTCTTTCAGGACAAAATAAATAATGAATATCTTCACACACTTCACCTGATAAAACTGCAGCTTTATTACAAATCCCATAATATGAATATGAATTTCTGGATTAAACTGTATGACGTTACAGAAATAACCCAACAGAATGGAAATGGTTGGAAAATCTGAAGTTTTCTTTATTATCTCAACAAAGAAACTTCTGAGTGAATCTTTGCAGAAACCAGTTAATAATGTTGGTTTTGGTTCCGTTTCTCACTTTGTGGCTTTAATCTGCAGTTTCCTGCATTCGAGAAGGAGGCTCGCTTCAGACGACTTCCAACTGGATTTCACTCAAAAATTAATTCTTTATTTTCTCTCTTTTATTTTGAAAGTTTAGTCCAAAACAGGAAAACAACCTCAGAATAAAAACAAGAAAAACATTTCAAGGAAATGTACGTCAATAAGCAGGAATCAATAAACTTGACCCTAAAAATAACAACGAGAAGTTACACTTAAAACAAACACATCCAGATTTAAACACATAAATAAATTAAACATATTTAAAGTACTATTTATTGATCATTTTAGCCTTTAGCAGCTCCAAGCTCATTTAGATACACAATATAACTTGGTCACAATAAATCAATTAATTATATAAATGAAAACAAACTCAATAATTTCCATTTGTATAATTTATTGTTTTTCCATCAATAACTGGATGATAAACGTTTTCAGTCTGGTGATTTGGTCTCAACCAGATCTTTTATTCTGAAGGACAGTTTTGTTTACAGAGAATTCATAATTCATTTCATTTATTGTTTCTGTTTATATATTTAAAATGTTTTCCAGTTCCAGTGTTTAATGTTCATTAGAATTTAAAGTTGGTTGATTTTCACAATGTATTCTTGTATTATTATTCCATTATTATTATATTACTGGAAATGGTCTCGAAACAACAATATTATCGTTTATCGTGATTACTTCTGGGACGATTTATTGTCCAGCAAAATTTATCAGGATAGCTTTAAATGTAACATTTAACTAATCACTTTTTGCTTCAGTAGCTTTTAAAAATATCATTTTAATCTGCACTTTAATAAATATGTACTTGCAACATAAATTCCAACATTATATTTTGACCAGAGTGTAAAGATTTAGAGAAACTGCAAATTAAACCAAAATATGTGAAACGTTTCACACCAGCCGATCAAACAGCCGAGGATTCTGGGAAAGCAGTAAAACAATGTCAGCTTGTTCTGGTCGAAGGTCATCACGTCTCCTTCGACCAGAAATGTGAAATAAGTTTTGAACGCTCAGGTAGAAATGTAAGAAGTTTATCTTAAAGGAAACCAGACAGGAAACTCAATGAAGCTCCAGCTGCAGATTAATGCAGCTGGTTGCTAATGCTAGCTGGTTTAGTAGCATGAATGTTAGTTTTAGCGCATAAAAAGGTGAAGTTATAAAGAAAACTTTGAATCAGTTTGACTCTTGGAGCATCAGGTCTGTTACTGATGATGGTTCTGTGGTTCTGTCCAGACCTGATGTTCTTCTTCTGTCCTCCGTTTCTCTACATTCCTCCCAGTTTTAGAGGAAGTCCACATGAAGCCTAGCTCAGGATGTTTACAGATAAACTCTCAACCAGGACTGGATCTCTGAATGCTTCCCACTAATCTGCCTAGCAACAGTTTATTGTCTGGGTTCTTCATGGTTCCTTAGTGATTCAGGTTCTGGATCGGTTTCTGTTTCCAGACTGAGTTTAGTTTAAGAAGCTGAGGATGTGTTGGATTAAGCTGCTGGATTATCTTCACTTCCTCTGACTTTAACTGAATCTGCTGGATTATCTGGTGAAGCTCCTCCTGCTGGTTCTGACCCGGCTGGCTACTTAGATGGGTTCTGTTTTTGTCAGAACTGTTCTGAGTACTGCACTCTTTCCAGATGAAATCCAAACTTTTCTCTCAAGCCCTGATTCTTCTGTATGTTTTTTCTTCCACTAAACTTTCCATCAGTATTTCCATTTCTGTTTGGGATCATTGTGAAAGGCTGGACAGATTCTGTATTAAAAATCATTTTTATTGGAAATTAAATTTAAATATTCCAGTTTGAGATTCACCTGTAAAATTTCTTTTCTTGTTGGACCAATCAAATGAAAGCTTCTCGCTGTTCCCACGGTAACACAGAGTCCAGAACCTGCAGGAAGGAAGCAGCAACCAGAACCACATTAGCTAAGTTAGCTGTTAGCGGGTCGGACGGGCCCACGATACCAGCAGCTAAACATGGATCCAGATCCGGTTCTGGTTCCGGTTCTGCAGGTTCAGTCCAGCTGTGTGCCATCAGGCCGGTTCGGTTCTCTGCTCCACTTCTTCTCTCTGTCAGGAAACTCTGTGACAATAAAAGATGAAAATGAATAAATGAGAGTTTCTGTCAGCGTCAGCAGAACAGATCTTTGTGTTCTGGAACGTTTAAACCCGATATGAAGCTGAAACTGGACCTCCAGGTTCTGCTGGTGCTTGTGGACGGATCATAATGTCTCTATTTGTTCACAGGGAGGGAAGACTCGGTTCTGGTCCGGTTCTCACCTTTATCTGGGGCTTTTGTTGGTTTAATGGTGGCCTCAAGGCGCCCAGGCTCACATTATTCATGTTAACATGGCTGACAGGTAGGTGGAGAAACCACAGAAACTCTGGAGTTATTACACATTAATACAGATCAGTTCAGTCTGAAGAGCCGCCTTGTTCAGGTTTAAGAGTAGACTTTATTAAATTAAAACAAAATCAAAGTTCTTCCTGGTTGGATGGATGTACTGAGAGCTGATTGGTTCTCTGGAAGCAGGAAGTTAGGATGAAACGGAGCAGACCTGAGGAGTGTGTTTCCTGTGAAGGTTGAGTTTTGATTGTTTGTGTGTTTCAGCCGCAGCAGGGCATCGGCCGGCCCAGCGTCTACCACGCTGTGGTGGTCATCTTCCTGGAGTTCTTCGCCTGGGGTTTACTCACCACCCCGATGCTCACCGTAAGCAGAAACAACAACCTGCATGTTTCAGAAACATAAAGTCTGTTTCTGTAACGGGGTGTGTGTTTGTAGGTTCTGCATGAAACGTTTCCTCAGCACACGTTCCTGATGAACGGCCTGATCCAGGGAGTGAAGGTGAGCAGCGGCTGGTTCTACTGAAAACCTCTCACTTTTCTTATTCCAAGTTTATCATGTTATAAACAATATATAGGAGCTGGTTTTACGTTAATAATCCATTAAAATTGGTGATGTTAGTTCTAGATCCATTAGCAGATTATTTAGCTTGTAACATGGGAAAATGTCTTGTTATAATAAAATAATCTGTCACTGGAACTCAAACTTTTTATTGAGGAATTATTGACTTAAAACAAGCTGATATTTCCTGCTGGAAATAGTAACAGTTTATTTAAAGAGGAGAACATCAGACTGTAATAAACATTCTAATAACAAGTTGACACTTTTAATTAGATGTTAATGAATCTTAGTTAGTTTAGTTTTACCTCAAGTGTCCTAAGATGTTAAGTTTATAAACTAGAGTAAAACAACCCGGTAAGCTGCAGGGTTTCTGCTGCTGCAGCGCCGTGCTGCAGCTGCAGCAGCAGCGGTCAGTCAGGACTGTTCCTCTAACGATGCTGCTTCCTGTCTGCAGGGTCTGCTGTCCTTCATGTCCGCCCCGCTGATCGGAGCGCTGTCAGACGTCTGGGGACGAAGGTCCTTCCTCCTCATCACCGTCTTCTTCACCTGCGCTCCCATCCCTCTGATGAGGCTCAGCCCCTGGTAGGAGCTTCATCCCACTGGTTGGATGGAAAAGTGAAACTTTGACTAGACGGCTCCTTTAGCTCAGATTAGCCACGTTTTGGTAAAATATGCTGAGTCAGGACGGTGTGTTGATGTCCAGAGTTTATAGTTGTAACAGAATCGTCGACTGTTCTGTGAAACATTCTTCATAAGAACCAAGCGGTGGCCCGGCTCCAGTTCTGATCATTTTATCAGAGCGGATGAAGTTTCTGCCAGACGATACGTCCAGACTGTTCCTGAGCCGACAGGTTGAGTTTCTGAACGTTTCTCAGGTTATTTTTAGTTCCTTTACATCTCTTACTGGTTACGTTTCCAGAAGCTTTGCTGGACCTACAGGCTGGTTTCTCTACATTTTCAGGTTACTCTGTTAGTTTTACTGAACTTCAAGTTTCCAAAACTTTCACACAACTTTCAGGAAACGTTTTCAGAAGTTACTTAAGTTTGCATAAAACGTACCTGTGCTGAACTTACAGGCTGCTTCCAGAGATTCTGGTTACTTTGGTAAAGTATTTATAATTAAATTTCACCAGGTTTTTATGAAGGAAATGTGTTTATTTGTAACATTACCGTCATTTTTATATTAGAAGCTTTCATTAAAATGTGCAGCCTGAGTTTTTCCATCTCAGGAGTCATAAATATCTCCGTGACTCCGACCGAACTGCTGACGCTGCTTTCTGACCTGCTGTGTGTCCAGGTGGTACTTCGCCATGATCTCCATGTCTGGAGCGTTCTCCGTCACCTTCTCCGTCATCTTCGCCTACGTTGCTGACGTGACGGATGAGAGGGAGAGGAGTACCGCCTACGGCCTGGTAAGAGCCGCCCATCGGGTCGCCCCTGTCCAAACTCTGAGCGATGTAACATCCTGTAACGTCCTGCTGCGTTTCCTGTCCAGGTGTCGGCCACGTTTGCAGCCAGCCTGGTGACGAGCCCGGCCATCGGCGCCTACCTGTCGGCCTGGTACGGAGACAACCTGGTGGTTCTGCTCGCCACGCTCATCTCTCTGGCCGACATCTGCTTCATCCTGCTGGCCGTCCCCGAGTCGCTGCCGGACAAGATGAGGCTCAACACGTGGGGCACCCCCTTCTCCTGGGAGCAGGCCGACCCGTTTGCTGTCAGTAACCAGGAAGTGTGACCCTGTAGCGGTTAAAGAGGCGATGTGACAAACTGTCCTGGTCTCTGTCTGTCTCTGGTCCAGTCTCTGAGGAAGGTGGGTCAGGACTCCACTGTCCTGCTGATCTGCATCACCGTCTTCCTGTCTTACCTGCCGGAGGCCGGACAGTACTCCAGCTTCTTCCTCTACCTGAGACAGGTGAGTCCTCCAGCTTCCTGTCCACCAACATGGCCGACTGCTTTAGCATGAAAGGTTAGCATGAAATTACTAATAACTGGGAGGAAATGGGAGAGGAGGAATCGTTTCTGAACTGGTTCCTCAGATTCAGCAGGATGGTAAAGGAACATTTCATCATTTTTTGGCATCAGAACAAACGAAGTTTGATTTCAAAACCTTCCAGCGCAGAGGAAGATCAGATCAGAAGATCAGATCGGTTTCTCATGTATCGATCACTGATCTACTGATTTATCAGTGCAGCCCAATAATCACTTTCCCGCCTGGATGAATTCCAGAAAGTTTGGAAACATTTGAATTTTTAACTTAAATAAACGTTGAGCTGTACGTTTTCCTCCAGGTCATCAACTTCTCCTCCACCACCATCGCTGTTTTCATCGGGGTTGTCGGGATTCTGTCCATCGTGGCTCAGGTACCGACCCGGTCCCACACGCTGCAAATCCTTAAACTGGAACCAGAACCAGAACCGCTCTGTGTCTCTCCTCAGACGCTCTTCCTCACGCTGCTGATGAGATACCTGGGCAACAAGAACACGGTTCTGCTGGGCCTGGGCTTCCAGATCCTGCAGCTGGCCTGGTACGGCTTCGGGTCAGAACCATGGTAAGACCGGCCGCCGAGTTCAGCAACAGAACCAGACAGAGTTCAGCAACAGAACCAGACAGAGTTCAGCAACCAGAACCAGTCAGAGTTCAGCAACCAGAACCAGACAGAGTTCAGCAACAGAACCAGACAGAGTTCAGCAACCAGAACCAGACAGAGTTCAGCAACCAGAACCAGTCAGAGTTCAGCAACCAGAACCAGACAGAGTTCAGCAACCAGAACCAGACAGAGTTCAGCAACAGAACCAGACAGAGTTCAGCAACAGAAGCAGTCAGAGTTCAGCAACAGAACCAGACAGAGTTCAGCAACAGAACCAGTCAGAGTTCAGCAACCAGAACCAGACAGAGTTCAGCAACAGAACCAGACAGAGTTCTGCCTCATCATCAGCCGGTCCAGGATAAACAAACTGAACTCAAAGCTCTGACATTTTCTAAAAGTTTCAGTATTTTTTCAAACTGGGGATCTGTTGGAAAGATATGAGCAGTAAATATCCTACCAGCTGCGTCTCATACAGACTGTTAGCATGACTAGCTCAGTTAGCATTTCTCCCTCTCTCCTTTGCACCACGGTTCTTTAACTGGATTTTGTAATCAGAATAATTTCCTGTATTTCTGCTGTTTTTATTTCTGACTAAAGTTACGACTTAAACCTGGAAATGAAACTAAACTGAACCACGAATCAGATCAAACTGATCTGATCTGGTTGGTTTGGATCAAACTGATCCAAACCAACCATCATGTTCACTAGAGACACATCCTGCAGGTTTAATTATTCAACATCTTTGGATCGATTACAAACTGATTTTATTTTAGTTTCAGACATTTATCACCATTAAACCATCACAATGTATTAATTTAGACTAAGGATGTCAAAATTAACTTGTTCAACCTGTTAATTAACATCAACTGACAGTCGTAATAAAAACATTTAGAACACATTAATTCAGTTAATTTTAAACAGATAATTAATCTGATTAATCCACAACTACTCAGTCCTGGTTTAGAAACCCAGAACTGTCCCATCCATCCTTCAGAAACTCGGTCAGAACCGGTTCTGGAGAACCTGTAGCAGCAGAGAGCCTTAGTGTTGTTCTGCCAGCGGGGGGCGCTGTTCCTCTGACTGCCAGCGGGGGGCGCTGCTCCTCTGACTACCAGCGGGGGGCGCTGTTCCTCTGACTGCCAGCGGGGGGCCCTGTTCCTCTGACTGCCAGCGGGGGGCCCTGTTCCTCTGACTGCTGTGTGTGTGACAGGATGATGTGGGCGGCTGGAGCCGTGGCGGCCATGTCCTCCATCACCTTCCCTGCTGTTTCTGCTCTGGTGTCGCAGTCGGCTGACCCGGATAAACAAGGTGAGTCCGACCGGCGGCCCAGCCTCTGACCGGAACCAGAACCAGAACCAGAACCCGCTCTGACTGTCTGTCCACCTGCAGGAGTCGTCCAGGGTATGATCACGGGTATCCGGGGCCTCTGTAACGGCCTGGGCCCCGCCCTCTACGGCTTCATCTTCTTCCTGTTCAACGTGGAGCTGAACACTCTGGACCCGATCCAGGAGGAGTACAGCATCGACCCGCTGCCCCTGCACGGACCCACAGAGGTACAGAACCCTTTAGAACCATTCAGAACCCTAAAGAACCATTCAGAACCCCACTAACTGGGCCTCATCAGGATTGGAGGGAAAACTAAAACAGGACGATACCGGAACGACAGCGGCTGGTTTCCAGTCTGCTGCTCGGTTCTGTACGTCTAATTTATAAATGTAGCAGAACCGGACAATTAAACATAACAAGAACTGAAATGATCGTTTTTATTCTCCCGTTCATGAACAGAAAGAGATTCTAGTGAAATGTCAAAGTCAGGGTGTCCAAACTTTTTGTCTCATGAGCCAAGAAATAAAAACTAAAGAGGATTTTTCACATTTGTTGTATTAAATATGGGGAAAGGCATGTTATACTAGTATAAAATCTGTTTTTGTTTTGCAAAAAAGGGCAATAAGAGTTATTGCTCGAAAACATGGTAAATATCCAACAAATACATTATTTTGTAATTTGAGGTTTTTGAAATTTAATGATTTAGTTGATTATAATATTTTGTTGGTTATGTATAAGGCACACCTAAAAACATTACCCTTAAACATTCAAAAAAATTTTGAAAAGAGAGAGAGTGGTTATAACCTTAAGGGGACACAGATTTTTAAGAAACCTAAATTCAGAACTTGTTTGAAAGAACGATGTACTTCGATACAAGGAGTCAAACTGTGGAACGACCTGCAAAACGATGTTAAAAATGCTAAATCATTACACATGTTTAAAAGAATGTTAAAGATTGTTTTTTTGAAGAAGTATGAAATAGTATAAAGTCAAAGTATAGTATTGTTCAGTTGAGATTGATGATTGACCTTGTTTCTTTGTTCTTCCTTTGTTTTCTTTTTTTGTCACATAAGACAAATCAAAAAAATTTTAGTTTTTTTTTTTTTTTTTTGTTTTTTGTTGTTTTGATCCATAGCTGAGAAAAAGGGGCAGATATTATAAGATTATTTTCTTCTTTCTGCTACCTTTCATTTCATTTTTTTAAATTATTTTTTTTTTTTTCTTTGTATTAAAAATTTTTTTATTTGTATTGAATGAAATGAATAAAGAGAATAATAATAATAATAATAATAAATCAGATTCTTTTGGGCTCAACTGAACAAATTTATTCTCAGTTATAAGAAAAGGATTTCTCTGAAAACACTTTCTATGTTTAGCTAAGTTTAATAAATTAGATAAAAGCTGATTTGGTTCCTGCTTCTACTTATAAGAACTTCATATAAACTACATATAAAGTTATTTTACTTTTTTCAAGTAATTGCTGTAATTTATGTAAATTCCTTCTGATTTTATTCACCAGTTCTGTTTGAGTTCTGTCATCTGATAATATATTTTTAAAAGCATAAATTTTAATAATCAGTTTTATATCTTCCTGAACTGGAGTTGAGGGCCACAGTAAATGCGTTGTGGGTCCAGAAACGGCCCGTGTTCCTCAGGTTGAGCCCCTGCCTGGTTTGTCCTGTGTTGCAGCAAGCGCTCATCCCGGGGCCGCCCTTCCTGCTGGGCGCCTGCACCGTGGTCGTTGCCTTCCTCGTCGCCCTCTTCATCCCCGAGAAAACCTGCTGCTCCTCTTCCTCCTCCTCTTCCTCGGAGCTCTCCCTCAGCGACAAGCCCCTCCCAGACAGCAAGGAGGCGCTGTCCTCACTGGCCGGCGTCCACATCAACACGCCGCTGCCGGGCAGCGACGAAGAGGCCCCGCCCTCCGCCAGCGCCGAGGACTCTGAGCCGCTGCTGCACGACAGCATCGTCTGAGGAGTCATGGGGGCGGAGCCTCTTCAGCTGGTGGGCGGAGCCTCTGATGCCGGTTGGCGGAGCCTCTGACACTGTGTTTTACTGTGTTTCCGTTAGCAACGCGGCCGGACTGAGTGTACTTTTCTCGTCGGAAGTTTTTGCCTCTTTGCCGATCGGCGGGATGAACTTTTAGCTTCAGAGGCGCGCCGTCCTGACCAATCAGGATCCATCTTTGATCCATCTAATGAGCCAATCGGACGCAAGCATGGAGGTCTGCAGGGAAGAAGGGGAATCAATCAGACGGGTGGGAGGAGGCAGATCCTTAACGTTTTAATGGAGGATTTCACTTCATCTTTAAGGCTTTTTTTTACTCTTTGGTCATTTTGTGTTTTAATTCAGAAGTAAACTTTAATGGCAGCCAAAACGTCCAGGTTTATTTATACGTTTGTTTTTTAAATCAGTCAGTGTGTTTCTGTGGGTGGAGATTGTATTAAATCCAGCTAAAACAAGAGAAATGAATCGTTTTTAATCTCACTGTGAGATTAAACCAAAGCAAACTACTGATTACTGACAATAATTAGAAGGAAACAGGAATGAATCCTTACATTCTGAGAAAAACAAACATTTTGGGTTTTATTGTTCCCTGTGTGTCCCTCTACCTCCACTTTTTGTTTCTCTCAGTGCTGCTGGCTGCTGCCAGAGGAAAACCCTCCGCCCGGCTCCCTGACGCCTCGGGTCGGTTTAATTCGCTCCAAACCAACTCGGTTTCACTCGAGGCTTTTTTCCTGGCAGCAGTGAAACTCCTGAAAACAAACTTTATACTTGAAGCATCCAACAGAGATTCCAAGAGCTTTAGAGAAGATTTGAAGCAGAGTTTTAACAGTATTTAACTGCCACACTGTGTACAGAGTTAGCCATGTCATGACTTTAAATGTAAATGCACTTTTGAATGAAACTCTGGTTTGTAAATACTGTGAGTGTGACGTGGGGTCGGCTAGTCTTCCATCTCCGGTCGAGTTTAGAGGACACATATCATCACATTTTCCTTTTTTACGTTTTTTCAGGTATTTCGCTCATGAAACGCTCAGTAATTTTCTACATCTGAAACAGAAAAATGTTGCCAAAGAATGCCGGTGTTCAACTCAGACCTTAGCATCAACATTCAGCTGAAACATCAGTAGAAACTATAATCTGAGATCATAAACTGAATATTTATGGGATTTCTGCAGCAACCAGACCTAGCAAACCAGCACCACATGCAGGAATTTAAAAGCACCCACTGGGGTAAATAGCTGCGTTTCCATTACAAATGTTGATATTCCACTAACATAAAAAAAACGCAATTTTGCAGTTGCTGTGTTCCTTTAAATAAGAAATACAGTTAAAATCGCGTGAATAAGTTTTTCTATATATATAATTTGTATATTACTGTAAGTCACAGAATGAGCCAAACTATGAAAACTAAATCTGGTAATTTGAAACATAAACTGAGATGGTGTTGACGTAGATGTAGTTTCTGCTCCAGTTCTGACCAGCATTTTTACTCCTCACTGGTACATCCAACAGCAAGCCAGGCAGTAATTATTTAACTCAATTTTCTCCATATAATCTGTAATTTCTTTCTTTTACTTTGGGTCAAACAACAATAGCAATGTAGCGTATCGTTCTGTCACTTCACCCACTCTAAAAGCCTGCATGACTCTTAAAAAGTCACTAGAAGCTAATGCTAAACATTAAGTTTCTCTCCTTCATGTGGCTCAGACAGAGAAGAAAAAGCTAATTATGACAAAACATGAAGAGTTTTGGTTAATTTTGACATCAATAACCCAAAACTTTCTTAGCTGATGAACTTTATGCTCACAAACAGCCGCAGTTAGCATCTGAACTTCCTGTCCAGATTATGAGATGAAAACAATCCCTGATGCAGATTAATTTCATTTTTTTAATGTTTTCTAGCCTGACTGATGATACGTGTCCTGTAAATCAAAGGCTAGCTGTTTCTGCTCTTGGAATGCTTCTTCTGGCTTTTTAATTCCCACCTCCAGTCAGAACCGCAGAAGCCTTTTCAGACGGGAGGAGGAACTTCTCCAGAACCAGAACAGAACTGAAGTGCCGTTCTTACAAACCTGGGAAGGTGGGATCCGTTTTTCCCACGGATCGGTTCGGAAACATCTCCGTGTTTTCTGCTTTGTGGGCGAGTCCAGCCTCGGATGGGCAGCTAGATGTTTTTGTATCCAATCAGAATCGAGCTCAGAATGCTAACAGTCAGACCAGCATCAGGGCTGGTTTGTTTTTAAACTGGAATTCAGCAGAGCTGGATTGAAACCACTTAAACACCTTTATTTTTTTAGCTCTTTTGCTAATCAAACGGTTTTCCGTTGGAAGTGTTCCCGCCTCTCCTCAGCGCTCCTGTAAATACTGATCCCAGCCGCGGCCCGGTGCAATCCGCTGTGAAACCGGGCCGGTTCTGTAAATACTGTACATGGATTGACTGGATGTCTGTTGATGTGAGCTGAACTGGGATGTCGTCTCGTCTGGAGCTGAATTGATATTAAAAACGTTTCCAACACGTTTCAGATCCGCTTCATGTCTCATTTCTGTTCACTGGAAAATATGATTAGTTTTGGTTTTTCTTCCAGATTTTGGTAAATATGGATAAATATTTGGTTCTACTGGAGATACAAACCAGTAAGATAAACTGGTGCGAACGACGATGAATGTTTGAACATTCATCCAATCATTGGTTCATCCATCCATCTTTTCCCAATCAATGAAATCTTGCTTATTGTCCATTTATTTACAATCCATTTTTCTATTAATACATCAGTTTAAAACATCCATTTATTCTTCTATCCATTTAAATATTGATTTGAACCTTAATTCCACCAACTCATTTATTCCATCTATTTTTCTTACAGTTCATTCATTTTCTAATTCTTCCATTAATCCTCCACGTTTCATCCATCCATCTATTCATCCCTCCATCGCCATTAGTTCCTCTCAAACATGAACACCAGCGGCCTCTAGCGGGCAACTTCAGGCATAATTCAGGAACGCCAACTGCTCGGCCAATCAGCGCTTCGGTTTTCAGGTCACGTGGCCTCGCGGCCAACTGGATGACGGCCTGAACGGCAACAACAAACATGGCAGCGGCTCCGGAGAGGAGCTGGACGGAGGAGAAGGAGAGGACGCTCATTGCGTTTTTCTCCAGTAAGTCCGACATGTTCGGTCCGGTTTTCCTCTCCATACGGACTCGGTTCCGGTTCGCTTTCCTCGGCACCGCGTTGCTAAAACAAGCAACAGTTTTGGGACGTTAGAGTGGGGGAGGAGGGGAAGGCAACCGTTGCTCGACGAAAGCAACGACTTTCAGCAACAATCGACGAGCAACCGGAATGAAGGTTACGGGTTATTTGTCCAAACTGCAACTAATTCAGACAAAGCTTTTCCTCCTGCGGTTTTATGGACGTTTCATTTGGATTTCTGTGTTTAAAAGATTTTAAACCAGATTAATTATCAAAGACGTTCATCACCGGAAGATTATGCAATTATTAAAATGATCATTTATGGTGTTTATTGCTGAAATATTCTCTTAACTGTCAAATATGAAAGGTTGGTTGATATTTAAAGTTAAAGCTTCACTAAACCAAAATGATAGTTATTTTACACGATGCCAGATTGGAAAGATATCAGCAATAATTCTCTCTAGGATCAATTAATGTCTTTTAAAGCATTTCTTGGGATTCTGGACCTTTTTAAAACTCATTTATTTTCCAGATTAATGGTTTTTAAATTTGTTTTCAAGCTGGTTTCCAGTATCAAGGTTTCAATATAATAATCTTCCATTAACACAATTCTTCCCCAACCTGTGGTTGTGCACTGTCAGTCAGCTGGCTGATAAAAGCCAACTAAAAACAGTCATATATCCATAGTTATTGTAAATTGAAAAATCATTGCAATATTTCAAATTAACTTTATTCATTTAAACGTTTCCTGTTTAAATGAATGGAAACTAGATCATAATAAACATCTTTAGCATCTTTGGTTAATGCGATGATGACATTAAACTTAAATATTTTTGCTAACGGTTATATTACTGAGTATTAACACAGTATATTACTGTGTAATATAGAGTATTACAGTATATTACTGTGTAATATAGAGTATTACAGTATATTACTGTGAGTATTAAGCTCTAATTCAGTGACAGAAGAAACTAATTTGGTCAGGAATTAACAGGAAAAGATGCTTAATGATTAATCTTTCATTGTTGACGTTATCTTCCATAAAATCAGGAGTTTATTCCAGTTTGATGACTTTCTGAACATCTTTCAAATAGTTTTTGAGTAAAATGAAAGTATTAAATTATTGTTAAGGCCTCGTCCACACAAAGCTGGATGTGTGGAAAATCTAATCCATGTTGTGTGTTTGGTCCTTTCATCCACATTAAAACTGTTTAACGTCATTAAAATGATTATTTAGGATCAGATTTGTGAAAACACTGCAGTTGTCTGTGTTTACATGGAAAAACAGATTTAGTCCCTCGTTTTAGAATCTCCAACAAATAATTCACCAATATATCTACATAATTTGAAATTATTCCCAAACAACATCGTCTTGTTTTAATTAATTTATATTCTAATAATCTGCTATTTAAAAGTAGCTCAACCCACAAATGATTCCTAGCAGGAAGTGGTGTTTGTTTTGAAGCAATCTGATTGGCTGACAGGTTTTAGCTTAGCGCTACACTGCCCCCTATGGGTTTGGCATGTTTATAACAACACTAAGGAGTAGATTTATAGGATGAAAACTCTTCTGAAATTGATTCTGTCTGTACTTATATTAAATATATATTCTTACAATATTTTTTTAAACGATGTGGTGTCAATATTTGACTCGGCTTTGTGTGGAAAAGATAACGTCTATAAAAGAAGCTGTTTGCCCCAAACACGGGTGTATATGTGTGTGAAAGAAGCCAAACATGGTGAAGCTAATTGCTCAGACTGTGGCTAAGTGTCTCCTTGTTCTCTAGAGAACAGCTGTTTGTGGAACTACAAGTCAGAGAACTACAAGAACCGGGATCTGCGATGGAAAACCCTGGAGCACCTCCGGATCCTGCTCTCCTTCCAGCCGCCTCCCGTTCCGTTCACAGGTACCGCTGTGGCTAACGCTGCACCGCTAACAGCTCTGACCAGAACCACTGCAGCTTTAAATGTTTGACCAAAGCTTTTAAATGTGAGAAGAAGTGCCGGATTGCTAGATCTGAAACCAACAGGAAGGTCTGGTGCTTGGATTTAAAAATGACGATCAGCCAGAATGATGAGATTGTTGGATTTCCAACCATCCATCCTGTTTTTCATATTTATTTCTAAACTGGCTGTAAATGAATATTTCTGGAAACGTCTGACCTTTGACCTCAGCATTCTGGTACCATCTCATCTTTTCTGTGTTCTTCTTCTTCCAGTGGAAGACATCAAGAACAAGTTTAAGAACCTGCGTACGACGTTCCAGCGCCAGTACAAGCTGGTGCGTCAGAGCGGCGAGGCCGGCCTGGTGCCGCAGTGGAAGCACTACCAGCAGCTGAGCTTCCTGCAGGGCTGCTGCGAGCCAGAGGAGGGCGCCGACGAGACGCCGCCCTCCCCGCCTGCAGAGGAGAGCTGGCTCCCGCCCACCTCCCCCGGACTCGGCATCTCCTTCCTCCACTCCTCTTCCTCAGGCGGCGCCGCTGGGAGGAGCTTATGGACGGAGGAGAGGGAGCGGGAGCTCATCGCGTTCTACGCAGGTGAATAAATGAAACCGCGGCTTCAGGGAGAGACGAGGCGTCGGTTTGCTCCTGACAGACATTTGTTTCTGCGTTGATGTGTGCAGAGCACGGCTGTCTGTGGAACAGGAAGTCTGAGAATCACAACAACCGGCAACTCAGACAGAAACTCCTGGAGTCCCTCAGGATCCGGCTCTCGGACCAGCTGGTTCTGTTTTCTGGTAAAAACGACTCAGAAACTCCTGATCCTCCTTTCTGTTCTGATCAAATTCATCACAAGCTAAAGGACTTTTAAGGTTTTAAAAAGTCCAAAATGAAGAATTTTACTCTGGACTTCGGCCGCTTTTTTGTCTCTGTTTCAAATCTTTATAATTTACAGCAAGTTTAAAAGGCTAAGCTAAGGTTAGCTAAGCTAATGGTACGTTGAGTAGGCAAAATTAAATTAAGTTTAAAAGGCTAAGCTAAGGTTAAACAAGGCAGGCAAAATTTAACAATGCTAAATTAAGCTAAGCCAATTTTCAGGGTGACTAATATAAAGTTAGCTAAGCTAAGATTAAACTAGATAGGTAAAATTAAACTAAGCTAAATTTAAGGGAAATTAAACTGAACTATAATGAGCAAAGTCAAATAAATCCTTGGTAGTTTAAGCTAAGCTAAACTAAGAGAAAGCTAAGATAAAGTGAGAGGGAGCTGGATAAGTCAAACTTAGCTAAGGTTCACTATGCTAACATTAGATAAGCTAAGATAAACTTATAAGAGGCTAGCCTAAGGTGATGTTAGCTAGGTGAAGCTAAAGTAAGCTAAATAGGTTAATGAAGGCTAAGATTAATTAATTAAATTGAGGTATTATATGGTATGTTTTATTAAGCTAAACTAAAATAGGTTTCTGTAAGCTACAGTATTCTAAGCTAAGATACTGTTAGCATAAAGGAATCTACTAAACACAGGCAGCTTCCGCTAGTTTTCTGTTTTGAACTGGAAATGAAGTTTTTTAAAAATCTTTTCAGATCGTGTCAAAGCTGCATCCAGCTCCAGTTTTTAGCTTGCAGCTGTTTGGGAAATGAAAAAGTAGCCAAAGTGCTAAAAACATGAAACATCATGACATATCTATAGAGCTGTTGATCAGGTCCACCTTAAATCTGCAGTCAGAACCACATTCCTCCTTTTTTGGCTTCTTAACATTAAAATTTATGTCATTTTTTGCAGTGGGAGACGTAAAATCCAAGTTCAAGAACCTTCGGACGGTTTTTAACCGGGAATTCAAGGCGGTCCAGGCGAGCAGAACCTCGGACCAACCCTACGTGTCCAAGTGGAAACACTTCCACCAGATGCTCTTCCTCTGCGAGTCGTTTGAGGAAGACGAGTTTCCTGACGGCCCGCATGAAGGAAGCCGGACTTCCTGCTCCCAAAGCGGCGTCTCCGCCTCCTCCTTCGACGCCTGCAGCATAAAGACGGAGAGCAACACCATCAGCTGCTCCGCCTTCCAGGGTTTGTTCCCATCAGCTCCAGACCAGACCGAGCTAATGGATCCCAGAGCGCCGTCCGGATCGCCGCCGGACAGGAAGCCCGGTCGGGTTTTGGTTCCGGCTGACGACAGGGCGAGCGGCGAGTCGCGCTGCCTCTGGAGCGAAGCCAAAGTTCAGCAGCTGATCTCGTTTTACGCCGGTTAGTCCAAACCGGGTCCATTACACTGTAAAAACACAACTAGTGGTTTTAGTCCAGTTTCTACTGCTAATATATTAGTACACTTAAAATCAGACAAAACTAACTTAAACGTAACTTTTCAGCAACATATAGGAGCTTCATTTAAGTCAGTAATTCATATTGATGAATATTGATGATAAATATTGTATTTAGATCTGGTGCAATAAGCAATAAATCAATTAATCGCATGATAAATTAAACTAAAAGTCACTAATTTCCATCTGATTAATTTATTGTTTTTGGATGATAAAAGTTTTCAGTTTGGTGTTTTGGTCTCAGCTTCTTTTTATGAAGAATGATTTTGTTTTCAGAGACTTTATGATTTATTTTATTTGTTTTGTTTATTTATTTTGGATATTTAAAATGTCTTCCAGTTCCGGTGTTAAATATTCATTAGAAATTAATTATGTCATTAATATAATATTACTTTAAAAACTAATTTTGCTTGACGAAGCTTTTCAGATAAACAATAATATTGTTGTTTTGAGTGTCTGTAAACAAAACTGTCCTTCATAAATAATTTCATCAAACTGAAACTTTTTTCATCCAGATTTTGGTAGAAAAACAATAAATCATAAAAATTATTGAGTTTGTTTTAATTTATGATAATTGAAACGATAAACGATAACTTGAATGTCCAGCCGTAGTTCTACAGAGTACTGACCCGCCAGCAGGCGAACGCACATGAACACACCACACTTTTCAGCTTGTGTCTGTGTTTCAGAGCACAGCTGCCTGTGGAACCATCGGGTCGACAGCTTCCGGAACCGGCTGCTGCGGCAGAGCCTGCTGGAGACGCTGAGCGGCCTGCTGTCCGCCGGAGAGCCCGTCCCGTTCACAGGTAACCGGGCCGGCCTGGAACCAGAGCCGGAACCAGAACCAGAACCAGAACCCACCAGCCTCTGTTCTCCTCCCTGTTCCAGTGGAAGACATCAAGACGAAGTTCAGGAACCTGCGGACCATCTTCCAGCGGGAGCACAAGGCGGTGAGCGCCAACAGAACCTGCGGTTCCGAGGATTTCTACCTGCCCAAGTGGAGGCACTACCTGGACCTGCTGTTCCTCTGCGACTCCGACAGCGACGAGGCCTTCGCCCAGACCCGGCCCGCCTCCGCCCAGAACCCGGCCGTCCCGCCGGCCCCGACCCCGCCGCGCTCCTGGCTCTCCTGCTCTTCCTCCTCCTCCTCCTCGTCTTCGACCCGCAGCAGGAAGCGAGCGGGCCGGCCGGCGGCGGCGCCGAGGAGCGGGCGCCGCGGCGAGGCGCCGCACGCCGGCTTCCTGAAGTACGTGGAGGAATGTCTGAACGAGGCGCCGCCGCACAAAGTGAAGAGGATGAAGAAGAAAATCATCGAGACGATTCACAACCTGGAGGAGGACGGATGAAAAACACTTCAAAAAATACTGTAGAGTTTACAGCAAAGTACTGGGCCACTGAGAGAATATAGAAATAAAATATGAGAATAATGTCAAAATAATAACGACAAAAAGATTAAAAAATAAAATAAAATCATCAAATTATAATAAAATCTAAATAACATGAAAATAGTCATAAAATAGTCAAAATGATTCAAAATAGTCAGAAAATTACAAAAAAGTTCTAAACTTTTAAGAATAAAGTCAAAATAATATGAAAATAAGATCCTAAAAATAAAAAAAATAAAATTAAAATAGTAATAACATTGTAACAACAAAGTCCTAAAATTACAAGAAAAAAGTGAAATAATGAGGATAAAGTCATAAAATTCCCACTTTATTCTCAAAATACTATTTTTTATACTATTTCAACTTTACTCAGAATTTTACAACTTTATTCTCATGTGATTGTTTTTCTTGTAGTATTTAATTTTATTGTCTAAATATTGTCTTCTCATAATTTATTTCATTTTTTCTTATTGTGGCCCTAAAACATCATTCATGTTCATATTTAAATAGAAATATTTAATGCTGTATTTAAAGACTTTTTGTTTTTATTTGCACTGTAATACTTCCTAATTCTGTTTTAAAGTGTTTTAGTTGATACCACAGTGCCTTACCAAATTTAAACGCATCAATAAATATTTTCTTTTGGTTTAGTTTTCCTGTTATATTTAATTTTTTGTGCTTTTATTTTTATTTTTATTTATGAATGCACAAATTAATTCCTTTCTCATTGTTAATATTCTGAGTTTATTCATATTAAAGTTCTAGAGCTGAAGTTCAGACGTTAAAAATAAACAGGAATGAATCGTGAATCTGAACAGATCAGTCATTCATCCTTTTAATAAAACATCATTCATTCTGAGGCGGCTGTGTTTTGTTTTTTGACCGCTAGGTGGCGGTGTCTGATAAACCCGCCTCTTTCTTTCTCTGCTGGTTTTTCTGCAGCCGTTTCTCTACAGTTAGAAACAATCTGCAGAATGTGAACTTTCCGGAGCGCCGACCTGCTTCACGGGTTTCACCAGCAGGACTTTACAGACGTTTAACTTCCTTTAATCAGCTCCTGTTGTCTAAAAGACGCTCTGGATCCATTTGGTTTATAAATATAAAACATCAGTTTGAAGCATTATTTTTGCTCAGACTCCTCTCAGGGTTAGCTTAGCTTAGCTTAGCTTAGCTTAGCTGGTCTCAGCATCCTGGACTCCATCTTTTAGTTTTCTCTGAGTTGGAGAAAAGTTCTGGTTAATACAGCAGGTTCTGGTAACTGGTAAACTAACATGTAGTAACAAACATGTAGGCTACATGTCTGTCTTAGCTAACAGCTACATTAGCTAAGCTAATTTGCTAGTTTTGCAATAAATGTTGCTGATATTTATCTTAATATCACAGCGGTGGGTAGAGTTCTCAAAAGTTGTGATCGAGTAATAGATAGTTATAATGTACTGATTGATTATCCACCACATTCCTGGGAGGGTTACTATGGAAACGATTTTGTTCTCATTTCCGGTTCCCACCGGAAGTAACCATAGTTCACTGGATAATTTAAAGGTTTTTTTGCAAATCTATATTTATGGTAGACCTTACATCTCTTTTTGGTTATTGTACAATAGTTAGACAGGAACAAGGGGAGAACTAGTTGTAATCTTGTGGCTTGTTTATTGTTGTCATAGCAACTGCCTACCAAAATGGCTGTCAGTAGCAAAGTTCACAGGTTCAGGGTAAAGAGGGCCTCCTGCTACTCATCGCTTCTCATAGTTTAGGATGAGTTTTACGTGGTGAGGCCTCAGAGCAAAGCTAGAAGTAGCTGAAGAGGCTGTGGCTCTTTGTTAGCTTGGGAAGCTAACCTCTTGCTTCCAGACTGGACAATAATGGTGAACAGAGTCAGTACTGGATGTTATCCCTCCGTCTGTCCAACGTCTCCCATTTATCGGACCTTCAGTCCCCATGTTTATCCGGTCATAGACGGAACCGCAGGTCCAGAAGGGATCTATAGTCCCACCAGTGAACTTCTGATCAAAAAAGATTTGAAACTAAAACATTTTTCAGTTTTAAATCTTTTTGTTTCAGTTTGAAACTTTTTTTTCCAGTTAGATTATGTTTAGCAAACTTTATGACCCTACTTTAGCTCCGTAGCCTCTGAGAGGGGGCGTGTTTTTAAAAATTAAAACCCATTTTGTGGGCGGGGTCTAACTGAAAGCAGAAGATCCGCCTCCTGTGGTTCCAGGATCTTTTTTTGTAAAAGTTGTTTCTAATCAGATGATTTTAGTTCTGGTTGGATAATTAATCATGAAGGAAGTTTAATCTGGTTTTTAGCAGTAATCTGGTTCCAGTGTGAACGCAAACAGCCTTTCACTCCAACATCCTCCTTTTATTCTCAGCTTATCTGCATTTTTGTTCCACTTTTCTTCACTTTGTTTTTTTCTGGACCTTGTTTGGCCTTTTCTTTCTCTCCTTCTCATACCTCTCCCTCTCTCCACTTCACTCCTCCTCTTTCTGTGTCTTTTCTCTTTGCTCGGTGAGTCGCAGTAAATCCTATTGTGATGCTAAACTGATTTCGGGCAGAGAGAGAGAGAGAGAGAGAGAGAGAGAGAGAGAGAGAGAGGAAAGACTTTGGATTCATTTTCAGCAGATCTGAGTCTCACTTTGATTCTTCTTCCGCTCTCCACAAACTTTCGGGAATCTTTCCAGGTTGAATCCGGGCGGCTTTTTTCCCCCGGACTCGATCAGCCGCTCTCTGCGCTACAGGAATGCACTTTGCAGGAAAGGCGCAAAACTCCTCCTGCTGCCTTGTTTTCCCCGCAAACCGGGATTTATAAATGAGCGGCGATGCACCTGTGAGCGACCCGGAGTGTAGCAGCTCATTCTGGGCTCCAGCACCGCAGCCGGGCTGAGCGCCGTCCCCGCGGGCCGGGCATGGAGCGCCGCGGCCGGGCGGGGCTCCAGCCGGCGGGCGGAGGACAGGGAGGCGGATGGGTGCTGGTGGAGGCCCGGCTGCAGGGAGGAGCGCCGTGGGGCTTCACCGTGCAGGGCGGCCTGGAGCACGGACAGCCGCTCATCATCTCCAAGGTCAGGAAAATCAGAGTTCAGGCTCGTTTTACACATTAAACCCGACAAGTGAAAAACTTTTCCATCAGCCGGCTCCAGTCATAAGCGAACCGAGCTGTTCCTAACAGGGCCAGCAGGGGGCATCAGGGCATATTTACAAAGTTAATTCAATGAAAATATGATAAAATAATCAGAAAAATACAAAACAAGCTAAACTAGAAATATGAACATGAATACATATGTATATATATATATATATATATATATATATATATATATATATATATATATATATATATATATATATATATATATATATGTATTTATAAATACACAAATATACATCTAAAAAACATACTAACATGTAGGCCAATCACCACAAATCAATTACTTCATCATTTCCATTTTACATGACTTACAGTTTTTCTCTTTTCTGTCTTTTTAATAAGTTGTTTGTCACTTCATGGCTAAGCTAACCCAGCTAATACTTTACCCAGTCTTTAGGAATGCTGCTAACTTGCTGGTCATGTTCTCACTCCATAAGGAAGGAAAGCAAATGCTAAAGTCCACTATATCCAGTTATAATAGTGAAAGGTTTAGTGGAAGGAAAAACATGGACAAGAAAGTAAATAATGAAAACTGGATAAGTTGACTTACTTCAGCTTAGCTTAGCATGATTTAGTTTAGCTTTTAGTTGGCTCACTTTAAGTTTATATTAGTTTAGCTTTGTGTAGCTTACGATTAGCCTAGCTAACCTGAACTTAGCTTAGCATAGCTTAAACTTATGTTTTCTAATGTTAGCTTATGTCATAGTAGCTTAGCATTAACCCGGGAAACTGCGACTCTTTTTCAGGATGACATAATTAACGAGCAGCCAGATCTAATCATCGTTTTTAGGTTAATACATTTTGTTTAATTTTATCAGTTCATATATGTTTGGCTAAGCTAAGCTAAGCTAACCAATAACTAGTTTTATAATGCAAACATTTTGTGTTAGCGCCAGTTTGTGACTTAAACATTAGGAAGATGCTGACTTGACAGTTTGTCATTTCTTGGCTCCAAACAGTGAATAAGGAAATGATAAAGACTGATGTGTCCAACCAAGCATAATAATGGAAAGTTTAGTGGAAGGAAAAAGTGTGATAGAAGAAACTTTTCACAGCCTTAAGAGATGTGTGAAAGAAAACCCACTGAAGGGTTTGGAGAAAGTCCTTGTTTAATGACAGTTTTTGACTGGAAATATTCCCAAAACGTTTTCAGCGTCTGATTGGTTGAGCCTTAAAACTGAAGCCTTAAAACTGTTTCACCATTTTTTCCTGTTTCTTTAAAATAATGAAGTCATAGTTTAAAATCTCACCGTTAACGAAGCTCATCAGTCGCTGCTGACCTGGTTTTATTAAAATGCAAATCAGCAGCTGCTGACGGAGAAACTAAAGTGGGACAGAGATGTGAGTAATCTGTTTTCCTGATGCATTTGAACGCAGCGACGGCGTCATGTCCAACGGTTCGGAACCGGATCGGATCCGATCCGATCCGATCGCTCTGATTCTTCACATGTGGAGCGATAATCATATTATTTATTTACAGGTTTATTATTTTCTTCATTATTTTTCTTGATTTTATATTATATTTCAGCAAAAATTTTTATGGCTTTTGCACTTTTACAGTCACTAAATGGCTAAATTTTAATATTTTTACATATTTTTAAAAAAATATTTATGTTTTTTATAAACTTTATGGATTTATCTTAATCTTTTTATTTATTTATTTTAAGCCAGTTAAAAATATGTTTTGACTTTTAATACAATTTACTGGATTTTTTCACAAGTTTTTGCTTTTTAAACCTGATATTTAAATTTCCTCCATCCATCCTGACTGAATGATCATTTATTTTTATTATTTTCTGTCTCATCAATCAGATCCAGGATCAGTTTCTCTGCTGGTTTTTATTGATTATTGGAGGTTTTTAGTTTTTTATTGATTATTGTCTCAGTGCTGCTATAACAGCCTGAGAGGCTCTGCTTGGGTTTCTCCATCTGCTGGATAATGAATTTCAGCTGGAGTACCGAAGCGACATACACACACACACACACACACACACACACACACACACACACGCACACACCCAGTCTCTCGGTGTTTCTGCCGTCCTTATTTGGGTTTATTTATCTCCTAACAGTCAAACACTGCAGGCGTGTGGACGGTTCTGCAGAACTCAGGACGGGTTTCTGTCCGTTTTCCTTCCACTCTGAGCTCCTTACATGTTTATATTTATCACCATTAAACATGAGTGAGGAAAAAACTCGGCATCGGTTCTGGTTCTGATGGGTTTGGGTTGCGACACACCCAGAACCCGCCCACGCTGAAAGGCTTGGCGGTGCTGTAGCAGAGGGGCGGGGCTTATTGATACCTGTCAGTCTGTCTGCAGCTGCAGGACGGACTGTCTTCAGAGAGTCTATGAGTTTGGGTTTCTCCATAAAACCGGAACATTAAGACGACGACGATCTGCCAGAACTCTGAACGATCGCAAAGATCCTGGAAGGAGAGCCGGGTTTTATGGAGCCGATTTGGAGCAACAACAGAATCTAAGAACAACTGAGACGTAGAAAAAGAACCGAGCAGCTCACCACACGAGGGAGAAAAGAGTTCAGTCCGCTTTAAACTGACTCCAGTCCATTTTTAACTGACTACGGTCCACTTTAAACTGACTCCGGTCCACTGTAATCCGACTCCGGTCCACTGTAATCCGACTCCGGTCCACTTTAAACTGACTCCGGTCCACTTTAACTTGACTCCGGTCCACTTTAAACTGACTCCGGTCCACTTTAACTTGACTCCGGTCCACTTTAACCTGACTCCGGTCCACTTTAAACTGACTCCGGTCCACTTTAATCTGACTCCGGTCCACTGTAATCCGACTCCGGTCCACTTTAAACTGACTCCGGTCCACTTTAAACTGACTCCGGTCCACTTTAAACTGACTCCGGTCCACTTTAAACTGACTCCGGTCCATTTTTCTAGGAAGTCTGATTTGGTTGCTCTGAATGCTAATTGAACTCCAATTACCAGGCTGGGTTCGGTTGAAGTGAATTTGGTTTTATATGTGAACGCCAAGTGGACTGGAGACCGCTTCAAAAGCAGGAAGTGGACTACAGGGCAGGGCATTCTGGGTAAATGCAACCAAAAGAAACTAGCTATTGACGCATTAATGGAAGAAATAGAAATCCAGAAATCCTCCAACCACTAAAATCTGAAGCCAGTCCATTTTAATTCCCATCTGGTGAAGAAGGAAGTTGCTCTCAGTGTCTTCAGAGGATTTTGTGTCGTTTCTTCAGTGGTTATCGGTGCAGCGCCCCTACAGGCCAGGAGGGGAACAGGTTGGTTTGACTCAGAGCAGACCATCCACCAGAATAAAAAATGTCTGTTTCCATTAACTATGCTTTATTTATATCAGCTTCCTTCAGCTGGTTCTGATCTGGTGACGATGACGGCGGCCATTTTTACTGCTTTTATTATTATTATTACTGTAAACTCCACTTCTGTTATTTCCAGTTTTACTCATTTTAAAAAACATTTCTGTTGTTTTCACAGTTTTATTGTCTCTCCTATAAAATACAGAAATGAATTCAGGTTTTGTAATTTTCTTAGACGTTTCTGATCAGTTGAGTATTTCTTTGGATCAGAATACGCTCTTTTTGGTACCTGTGATGTATTTTATGTCTTTTTAAAAAATATATTTTTATACTTTTACCTACATCGTCACTTTTCTGCTGTTGCAGCAAATTGTCTCGTCTGTGGGACAATAAATAATATTTTAGTTTGATTCTAGCGGTGAATTTTTGTTTCTTCTTCCAGGTGGAAGACGGGGGTAAGGCGGACAGCGTGGAGCGCCCTCTGCTGGTCGGGGACGAGATCATCATCATCAACGACGTGGAGCTGAGCGGCTACAGACAGGAAGCCATCGCTCTGATCAAAGGATCCTTCAAGACGCTGAAGCTCACCGTCCGCAGGTTTTTATTCATTTACTGTCATAATTATTTTAAAATGAAGCTCAATACATCTGGAGCCAGTTCTTCATTTTTATGAATCTGAGCGTTTGTTCCTGGAAACATGGAGCTTTAATGATTAATGGGATTTAACTGGAATCTGTGGGAATTTCCCCTCAGAAAGTTTCAGGATCTGCTGGAATAATTTTATCTCCTGGATGTGAATCCAGAAGGCCAGGAGGAGGTCAGAGGTCAGAGGTCAGGCTGGATAATATTAGAAAACATCCAGCAGACCTTTAAACAAACAAACAGGATTTTTAATAAATCAAAATGGAGGACGTCCTTATTGATCAAGATAAGATTCTGTTCCCAGTTATTAATAAAGCTACATAAATATTGGTATTTATTTCAGTATTTTTATAAAATGTAAAGATAAAATTCACAGAAGCTGAGTTTTTCCATCGCGCTTTTCAGCAGGTGAAAACAGAAAAACACAAATTAATGAAACTCTTCAGGTTTAGCAGGACAACAAACAGTTTGTCCTGCTGTTTCAATATATATATATATATATATGTATATATATATATATATATATATATATATATATATATATATATATATATATATATATATATATATATATGTATATATATACTGTATATATATTTCAATATATCTGCTCCAGACAGAGTTTAGGAATTAAAATGAGTTTATAAATCCAACAACAGATTTATTATTAGTGAGTTTTAATCAAACAAACAGCAGGAGGTCTGGAGACAAATATCCCAGTAGAAATGATTTACAAAAATGATTTATTGCGATAAATGATATTATTGTTTTTTGAGATGGTTTTCAGGTAATTTAATGCAAGAACAAATAATCAAATATCAATAATTCTCAAGAACGTTTAACACTGGGAGACATTTTAAATATCCAAGATAAAAATTTTAAAAAACTGGTGAAACAAAAATCAAATTATTTATGAAATCTGTCTGAACACAATTATCTTTCAACAAACGTCTAGTTGAGACCAAAACACCAAACTGAAACTTTTATCTCCAGTTTTTGGTGGAAACAGAAAAACAATAAATTATGCAAAAGGAAATTATTGAGCTAATTTTAGTTTATTATGAGATTAATTGATGTATTGTGACCAGCCTTGTTGACTTATAATCCAGAAACCATGTGGTGCATTCTGCGCAGGAGGCTCCACTTCTGCTTTTCAAACATGTAATTTTACATCGGTTTGCATCTGAGTTGGGGCCAGCAGCTTATTTGGATTTAAAGTGATAGTGACTATAAAACGTCTGAGCGGAGCAGACTGGAATCTCATTACCTGAGAATAAAAATGTAGCAAACATACTTTGAATAGGCCAAATATACCTGTTAGTGTTGAGGCTTTGGCATTAGCTCAGCCTGGTGTGTATTTGGGTTTGGGGTGTGACAAGGAGCGCTGCTGCTACTGACTGGAAGACATGCAGGACTTTAGACTTTAGACCCCAAACACACACACACACACACACCCAGACACAGACACACCCCCACATGCAGACACACACGCCCACACCCCGACACACACACAGAGACACACACACAGTAGGACAGGTGCAGCAGCACACCTGGTCACTGTGGAAGGCGTGGCGGTCGGTGAAACGGTTCTGATCCGCGTCCTGCTGGGATCTGATGGGGAACAGAGAAATGTCGGCTGGTCGCAGGTTTGTGCTGCGTTTCGTCTGATTGCTGCGCAGCAGCGGCGCGCTAACCACGCTAACCACGCTAACCTTTGAACCGCTGTTTGTATCGGCTCTGACAGTTTCTACAGAATATTTTTAGATATTTACTCCAGAGATTATAGATTGAGACTCAATAGATTGTACTGATGTGACTCAAAACTCACCATCTATAAAAGTCTTAAGAGCAAAACTAACGGGGCTGTTTAATATTTTACTGGTTCTGCTGGAGGCTGCAGCGTTTTGCATTGTTCTCATTTCTTCCTGGTTCCACACCAACCTCTGTTTCCTAATCTGTTGTTGCTTTTCATCAATTCTTCTCTGATGGTTTGATTTGCTGTTTATTTTCTCTTCAGTTTCTGCTGTTATAATATTTAAATAAATATTTTTTTATTTCTTCCTTGGTTCTAATTGATAGAGTACAAAGAATATTCTTAATATAGGACAAAATTTAGGACAAATTGGTTGAAATCGGCTCATTTTGGAGCAGCGAGTTACAGATGTTTTGGTGTTTGATGCTCTGCAGCATAAAGTGTCAGATAAACTCTGTTGATCAAACACTTTATTGATCCATTATTACTTCCACAAACATTACGCTGCTGTCTGACGTTTACCTTTTTCTTCTGCGCATGCGGATTATACGGCTTTGGGGTGGTAAACCGTTCACACAGGAATCATTTTTGTAGATGAACAACAACGCAAAGAGAAAATCAAATTTCAGCAAAAAAACGAAAAAATCTTTCTGAAGATCTTTAAAAGTTTTATTTTGGTATTTTGCTGCTTTTTACATCATTTTTTCTGAAGAACCAAACTGTTTTCACAGAAGCATCTTGGTTTGCTAAACCACTTTTGCTAGCTATGCTAACGCAGTCAGGAAAACTCTTGTTGCCTCTACAGGATTCATGAGGAAACGTCGTAGCTACATGGTGCTGATCCATCGAACATAATTACTGATTATCATCAGCATAGACGCTTCTATCAACCTGTTTTAGCCGTTTGCTAATCTGGACGTTGGAGGTGTGAGTTAGCAAAACGTCACGGCAAAATGACGTCAGCAAAATCCTTTGCAAAGCAACTATTGATCAACCTGTGAAGACCTGAGGTCAATTAAAGTTCATCCAGGATTGGAGGCAGATTCACCCCAAAATCTGTTAGCGTTAGCATTAGCATGTCTGGGGCTAACTCTCATGAAATTATAGTTAGAAAAAACAGAGAATCAGGATTATCTGTAAACTTTCCTCCTTCAGGGATCATAAAGACGAGTGTGTGTCTCTGTGTGTGTCTGTGTGTGTGTGTGTGTGCGTGTGTTGGCGTGTGTGTGTGTGTGTTTATCCTCTGCTGTCAGAAAGGTGTGTGTGTGATGTCAGCAGGTGTTAGCTGCTTTTATTGTTAGCTTTGCACTCCTCCATCCTTGCTGTCAGAGAAACAAAAGGTGTGTGTGGTGACGTCGTCTCCACACACACCTTGCCTCTCCTGTTGGTGCGTCCGTCCGGCCGCTCTGATTGGTGCGTCCGTCCGGCCGTTCTGATTGGTGCGTCCATCCGGCCGTTCTGATTGGTGCGTTTCCTGATTGGATCAAAGCGCAGCAGAGACTCTGACATCCAAACAGAGATCGCTGCGCCGGGAGCTTCCTGTCAGAGCCGTAAGTCTGATTTCCTCTGACTTTAACTATCAAACCATCACAGATTTTAGATCTTTTATAATCATCTTTTCTGAAAACCTTAAGGCGGTTAATCCTTACTCCAACTTGTTGGACTCGATGCTGTAAAGGCCTGTATGCTGATTGGAGCTGTATTTGACTCTAAGCAGCTAAAATATGTCATTTTCATTCACTACAATAATTATCTTTTTTGAAGAGTAAAGTGAGAAAAATGAGGGCTACAGCACAGTTACCTAAAACAAGATGATGAAAATTAAGAAAACAATTTTGTTAATTTGTAATTAATGGTGGAAAAAACTACAACTAACTGGAACTTTAACTTTTTTTCCATAAAACATTTTTCTAAGTAGATCTTGATCTAAAAGTTTTGCCCTGTGGTCAGTGGACCATATAAAGTCAGTCCACGGCCCACAAATGGCCCCCGCACCCTACTTTGAACTCCTTTGATCTGAGGTATTCATCTAATTTTATGTAACCTCTGACCTTTGACCACTTAAATCAAGCATTTTCTCCTTAATCAAGATAAATATTGTTTTCTTTGGGTCGTTTAATTTATTTATTTGTTGTTTTATTTTCATTTTATTCTGTAATATATTCCATGTTTTTCATGTTATTGTACAAAACAGCATCAAAAACAAAAAGTTTATTTATACATGTGAAAGAAAAACAGTTGATCAAAGAGATTCATATTTACTCCAACATTTGTGAAACAAAAATAAAATAAAACAATCAAAAATAAAATAAAACAGAAGATTTAAAACATCTAAGAACTATTTAATGTCTCATAATCAGAGGTCAAAGGTTAGAGAGCAGTCTGAGCTAGAAAGATATTTTCCCCTTAAGAAATTACATTTATTTTAGATTTTATCTTCTTTAGTTAAATTATTTAAATCACATTGTAGCAGAAAGGATTATCCTGACGGAGAAAGTGCAGCCAGTTTAGTTTAAACTCATTTTTACAGAAAAACAAAGATCCAAAACACCTGCAGCACCTCTAAAGGGTTAAAAGTAATAAATAAATGAAAGTTCTGGAGTGGCTTAGTCAAAGTCTGGACTTAACTCCAGCTGAGATGCCGTGGAAAGACTTTAAATAGGTTGTTTATGCTGGTAATCCGTCCATTGTGACTGAATTAAAACCATTCTGCAGAGCAGAGTGGCTCCAGTTCCTCACCAGATAAACCAGTTACTGAGCTTAGAGGGTAAATATTTTACTGCTCATTAACTTTAAAAAGCATTTAAAAACAACAT
Source organism: Xiphophorus hellerii (assembly GCF_003331165.1). NCBI lineage: Eukaryota > Metazoa > Chordata > Actinopteri > Cyprinodontiformes > Poeciliidae > Xiphophorus > Xiphophorus hellerii. Next base: position 2,041,739 of record NC_045679.1, read on the forward strand.
TGTTAAAATTGAGCTAAACCATTAAAGTGGGATGAAAATTCAAAAACAAATTAAATCTTTAAAATATGTTATTATTCTTTTAAACTAAAAGTTAATCTTAATTTTTTTTTATTTAACATTTATTTAATTAGTAAAGCTGATTGAGGATAAATTCTCATTTTCAACAACGGCCTATTAAAAAGTTCTTTGCGATACGTAAAACTCATAATTATCTGTAAAATTTTATCTATTTTATGTTTTTTCACCTGCAGTTTATTCAAGGTAGATTATTAATGACATATTCATAGTTTAATCAGTCACAAATACCCTTAAATAACTTTATTTGTTTATTAATAGTTAAAAAGAAAAGGTGTAGAAAATTACTGACCACTTTTAAATGTTTTTTGTTACTGAAAAATAAGCTAGCAGCTAGCATTAGCGCTGTTAGCTCCTCCGGCTAGCAGATTTATATCAACAGTTTTTGGCTACATAGTTTTAGAAAACTGAACAAATTTAACAATAAATTAAACTAAATATATGTGGAACCAAGAAAAGATAGAAAATTAAAGCAGGAACTCAAATAATTTCATTTAAAAGATGACAATAAAATACAAAGGAGAGTAAATCAGAGAAATGAGCCACACAGTGATTAATGTTTTTATTTTTCCATGTTCAGTCCTACATTAAGTTGTTTACAGTGAATGTCGGACTGACATTAATCCTCCCTGCTTCACGTCTTGCAGCTGTTTTACCTCCAGCTGCGTCGCCTGGTTCTGACCGCGCCGCCTTTCTCCTCCGTCCTGGAGTAAAGTTACAGCGAAGAATCGTATTTTACCCAAAGCAGGAAGACAAAAGGGAAACGTGAAACTCCAGAAATGAGAAACCTGCTGGTTGGTAGTTTTAGTTTATCGGCTGTGATGGATGAGCCAGGAAGTTTATCCGTTTCAGAGAAACTTCATGGATTTTATTCAACATTTAGCTGGAAGTTTTGTTTTTCTAAAGCATAGTGAAGTGGGAACCAAAATAAATAAAAGATTAAAGATTTTTCCAGAAATTCTCATATTTTGTTAGTAGCAAACTTTACAAAAGTAGAAGAGGGGTGACTGAATTTTAGAGAAGAAATGTAGAAATATCACCTGAAATGCACAAATTACGCATAATTGTAAGATTCACTACATATTATTGAGCTACAAAATGTAATTTTATGTTCTCTAGTGTTTTTTTTTGTTTTATTTAAATTCCACAATTTAGCTTTTTTTTCCACTTCCTGGAACGGGCTGAAACGATTAATCGGATTAATCGGATTAATTGGATTTATTGGATTAATTGGAATGGATTGATTATTGAAATAACCGTTAACTAATTTAGTAATTATAAGCTGGAGTATAAATTTTAAAAATGCCTTTTGCTAATGAAACATATTCAGAACAATAATTAAGCCAAAACTGTACAAAATACATTTTGCATCTAAGATAAAATCACTTTTGTCTATAAATTTGTTTTATTTTCTCCTGATTCAGATTTACTAAAATCTTTATTTCCTTGTTTAAAATGATTTTAATTAAATTGTTTAATGTATTTCTAATGTTATATAAAATGGTTAAATGAAATATCTGCAGAATGTACCAATATTCTTTAATCAGATTAATCAAATAATCGTCAGAATAATTGATTACTAAAATAATCATCAGCTGCGGTTGTGATTGGTTCTTCATCTGAGGAAGACTCTGGTTGGAAAATGACTGGCTGATGCTGTGGTTCTTTTGAAAACCCTTTAAATTGTGACGGCAGTTTAAACTGTTTGTGAAACGTGAAATTTCTTGCCTTTTTGGCCCTTTTGGTGTTCCGTAGACAAAAAGCTGGAACGTCAGAGTGTGGCGATTTAGTAAATATGAAATATGTGAAATATTCAACACATTATCGTTCGCTTGTATAAATATATGCGCTCACATTAGTTTCACTGCAAACTCAGATTGGTGCCTCAAAGAAAACAAAACAGATTTATTAGTTTTTTAGTAAAACTGCAAAAAGTTTTATAGTTTTACTAAAAGTGTGGATGATAAAAAAGATAAAACTCATTTCTGATACGATATCTGAGGTTTAATATCGGCTGAAATTGATCTGATACAGAAAAACAGACGAATTGACTTAAAATGTTTGGTTTTTCAACACAGACATAAATGTATCGATTTCTACATTTATTTGCTAACTTTACTTCAGGACATCACATTTAATTACACCAATAACTTCACAAGCTTTAAAAACAAATTTAATTTGACTTTAACATGCAAATTATATAACATATAAAATAAATAATAAAGGAACTAAAATAACAGGTTGACTTGTCAAACATGTAACCAATAAACTGCAGCAAATCTTTAAAATGGTTCAGGAAGAGCAATAATAATAATAATAATAATAATAATAATAATAATAATAATAATAATAATAATAATAATAATAATAATAATAATAATAATAATAATAATAATAATTAATAAAGTATAGAGTTAGACTAAATAGACTGATTTTTTTATCAATATCAGGGCGAATACAGATATTAATACCAGCTTGGTTTGTTTCTACCAGAACAAACTCGGGTTAAAGGTCCAGTTTGTGAAATTCAACATGTGGAACAGAGAAGTTTTTCTCTGCTGGTTGGTTGTTGTGTCCGGCGGTTTACAGATGGAATCGTTTTTTCTGCCGTGTCCTCTTCATGAACCTGCCGGTTTGGATTCAGTCGAGTCGGTTTGCGTCTCTCTGGACTCGGTAGTTTGGCTTCGTTTGGAGTTTGTGTGATTTGGAGTGAATGAAAGTCGAGCCGTGAAGAAACACGTGTCTGTTTCACTCACTGAGACCTGAAGGTGAAACACGTTGTGTTATGTTTAATAATCGATTATTAAAATGGAAGTAAAACAGCTGAAATTAAAAAGCTCTGAGAGCCTGGAGGAAAATCGATGAAGAGTTCTTCTCCTCTCCTCTCCTCTCCTCTCCTCTCCTCTCCTCTCCTCTCCTCTCCTCTCCTCTCCTCTCCTCTCCTCTCCTCTCCTCTCCTCTCCTCTCCTCTCCTCTCCTCTCCTCTCCTCTCCTCTCCTCTCCTCTCCTCTCCTCTCCTCTCTCTGTTTCCCTCTTTCATATCCGTCTCTTTGTCTTCTTCCATTCATCTCTGGTGACTCTGCGTCTTTGTTCTCCTTTGTTGCCGGTTGACGTAATCGAGCCGAATGAATGTTTGAGTTTCTCTGCCCAAAACAGAAGAGAAAAAGTCACTGCGGGGACAAACCACGTCCATCGCCGGGGCAACCCCTCCGTCTGTGTGTGTTTAGCTCAGTTTGGTGACTTCATGGCACCAGAAGAATAACTCCGAGCCATCAGGTCCACTGGAACCGTGCTGCTCTGGCAGAATAAGACTTCAGCCCATCTGGGACGTTTTTCACGTTAATCTATTGCTAAATCCATTCTTTGTTCTTTCTGCAGCCCCAATCATCCTGCTGTCACCACCGTGCTTCACTGTAGGTACGGCATTCCTCTGGAATCAAAGTCATCAACATGGTTTTTACCTGGTTTTAGCAAAATACAACTAAAACTATCAGCTGTTTTAGCTGCTAAAACTAAACATTAAAGTTTTAGCAGCTTAAATGTTAACATTTAATTCATCTTATTTTGGACATATTAGGCAAAATTCCCTTTTTGCACCTTTTTGTTTTTCTTCACTGCTTCTCAAAAACAATCCAACCACTTTAAACAAAACACCTCCTGTTTTTTCAATAAATTCATGTTTTTTAGTGTGTGGAAAATGAGCTGTTTCTAAAGCCTCCTGATTGTTGAGTCATACATGCCGTTACCTAGCAACCCTGGCAGAGTTCCGCCACCATTACCTAGCAACCCCAGCTGAGCTCTAGCACGTTTGGTCAGTCAGTTTTCACAATGTATTCGCTGTACAATGGCTGCTGGAAAAGACAAGAGTTTTTTTCTGTTGACTTACTATCCAGGAACCACTTGCCTCATATCTTGTTGGCTGTGCAGGAGGCTCCATTTCTGCTTTTCAAAGCTGTATGGCTGCATCATTGCACATTTGTTTTCAGCCGTTTTCATGTGTGAGTGTAAATATTGCGTTGCGGCGTTGAGGCCAGTAGCAGCTTATTTAAAATGACGGAGCCCAAAAACAGGTCAAAATATTCAGAACTGAAATCTCATCATCGAGTTACTTTGTGTAAAAATGTTCTCCTCTGCTCAACGAAACATAATTGGTCACTTGGAACATTAACACAACGGTGTGAATGCATATGTGAACGCTAAGTTTGCTCCAAAAGCAGGAAGGGAACTACAGCGCAGAGCATTCTGGGTAAATGCAACACTAGTGTTAGCCTAGCGCTAGCAGGAGAAATGACTCCAGAAATCCTACAACTGCTAAAATCTTCATGTTTGTTTCCATTTGATGAAAAAGGAAGTTGCTCTCAGTTTCTTCTTCAGAGGTTGTTGGTGCAGCGCCCCCTCAGGCCAGGAGGGGAACAGGAACAGGACACTCAGAGGGTTTGGTTGGGAGAACCACAGCCGCTGGAAATGTAACAAATGTTTTGATTTTGGTTCTGAACCGAGTCTACCGGACTGTCAGGCGTGAAAACATTCTTAATCTAAGGGTGTGAATACCTGTGCAACCAGGTTGTGGCAACTTTTTATTTATTTTTCTCCCTTTTATCTTTGTGGAGCCTAAACATCACATTAAATCTGTTCAAATTAAACATGGAACTCAAACATCCACCTCAAACTCCTGACATTTTAACGGGGATGTGCAGACCTTTATGGAGTTAGCCGTTGAACTGGAGCGAAAGGCTCTAAAGGCAGCAGCGTGTTTGTGTGTAATGAGATGGAAAGTTTAATGCGACACTCGGCTCCTCCTGTTCTGCTGATTTCAAGGTGTTTGTGGCTGCCGCACATTCCTGCGACCAGCTCAACTGGTTTCACTGTAATGGCCTTTTATCTGAGCACCTGTCTGTGTGCTGGTGTGTGTTGGGGTGTGTTGGTGTGTGTAGGTGTGTGTGTGGGTGTGTGTTGGGGTGTGTTGGTGTGTGTAGGTGTGAGTGTTGGTGTGTGCTGGGACTGGGATGTCCGCCGGGTGAGCGCTGCAGCCCTGGAATGTCCTCTGTGAACAATATAAGTGCAGGTGTGTGTGTTTTCGGTGCTACTCTGTGTGGTTGTTCTGGGTGGAGAAGAGAAACTGTTCTGACTTTCATTAATGATGCAGGTGTTTTTATTCATAAACTCAACATTAAAATCTTTTTCTTCATGCTGTTTTCTGGGATTTGTCTGGAAGCATCTCAGAGGTTTTTATTCTGTTTTTTTTCCCAGTTCAGTTTGGATCAAACTGGATTTGAACTGGTTTCAGTGAATAATGTGAACCTTCACGCTCTGCTGATAATAACAGTTTCCTTGGTTCTTGTCTTTGTTGATCTTATGTTAACCTTCTTATCTTTGGTTTAGAATAAATCATCGCTATCCAAGAATCAGCTGTAAACTGATTTATGTCACATCGCTCTGTTATCACTAAATAATCACTAAATTTATCTTTGCTGACTGTAATTTGGTTGAACTGCTCATAAATCATAAATCCATGTAAAATGAAAGTTCCCTGTTCAGACAGCGCATGCTGCTGGTATTGACATTCATAAAAGCACATTTTGTGAAACATGTCACTCTTTGTAAAATACATTTTTAATTATCAGCTTACCGCTCTACGCTGATGATCCTCATATTTACTTCAGTTGAATCATAGTTTCTTCTCAGAGGTCGTTGCTGATCTTTGTTTTCCTTCCACTTGTATAAACACACAACTATTAAAACTCATTTTTTCTTGATCGTATGGAAGCAGAAAAGTTGATACATTTTTATGGAGTTACAGTATTAAATTATTAATGACAATGTAGAATCTGTTGTGTTTTTGTACACTTGATATAAGATGTAAATAATAATAATATGTCTTACACTTTAGCCAAATGATACATTTATCTATTAAATTATTTCTACGCTGATGATATTCTGATTTGTTTCAGTTTTTAATCATGATTACGTCTCTGCAGGCATTTCTGCTGTGATCACAAATGTGATCCAGACCAGTGAGACCAGCAGGTGGTTAGACCAGAAACAGGAATCTATGAGTTAGAGAAAGTTATTTTCACACAAATGTCACACAGCAGCGCTTTGTTTACCGCAGTAAAAATGGCCGCCGTCATCAATGGATACATTTTTAACGTTGAGCAATGGGAAGAAGAGGAAGCCGCTTTTGTGGAGCATTGACTGCAACTTAAAGTTTAGTGCTTTTGAATTTATCCAAATTAATTTAGGGAAAGCTGTAAGTGCTCAAAATTAGCAAAAGTGCTAAGCTAAGCTAGCGCTTTAGCAGATTAGCAGAAGTTTGCCTGCCACTGGAGTCCTGTTTACAGAAGTTTGTTTGGATGCAGTCAAACGATGTGGAAGTCGGATAAAATGCGATTTGACTGCAGGAAACTATCAGACATGAATCCGATTTAGTTCCACGTAAAAAATCTGATTTTTTTTGTAGGTGAAAAGATTTGAATTGACGGCCAGGAAAAAGTCGGAAATGGCAGAAAATCATTGGTTTGGTTTGCATTTGTCAGCTGTTGCAGTCAAAGAGGCTGAGTTGTTTATTTGTCTAAACAAAAGTTATTCTAACTTCAACAATCATAAAGAAAAAAACAGTTTATTAAAAAACTAAAGAGTTGAGTTTCTCTGTCTGGCTGGTGATTTACTCACCAACTTGGTAAAACTGAGTCATTTCCTTTGTTCGAGTCACAAAAGGAACAGAAAGTTAAATCAGTTCCCAAGTCATTCTGAACATTGAACTCTGATCTCTTGTCCCTGCTGTCAACACCACAGCTGACCTTTGACCTCCATAGGTCGTCGTGAAGAACGGCGTTGAACCTGCTGAACCAGAACGAAACGCTCGTTTACTTTGGTGGTTAATGTGGTTGTAGATTAGCCAAATTCCCCCAGAGGACAAAAATCAGGGCAGAACATTTAAAAATGTCAAACCTGCATGAAGTCAGGAAAGAAAAGAAAAACAACTCAGGAATCCAGTTCTTCAGCTTCTGGGATCAAAAATAGATTCATTTTCAAACTTCCAGTAATTCTAACTTTAAATCATGTTCTCTTTATCTTAGTTAAACAGTCATAATTTTTGGTTTTAACAGCAAACAGCTCAGTTTGAACCGTTTTCTTGGGAAAAACAAAAGTTTTTCATTAGATTTATTTTATAAAGGAGAGATGGGATGGGAGCTATGAACTTAAAATACTGAGGTGAGAATGAGAGTCAAACTGTTTTGGAAACAAATTTGTTACATTTTCAGCTGCTGTGGTTCATATTCACACTGCACTGAGTCAAAGAATTATATGACTCAAGACAGGAGAGGAACAGAAACCTGTTCCCCTCCTGGCCTGTGGGGGCGCTGCACCAAGAACCACTGAAGTAAACAACACAAAAACCTCTGAAGACACTGAGAGCAACTTCCTGCTTCACCAAGTATAAACAAAAATGGAGGCGTCAGATTTTAGCGGTTGGAGGATTTCTCAAGCCACTTCTGCTGCTAGCACTATGCTAACACATTTGTTTTAGTTGTATTTACCCAGAATGCCCTGCGCTGTGGTCCACTTCTTGGCTTTGGAGCGGTCTCTGGTCCAATTGGCGTTCACATATGCATTCAAACTGAACCAGAATTCATTAAACTGAACTGAGACCAAGATTTAAAGGTGAACCGGACTCTCTAATCTGGAGTTGGATTAAAGCAGACTAAACAGGGCTGGTGTGAATGCGCTTCCTTGCTAATCTGGTCCACAGATGCAGTTAATCTGTGGGATTGAACCTGCAGCGTAACGTTACGTTCTCATCATCCTGAGTGAAAACCGTTTCTGGTTTCTCCTCTGCAGGGAGTTCGATCCCGGATACGTCGAGGAGTTCACGTCACCGAACTCCGGGGCCGCTCTTCGTCTTCCCTCACCTCCTCCTGATCTCTGTTTCCAAACGCCTCCACCGTCACAGGAAGCCCCATCGTCCAATCACAGCCAGCGATGCTCAGCGGTCCAACTACGCATCAAGAACCGGTAAGACTCTGAACCAGCAGACGCTGCCATGTTGGATGGTTTCTAGTTATTTTCCCAACATAAACAGGAATGAAACATGACTGGTGCTGACTGGGATTTCCTCACTGGGATTCTTTGACTCCCAGTCTTGATAAATCCGTTTCTTTCTCTGTCAGAGACCCAGAAGGTTCAAACAGGAAGTGTGTCTTCACCTTCGTTGTGGGGTTTTCCTGCCAGCTCTTCCTTTTTCCGTGATATTTAACGTCCTGCTGTCTGTTTGCACCTGAAAGGTCGAACAGGAAACGGATTGTTTCCTGTAGGAATCACTTTAGAACTGCAGGGACAAACATAAAAACACAGATTTCTTCTGGTTTTACCTTTTTTAGGTTAGAGAAAACCTGAAACTGTTTCTTAAAGGATGATTGTAACAAAAACAGCTTCCACACCAACCCTTTGTGAAAAGTTGAGTTTACCCCAAAGCTAATAACTGTTAGCCTCACACAGACCAAATTGATCTTATTCAGCCGTAAGTGAGAGTTTAAGATCAAACCCTCAGTATCTTTGTTGGATTTAAGTCTCTAGTTAAATTTACAAGATTTCCTTCTTCCTCTGCCGTCCATTAGCACAGAGAGGTTAGCGTAGCCTTGAATATGGTACTATTAGCCTTGGACAGGCTAGCAATAGTTTGATGTTTCTACAAGCTAGCATTGCTAGGTTGGCCACCCATTGAATTGCTTACATCCTCTGCTGGCCAATAGAGGAGCATTAGGTTTCAATATGCTAGCATTAATTTTGGTTAGGCTATCGTTAGCCTCAGATAGCTTAGCATCCAAATTTGCCAAGGCTGGATTGCGTACTTCCTCTGCTGTCCATTAGCATGGCTAGGCTAGTGGTAGATGTAGATATGCTAGCTCTTGTCTTCAATATGCATGTTTGTGCTAGTCAACCATGACTCATCTTTTTTTTCTGTAAATAAAACTTTATTGAGAAAAATGGTTGGTATACAACATCTGTTAGCCATATTAGAGACATTGACGTGTTTCCTTTGACAATGAAGTAGCCACCGCTGGATGTGGAATAGTCTTACTTTTGGCATTTAAGTAACGCCATAACAAAATTAAGACTACTGTGGCTACTTCATCTGTTTGTGTAGCTTATTTCCTTTAATAACTGAGAGAATAAATCTGTTTATCGGTGAACTCTTTACTGCATGATGCTAAGCTAACGTAAAGACAAGTTGGACTCCGATGGATCATTTTTAGGCCTCTCTGCTGTTCGTCTCTGTTGCACCAGACTGACAGTGAGTGAAAAATCATCTGAAGTCCAGAGAAAATCTCTGAAATCCCTTCAGAAACTTCAGGAATTGACTGATTGAGTCTGAAGGAAACCCTTGGCGACCCAGCGCCGCCTGGTCACTCTGAACCCACAAACAGTCTATAAATACTGAACGCTTCAGTCCGGCTGGCTGCAGCCTAATATGGAGCTCCTCCTCTGAGCGCAGCGCAGGCCGCCGCCTCCGTGGGGCGCTGTTTCTCTGTGTGCAGGGCGTGTAGTGCAGGTTTGAAGCTGGATCACCCCAAATGGCCCCCTGCTGGTCCCCCCGGACCCCTGCTGTTATCAGATACCGCTCAGTCCAGGAGCGCCGGCCTCTGATTGGCCGACTGAAACAGGAAGTGGGCCATCAGAGCCCCGAGAGGCTGGGTGTTAATCTGGACAGGACAGATAGACTGATTTATAAACACAGACTCCCTGTTTTATCCATGTTTTCCTTTCGTTTCCTTTCCTCCCTCCTTCCTGCGTCGCTCCTCATCCTCCTCTTCTCCTCCTTCAGCCGCTCCTCCTACATGCCTCTTTGGCTGAATCACCACATTCCTCTACAGCAGCATCACCTCATGGCTGCAGAAAACACAAACACTCCCTCACACACACACACACACCGACACACACACACACCGACACACCCACACACACACACACACACACACACCGACACACACACACACACACACCCACACACACACACACACACACACATCTTTCTAACTTCACCAGGATTTTGCATCGACTTCCATTCATTTTTTATTCATTTATAAACCCTAAAATCAGAGCCGGCCCAAAGAATATGCAAGTTAAACAGCTGCTTAGGGCCTCCACACCACTAGGGGCGCCCAAGTACGACTGAGTATTTGGGCTGCGCTAAGAAAATAAATAAAAATAAAATTATGAGAATAAAGTCATAAAAGTTTGAGAATAAACTTGTATGAGAATTAAATCGAAATAATACAGGAATAGTAGTATTATTACAACAATAAAATAATAAAAATACAAAAATAAAATAAAAAACTAAAATAAAATAATAAAACTACAAGAATAAAGTTAATATTAAGACTTGTGTTGAATTGTATTATTGACTTTATTCTTAAAATATTAAAACTTTATTTTGATATTATTATGACTTTATTCCAGGTTTTTAAAATAAATGTATTGTATCTTTTTTACTTTTTTAATTAAGTAATACATTTTAAGAAAGTATTGAAATGAACAAGTGATGATATTTTTGTGAAAAAGTTCTCCATAAATGATCCTAAATGTAAAACATAAACTATAATAAAACATTCATACAGTTTTATTTTAGTTTTTTATTTTTATATTTAAAACACAAACATAAAATCACTTTAATGTAAAATCTGTTGGATGTTTTTGATTTTATTTACTGGAAAAATCAGATAAAAGCAGAAACCTGGTTAATAAATGAGAAATAACTTTTGTTGTTCTGGTAACATTGTTAAATATTTTAATGTTTGGTTTTTTGTCTTTGTGATGATGTTTTATTATTTCACTGCGATTCAGAACCGGTTCAGAACCGGTTCAGAACCGGTTCTTCTTCTCTGTAATTATCATCTCAGACTGTAATAAATCGCAGCTCATTCATAATTTGACTGTAATGATTTTTCTCCTGAATTTGTTTTGGTTTTATTTGTACGGGCAGAAAATGGCGGACCGGACCGGACCGGCCGGACCGGGTCAGATTTAACCAGAACTTTAGTTTTCTGAGTCTTGTTTCCGTGCAGATCGGAGGGCAGATTATTATGGGCTGCAGCCGTTTCCCACGGCAACAGATAAGCTGATCAGGTGACACACCCTGCAGTGGTACAAACATGGCGGCTCGTCCAGTTTGTGGTTTCCAGCAGAAAAGTGAAATATTTACAGCTGGTTCTTTGAGTGACTCGGTTCTGACCCAAACAGGAAGACGATCCTGTTTGCCTTCACTGACTGTAATTATTTACTACATAATTACAGAAATGTTTGATTATTGTGGAGGAATGTGTTTGTTCTTATTGTTTATGAGGCAAATCCGTTAAAATGTGATTTTCTAAACGAAACTTAAATTATTTTAACTTTTAGAGATTAAAGTTTCTTCCAGAAAACATCTGAGCCTCGTTAAAACAATCAGTCTAATCAATAATCTGATATTAGGACTTTAACTGGAATCTTTCACAGATGAAGTCATTTAAAAAGGACATTTAGAAGAAATACTAAAAGAATCATGAATTACCTGATTATCAATGAGAGAAACTGTAGGAATATTGCTGAATCGATTAATAAACGTGATTGATCAATTTTAGAAACAATGATCTACTAATTAAGTGATCGATTAATCGTGAGTCATAGTTACTCCCGAATGTGACCATTTTTTAATCCAATTTATCAATTAATCATCCAAGTAATAACTAAAATAATCGATAACTAAAATAATCGATAACTAAAATAATCAATAGTTGTAGCTTTTCTCTGGAGAATAGATATTTAGTGTGAATAAATGTTTAGTTTTAAAGTTTGACGTGTTTCTCTGTGGAACCAGAAAGGTGAAAAATGAAAAGCAGATTTTTGTTCTGGTTTGTAAATGAATTAAATTATTTCCGTTTTTTCTCCTCTCTCCTCTCAGACTCTCTGTTTCTGATCATTTCCTCTATTTTCTGAACTGACGTCGTTTCCAGATATTTGTTGAACTTTTCCGTCTCTTATCTCAGGTCCTTTTGTTTGTCTGCGTCTGTTTTTGGACTCGTCAATAATAATCAGATCATTGTTCGTCCTGCATCATGAGACCAGAACTTCCTCCGGCTTTCCAGCTAAATCCTCCCTCTGTTGGTCTCTTCCTCCTCCTCCTCCTCTTCCTCATCACCTTCTCAGTTTTATCCTTTTTTCTATCCTCTCTCTCTTATCTGCCTCAGCATTTCCTCTGTTTCTCCACCCAAACTATCTGAGCGCCATCATCTCCTCCCCTGTCTCCCATCTGTCCTCCCTGCTGCTGGTCGTCTGATGTTTACTTCACGCTTTAATCATACGGAGGCCTAATGACGCTTGATTGCTCCATTTGCTTAACAAGCTGGGGTCTGGAGCGGGGCGGTCAGAGTCACTCTGGACCGGAGAGGATCAGACTTTGAGCTGGAAAAGTTTTCTGACAGGAGTTTCAGATTTCAGCAACAAAAAGCAGCTTCCTTTCGGAGACGTTGTTGGTATTTCCGAGCAGGATTTGTTGATGATGAGCTGAGTGACTCACCGGTAGAGGAGGGGAAGCGGCGCGGCGCGGCGGCCGGAGCGATGGAGCTGCTGGAGGTTTTTTACCGCAGGAAGCTGAGGAAGAAGCAGAAGAAGTCGGAGCTGGGCCGCTCTGACGGCGCGCTGTGCCGGTCGCCGTCGGAAACCAGCGTCAACAAGCTGGCCACCGGCCTCATCTCCAAGGTGCTCCGCTTCACGTCCAGGTAAACGGCCAGAGCCAGGGCCGGACGGAGCCTTTCTGGGGCCCGGAGCGGATGCTCACTGGGGGCCTCCACCCAAACTAGAAACCGATACGATATTCATATCTGGTTCCTGATAACTGCTCAATAGCTGCGTTTCCTTTACTTTGTCAATATTCTGCTAATGTAGAAAAACTTAAACATAATTCTGCATTAAAGCTGCAGCATGAAACTTTAATGAAAAATATTTTTTTATATATTTGTTTGAACTGTCACAGTTTAAAAATCAACCAATCAGAGTCAGGATTGTTTGTTTCTCTGCTGCACTGCAGCTAGCAAAGCCTGTCGTCAACGCTAACGCTATTAGCATGGCAGCTAAACAGTTTTCCTGTAACGGTGAGTCGTTTCTCCATTATTAGCACATTGAGCATCGAGTACAGGAGGTTGATTGACAGCACTAATCTCACGATTGATTTCAAAAATACTTTATTTGGTAAATTAAATATTAATTCATATCATCCAAGATTCTTAAGAGTCGTTTTGATTGGTGATGCTAGAGGAGAGGAGGATCTCCAGTAGCAGTCAGTCTTACTACAAACCTTAAGAAGCTTCTGACTGAAGACTGTTGCTGTCTGACTAACAAAGACGTCATCATCACTGCTAATCCACCTCCTTTACTTTTGCCGCGCCATTTGGTTTGAGAGATGTTGGAGTAGGGGATCAGATCCGTCTCTCTCTGCGTCCATGAAGCCTCATTCATCAGCTCCTCTGGGATTATTTGAGTGTGAAGGTTGAGATGCTAACCAACTGCTGCCTGTTGTAAAAACAAAACTTTGTTGTCATGGCTACGCATCATAGCAACCGACCCAAAGCTAACAGAAAAAGCACAAATCCTTCCAGAACCAGAAGGAATAACTGTTCAAACCTGAAGTGATTCTTCAGATCGAACCAGAAAAATTACAACTTAATTCAACAAATTTGACCTTTAATGAATCATTTAAGGGAAGTTATAAGACGTCCTAGTTAAAGCTGGTGACACAGCAGACATGTGGAGGAAGGCGCTCTGCACTGATGGGGTTAAAATGTAGCTTTTTAGCTAGCATGAAAAACAACATGTCTGTTGGAAAACTAGCAACTCTCAACACATGGTGGTGGCAGCATCATGCTGTCAAAGGCTGCAGGAGGTGAACCGGGGTCAAGGTTCACCTCCCTAAACACAAAGTCAGAGGGGTGACCAAAGTCTGGGCCGAGGGCCATTTGTGGCCCTTGAAATGATTTTGTTTGGCCTCTTTCCACAAATCAAGAATATTAAAAAATTACCAACAAAATAAAAACAATTAATGGGAAATTGTCTGGGGGGTTTTTACAGTGCAATCCAAGACTAGTTTTATATTTTAGATATTTAATGATCTGATTTTATTAAAGTTTTGTTTATAGTTGAGGAGACAAAAGACATTTTTGGCTTTTTTAATGTAATGAATTTATTTAAAAAGTTTCAACACCACAGGTTTAGATTAAAGTTTATTTGTTACAAATCAAACTGCAGCATTGACTCCTGGGCTGAATACAAAAGCATGCCACACTTTTCAGATTTTACTGAGAAAATAGGTGAAAGGGAAATAATAATTATGTTTGTTAGTTAAAATCCCAATAAAATTAGTTAAAATGTTACTGTAGCGTTCAGAATGAACTTTATAATTAGTCATAATTTGAAAACAAGCCGACAGAAAGTTGCTGTTTTGTGGTGGTTTTGTGTGAGGATGACTATCTGTGCTGATGAAGAGTTTTGAGGTTTTCCAGTCACGTCCTGTCGCCCCCCAGGTGGCTCACAGACATGCTAACTTTCATGCGTCTCCAGCGCGCAGATAAAACCACTTCCTGTTTATCTCTGGATAAATGACCGAGCCGCAGGACAGCAGGAATGTGACGATGGTCAGGGAGAGATTAGCACCGCCGCTCTGATAACGGCGCTAAAACAGCAACGGCTCAGAGGCTGACTGTTAGCTAAACATGGCCGCCAAGGTTAGCATTCATGAGACGTGTTGAAGATCTGAGTGAAGATGTTTGTAAAGTTAGACAGTCAAACATTAATTTGGTTTAATCAACCTGTGAGGAAAAAATGGGAGTTCATTATTTAGTTAGATTTTTACCATAAATACCAAAGTTTCAAACTAAATACTTAATTAGCAAGCTACATACTTAGCAATAAATATTTAGTTTGAGGCTAGATATTTTGCTTGCTAACTCTTTAGCTGCATGTTAACTACTTGGCTAGCAAGCTAAAAGTTTAGTTTAAATAAAGCTATATATTACCTGAATATTTAACTAAATTAAGTATTTAACTAACACATTAGTGAGCTGAGAGCTAAATATTTAGTTTGGAGCTAAATGTTTAAATTGTTAACTGAACATTTAGATAAAAACTAAATATTTAATTGACTAATAAATATTTAGTTTGAAACATTTATAGATGAATGAATAATGTGGTGAAAATGTGATTTTATGAATTAAACCCCTTCGTTTCCTCTGATGACTAAATAACTAAAATTCTTTCTGTTATTTCTTGACTCTCCAAGCTCTAATGGATCCGGTCGGTTTTGTTTTTCTGAGGTTGGATTTTCCTGTTTACGTTTTTTAACCTGTTTTCTTCTTGTAAATCCAGCAGCTCTGCTTTTGACTCAGATCTTATCAGAGATGCTTTAGCTCACAAAATGACGACTTCAGGTTATTTTAGAGCAGATTATCTCCGTTTTCTTCACACATGTTGATGTTTCCGTGTCCATTCAGATGTTGTTGTTTGCTGATATTTAACTGGAAACATAAATTCTCCTCTTTCAGCTCTGATAATAAATCCTTTCAGTGGCTTCGCTCCCTGCAGCGCTTTAAAACATCTGGTTGTGTGAACGCGGATCCGTTCAGGGTGCGAACAGACAAACATATTTCAGAAACAGGAAGCGTGACTCGGGTCGTGAGCGTCGGACGTTACAGAAACAACGGCTGCTTTGTGACCGGAGCGCTGGAGCGCCGCCACCATGATGTCACTGCAGCCTGCAGTTAATCAGACATGGTGTCCGGCTAACGCTGCGCAGGTTTCTGCTGCGCGTTCACATGCAGGCCTCAGGGCGCGACCCTCGTCCAGATGAACACTGCAGCCTGATTCATGCATCTGGGATCATCACAAGATCAGTCACAGATTTCCTAACAAGGATGAAAAACAGACGAGGAAACATTTCAGCTGCTCTGATCACAGTCAGATTTATTATTTAATCTGGATTTTAACTACATTTATTTATTATTCCTGGTTTTCTATGTGCCAGCTCCACCAACAGTAAGAAAAGAAATCTTAGCTGGTATTAAAATGAATTTATATGGAGGACTAACACTGCCAAAACCTGATGGAAGGACGATAAAACCCTATTGGTCAATAACAGAATTATTAAAGCAAAATGTATAAAAATGTTCAACAGAACAATTAAAAGAATTAAGACAGAAAACTTTAAATAAATAAATACCACAGGAGAAGATGATGAACTGGATCCATATGTTATGAAAATATATTCTCAGTGAGGAAATAAATTATTGTTCTGTATGGAGGAGTAACACTGCCAAAACCTGGAGAAAAGGAAGTGACAAAACAATATATATTTATAACTCTATTAGTAAACTAAAATGTATGAAAAATGTTTAAATGCTCCATCAAACAATGACAAAATTTAGAAAGAAAACTTGAAATAATATTTGATTTTTTTCCAAATTATTTTTTATTTTGGCAGCTTTTTAACTTTTTCACTCATTTCCAGAACATTTTTAAAAATGTAATAAATTCTTCAATCATGTTGAGGAAAACCTTTTACATTTATTTTCTCTTTCGCAGGATGCCTCACCAACCTAATACACATATTTTTATAATTTTCTGATGAATTTTTGGTAAATGTGACTCCGTATAACCCAGTGCTAACTGTTAGCTTCGCGTTGCGTTTCGCCTCCTCAGACGCAGTGAGCCGTCGTCTCGCCCTCATTCCTGGCACTCCACGAAACTCGGCGACGATCAACCGGACCTGGGGCAGATGGAGTCGATGGGCCCCGTCTGGGGCCACAGTTACCCCACCAGGTCAGAAACACCTCAACATTTACCCCACAGTTACCCCACCAGGTCAGAACGCCTCATCATTTACCCCACAGTTACCCCACCAGGTCAGAAACACCTCAACATTTACCCCACTGAAAACCAAAATAAAAACCTCCTGACGTCTGACGCTCATTCCTGCTGCTTTCTAAACACGTTTCATCCTGAATTTTCCTCGTCTTCCTGGTTTGGAAGAGAACGGAGAGCCAGAATCCAGAAAGCTGGAGGGAAACGGCCGGACCGCCGTCCTGTAATCACATTGTGTTCGGCCGAAGGAGCTGCTGGGTCAAACTGTGACGTCGACACATTTACATTCCTGCAGCTCTTTCAAACGACCTCACAGCAAGAAATACGGAGAACTGCAGCTGATTATGGGTTATTGATTCACTCAAACTGAGAAAACAACAGAGTCGAGTTTCTGCTGGAGAAACTAATCAGGTTCCAACAGTGGAATTAAACTACCAACCTTTATTTTCTGTCCCATTAAAACCCAAACCTAAAATCAACCAAATAAAGTTACCCCCTTTTTTATTATTCTTTTAATTTGTTCAAAATTGATATTTATTGTATGACAGTGTATTAGGGCCATTGTAAATAAAATAAAATACAATAAAAGAAAAAGTGAATTTCCACCAAAAACTTCAGAAATTTAGTGATAAAATTTCCTAGAAAAAACATGAATATTTTTCAAGAAATTCTACATTTTTTTGAGAAAATTTCTGAGATTAATTAAAAAATTTCAGAGTTTTTTGGCAGGATTTTACTCCCTTATTTCCCTACACGCTGCAGCAGATTTATGACGTTTGCTGTGTTAAAATAAAAGCATCCAGTTTCAGTTTCTGTTGCTATAGTTACATATTTAGGATCAATATTTGTATTTTTCGTCTGCAGTGCTTCCACCACCGACCTGTCGGCCGGGTTCGACCCCAGCGGCGGCTACCTGAGGAAGAGTCCGGACCAGTACAGCTCCAGGGGCAGCATGGAGAGCCTGGACCCGGCCCAGTCCTCCCACCACCACCCAGTGACGCAGCAGCAGCTCCCACTGGGCCACCGCGGCCAGACTGGGCCCAACCCGGCCTACTCGTCCTGCCAGCAGCTTTCCTCTGCCAGGTCCAGAAACACAACAAGATCCTGAGAAACTCTAGATATAAAGATCTAAACACCAGCAGAGTAACTGGGGAGAAACCAGTTACTTTTACTCAATTACAGCATTAATTAAACTGTAATATGGTTTTGAAGAGAATTATAACATATTTGACTTTAATGTTACAATAAATCATATAAATATAATCAACTAGTTACATTTACTTCAGTAACTTTTTTAAAATTTACCTTCAGTGTTTTTACTCTTGTGTAAAATTTCTGGATTTTCTTCCAACTGAATGAGAAACAAAAATGTTTTAACCAAAAACTCACCAGACAGAAACAGACCTGGAGTCTAGTTAAAGTTTCAGAAGTTTTTTATTGAATGAAATTGATTTGGAAAAATTTTATTTTGCCTGATTTTGTTATTTTTTGTTACTTTTATGAATTATTGTCATTTTGGTCCTAAAAATACCCAAATTTTAGTCAGACGGACTAAAACTTTACACTTTAGTCTGATTATGTAATTATTCAACATTAAATGATTGATAATTTGATCAGTTACTCAGTAGTAGAGAAAACATTTTACCAAATTATTATTTTGTTTTTACTTGAGTAAAATATGTTGAAGTTTTGTTGTATAATCTTTGGATTCTCTGTCCATCTCAGATATTATTTATTTTGATTTGGTTGTTTTCAGTGGTGGATAAATTACATCATGTAAAAGTAAAAATACTCCTAGATGTTCATTTTGTTTCAAGAAGTTACTAAAGTAACTGTAACTGAGTAAATGTAACTAGTTACTCCACCTCTGGTTGTTTTCTAATCGAGAAACTTGAACTTTTTAAAAATATTATCAGGATTTCCCAGATTTGATCAAATCAGCAGCTGCTGCTGACATGTTTGTTTTTTACTTTAGTTTGGTAAAAGTTCTGCTTTCCTTTTACTCTAAAAGTGAGAAAAGAAACATTTTCTAGTCTGGTTGAAGTTTGTGAAGCATTTAGACAATAATTGACGACTCGTTGCTCATTAATCATTAACTGGAGGCAAATAAACAGATTTCCACAGCAGCAAACAGAAACAGGCGGTTTGTTAATGTTGAGCATCAGTAAATTATTTAGCAATAATCTCAGATAAGTTTCCTTCAGATTGAATCTGCTTTTTGCGCTGCAGGTCGAACAGCATCGACCTCCTGCACAGCAAGCGGGACTCGGCCTACTCCTCCTTCTCCACCAGCTCCAGTATTCCCGAGTACCTGGCCTCCACGCCCTCCTTCGGCCCGGAGCGCTCCTGCTCCCTGGACGCCGTCCCGCAGAGAGGCGCCGGCAGCGCCGAGATGCTGCAGGCCGACATCCGATACGTCCGCGCCGTCTACGACGCCCAGCAGGGCCTGACTCAGGAGCAGGAGCTGAACTCGTCCAGAACCGGGCCCAGGTCCGGGCCAAGAGACCTCCAGGGTGCGCTCTGATCCCAGAAACACTTTCTGAAATGAACCTTCTGCTTTTACTTGTGGTGGGAATCAGAGGTCGCAGTGTTTGTGTTATTAATTAATTGGCAGCAATTCCAATATCTATAGAATCATCGATCGATCGAGAAAAACGTCAGGAAATTAATTTATCTCAAGAAAATGTAAAATTATCTCGTTATTTAGAGGAATTTAACTTGAAAAATGCATTTCTCAAGTTCTACATATGTGAATTAGACCAGAAGGGGGCAGCATTGCACTAAGTCAGCCTAGAGTCTGTCAGAAATTATTCGCAGAAGAAGAAGCGACTGAATGTTTGTATCTGGAATTTTAAAACCATTTATTTCCAGTCAGAACGTGTTTTCTCTTATAAACGTTC
This sequence comes from Xiphophorus hellerii, assembly GCF_003331165.1. Classification (NCBI taxonomy): domain Eukaryota; kingdom Metazoa; phylum Chordata; class Actinopteri; order Cyprinodontiformes; family Poeciliidae; genus Xiphophorus; species Xiphophorus hellerii. Next base: position 2,061,601 of record NC_045679.1, read on the forward strand.
TGTGTTTCTATGACGTCCTGCTATGAATGCTGGGAGATGCAGTCCGTAGAGTCCAACAGTTTTCTCATGTTTCTGTTGGTGCTGCAGGCTCAGTGGGCGGGGTCTGTTACCGCGGCGCTAACGGCAGCAGAGGCGGCGTCCCGGCGTCCAACAGGCACAGCGTGGGACCCATATGGGGCCAGGCGGCCAGCCGCAGCTCCTACGAGAGCCTGAAGGGGGCGCCCGCTCCGCCGAGGCGCAGCGACAGCTACGCCGCCATCAGGAACCACGAGAGGCCAAACTCCTGGTCCAGTCTGGACCACGCACGGTCGCTGCGGTGAGTACGGTCCGCTAAGCGTCGCATTTTGTTGTGAGGTCACATAATTTTATCGATGATCTTTTCATGCAGGTCTCTGCAGAGCAGCTCCTGGCATCACTCCAGCGGCCCAGTGGCCTCAGGTAACCCATCCATACTCAGAGCAGTTCTTGTGGTTCTGTGTCGTTCCACTGAGCGGAACGGTTCAGCGCTCAGATCGGTTTACTTTGAGAGGCACAAACTGTAGCACAGGAAAATTACTATTTCATCTAAATGAGGTCTTACAACAAACAGCGAACCAAAACTGTTTAACATGTAAAACTAACTGTTTCCCTCTGTGTATAATAAGCCTGGAGGGCTGCCAGGCTTTACTTGCCCCTCTATCAGACTAAGAGTCGCTTGTTTTTATTTTAATTTGTTTTTTTATACTCCAGTAAACCTGGACAACATGCGTCTCTACTGCACTCCGCTCCGCTGCGCACTTCACCGGCAGAGCGCAGTCGTTCCTGAAAGTAGAGAAAACTCTGTTGCTGACTTTGCTAATTGATGACAGAACAGCTAACAGCATCAACGTCTCACCAAAACTTCAACACAAATGTCAAACTTTTCAAAACTGCCAAGTAGATTAGAGCTTTAAAATTTATTTGGAAACTTAATTTAGCAGAAGCTAAGTGCGCTAAATGTTTTTAAAGTTAGCGGAAATGTTAACGTGCTAAACAAAAAACTAGCTCCGCTACTAGCACGTTAGCAGACGTTTACCGACGTTCCTCCTCAAACGGTCAGCTGCCAAAGTTCAAATCAGATCTTTGACGGATCGTCAGCCAGAAGTGACCAACCGTCCGTCTCCGTTTGGTTTCAGCGAAAGCTTCGTTTGGCGCCGAGGGTCAGCTCCACACCGTGATAGAGAAGAGTCCGGAGAGCAGCCCCACCACCAAGCCCAGGCAGGGCGCCGGGTTCTCCCAGCCCCCGTCCCCTACCGGGCCCTGCTCCCCGCCCAGCCGCCTCATTCTTCCTGCCAGCGTTTACCCGGTTCCCCAGCCAGAACCTCAGTACGCGCAGACGCCCAGCTCCGGTCCCGGTCCCGGTCCGTCTGGAGTCTACACGGCCCTGACCAAGGAGAGCAGCCGGCAGCAGGCGGTCCGGGACGAACGGACGACAGAAAACGGCCACCAAAGCGTCGGATCCTCACCGTATTCCCGCTCCTCGTACTCCGGACCTGGATCCGGACAGCTCAGGTCCAGGCTGCCCGAGGCGGACAGGTGACCTTTGACCTTATGTACCGACTCGTTTCCTGGTTTTGGATGTTTCTGCTCGTATTAACGAAGCCTTGTGTTTGCAGTTGGCACCAGCACCCAGAGTCGAACGCTGAAACCCACAAGCAGCACCTGAAAACCTCTGGAGGCGGTTCTGAGGGTCCGACTGGAGCCCAGAGACCTTCCAGGAACCTCAGCCAGAACTTCGACGATTCTCTTCTGAAAGGACGGCAGGAAGAGCAGAACCACGAATTCAGGATTACCCCGGTCCACTCGGTCCCAGACCTCAGAACCGCGTCCACACAGGGGAGGAGCGAACCCAGAGACAACAGCCGGTACAGCTGCTCTGGTTCTGTAACCACAGGGGCCCAAACACTGGTCCGGGGGCCGTTGGTGGCCCTCTGAATGATTTTATCTGGCCCTCAACTGCAGTTAAAACATTATGCAAATTTGTTCCATAAATGCAGGAGACTTTTAATTTGTAATCAGGGTAAAAATTATTATCAATGTAATTTTCTCACACAGGAAAATATCAACTACAAAACAAAGTATTTTGTATTTTTAACAAAGTTTTAACAAAAAGTAAAACCAAGTTTATCCAGAGACTTTTCTTTTGCTGCACCTAAATCAGCTTTTATTCTTTCCAAACTTGGCTAATTATACCAAGAGTTTGAAACAAAGCGACCAGAATCTGTTCTTACTGCTGACAATAAATTTATTCAATCGAGTCCAAAGAAAACTAGAAACTTTTCTTTGAATGCAGCAAACGTGCAAAATCTGCTAGAAAAAGAAGTAAATTTCTGTCACAAAACTTTGACATTTTGAGTAATCTCAGAAAAAAAAAATCTAATTTTTTAGGTTAGAAATGTTTTACTAAAAATAATTTTCTAGAAAATTTCCAAGCTTTTTGAAAATTTCTGACATTAATCACAGAATTTCAGTTTTTGGCAGAAATTTGTTCCTTTTCTTCCATCTTTAAAGCTCCAATCATAAAAATCCATTTCTACTTATTTTGGATTTACTTATTGATTTTGAATCGGGTTTTTTCCTTCCTGCAAGCCGTTCATTCTGATGCTGTACGTCTCTTTAGACCCAGAGATCCGCCCATCGTTCAGTCAGAACCGGCCGGATGGACCCGGGTCGCCCAGGGTCAGGTACCGCCCAGCTCAGCGCCGCATCCATCCGCCCAGTGGAGCCACAGAGACCCGGACAGCGATCACCCTCTGACCCGCCTGGAGATCGCCCTGGCCGAGGTCCAGCGCTGCTCCGTTCCCGACGGCCCAGACGGCGGCCAGAGTCCGGCCCGCAGCCTCTCGGTTCTGGAGAAAGTCAGTCACTTTGAGCGGCGGAGAGACGGAGGGAAGCTGCGCAGCTTCAGCACCAACTCCTACTGCAAATCCTCCCATCTGGGGGTAAAACCCAAACTCTCCCCACCGCTGCCTTTCTGCTCCCAAACTCTGATTCTAAACTTTTCATTTTCTGGTTCTGGCCCAGATGAGCGATAAAGGTGGCAGTTCCCCCTGTGGAGCGGAGGACCTCAGAAACATGCTGGAAAGAAGCACCAAGGGAACCAAAGCCCACAGGACGATGAGCTACAGAGGAGGCGGCAATGAGTACATGAAACACAGGTACGGAAGCCTGGATGGACACAAAGCAGCAGCACTGCTGTTGGGTTCAGCCAATCAGCAACAAGGAAAATAACTCGTGCTTCTTGATTGGCTGCTTTCAAATAGCATTGCTAGCATTAGCTTCCCAAACTTTCTAATGTTTTACACATCAGTTATGAACATTTAGCAAATAAATGAAAGATGGACGTTGAGAAGTTTCCCACTTCTTTATTTCTTTATTTCTTCTATTGATCTCAAATTATATTGACCTAATTTTTACAACAATTTTTACTCTGTCATGTCTTCCAACCGTTTCTATGGACGATGAGCAACAACTGGAGGGCAAAAAGCTGCTAGCTAACGATGACTAGCATTGTTTTTAGCTGTTAAGCTAACAATGTAAATCTTAAATGTATGTTTGATATATAAAAGAAAAATGGATGCAGTGCTTTGCTACTAATTGTCAGCAATAACATAACTACAGATAACAAGGTCAGGAAAACGTTTTAATTAAGAAAAAATAGCGAGGGAGAAAGAAGTAGCTCAGTTATGCTAGCTTGACTATGATAACTGTAGCATGTAGATGTGCTGCGGGATTCGGTGAGTTTTGATTCAGTTAAAAAATGTAAATAAAGGCGACCAAAACACCAACTCTGACAGATCATCAGTAGAGCAGGTGTTTAAATCTGTCACCGCTGTGTTAGCTTAGCTAATAGCAGCTTTAGCTAACCTACCTCAGAAAAATAAACATCAAGCATAAAAGCTGTAAAATACTGTAGCGGACTGAATGATCTGTTATTTGTGTGGAAAATACTTGAGTGTTTTTCAGTGTTGAATTCTGATACTTAAAGTGGCGTTGTTGTCAGTTGCCATGGCAACGGATCTGCGTGTAGCTTAGCCGACACAAAGAGTGGAAAGAAGTGTTTTTGATTTATTCTTTAAGGGTTTTTCTGCGTTATTTTTCCCTCTGCTGTGGCTCAGTGCACTGAATTAATAATCCCAACGTCTCCAGGTTTCATTCAGTAACAGACGGCGAGTTAAACAATCGACTTTCTGTCCTGCTGTGTTGTGGGTTTGCGTTAAATTCCCGGATGTAAATTTAACGACACCCAGCGAGTCACGTCTCTAACAAAAGGCTGTTAAATAATTTCTGTTTGGGCTTCAGGCTTCCAGCCGATCCCGTCTCAGCGCTCCAGAGAAGCCGCAGCAGCTTCCAGCTGGACGGAGACGTCAACAGGAACTGTCCTTATCGACCCGAACCCCAGGAGACGGTCGACCCCCTGCTGGACAGGTCAGATCCCTCCCAGAGGTCAGCCCTCCAACATGTCTGCTCCTGTCCTGATGTTTGGTACTTCTCCAATCAGATCTTACAGGGAGTCAGTGAAAGACGCCCAGCCCACCGTCCTTCGCTCCACTTCCTTCAGACAGAGAGACCTCAGCTCTCCGCCTCCCGTCGTCTCCGGCCCTCAGCCGTTCCCCAACCCTGCTAAGTACAACTCACTGGAGAAAAGAGGCCCAAAGACAAAGCCCAAACCTCAGGGCATCGTCATGCCACCAGTCACTTCCCCTCACACCCCGAAGGAGAGGCATGCGGTCAGCCCCGATGACGGAGGCCGGAGCCCGCCGCCGCTCCCCAGCGTGCCTCCGGTCAGGCCGCCGGCTCTGACCAGGATCTGCGGCCGCAAGCGTCTGACGGCCGACCAGAAGAAACGTTCATACTCCGAACCAGAGAACATGAACGAAGTGGGAGTTTCTGATCCAGAAACAGCTTCCCTCTTCCGACGAGGAGGAGGTAAAAACATCTGGGTCGAACCGTAACGCCTCGCTTCCTCAGTGGGGAGCAACGCTACCTGGAAGGCTAAGCTTGCTAATGCTAAAGCGCTAATCATAAACATGAATCCAGCTAAGACTAAAGTGCTACACCAACATGGTATTTAGCAGAAGCTAAAGCGCTAATTATAACCATGCTGATGCCCACCATGTGTCTATGACACCGTAGTATTTATTCAGTTGAAATTTTACAAAACAGCCAATTAGCACTTTAGAATTTATAGGTAAAATTAATTTAGGGGGATTTTTACAAACTTAGCAAAAACACTAGTAGCGGATCAACATATTAGTGGAAATCTGGCTACATCTGGTTTTACTGTTCATTGTCTAATCCCTGCTGTTCTTCCAGAAACTAGCGTAGCAGACCGTCGGAAGATGTTTGAGCTTGCAGCGAGCCACGTTGGCGCCGGACTCAGTCAGGGCGCCGTGTCGAGGTCGGACCTGCGGCAGCTCCGCCAAGACGCTCTGGTTGAGTACGTGGAGAGGAAGCGAGGGATCAGGAGGGACGAGGCAGGGCTGAGGACTGGATCCAGACCTCGCAGCGCTTACTTCCACCCTGAACAGGGCTACCACACAGGTCAGAGCCGCTCAGGGTCGTCCAGTTTGGTTCTGAATGACATGACAGAGACCTGATGACATTTTTGGCTTCTCCTGTTGGACAGACACCTACAGCCTCTCGTCCACCTCCAGCATGCTTTCCCTTCAGGACCCTGGTCCGGATCAGGGCGTCCCTGCTCTGGGATCTGACTGTTGGAGCCTCCAGTCCAACCTCTTCTACCCGGGCAGGGTGACCACACCCAGACCTCCAGCTCAGCCGATCCCTGGGTAACCGATCTCTGACGTAACCAATCTCTTTTCTTAAATGAACGTTTTTAACCCATTTCTTGGTTTTTCTTCTTCTCTCCAGTCTTGATCTCCAAATCAGTCCAGATCTGAACCCTGAAGCCCGAATCAACAGACACAGTCAGTCCGGTACCAGAGACTCGAACATAAGTGAAGACCGGCAGATCGCTGAGCCTCAGTACAAACCCGGATTCTCCACGAAGGTCAACGAGGCGTTGCAGAGGGTCGGGTCGGTCCACCGGACCGGGAGGTCGGCCTCTGCTGAGGATCTGCTGGAGCGTTTAGAAAGCAAATACTCACCTCAACACATTCGCTCTCGCTCGTCCCCGACCGCAGACAAGCTCAACCAGGTAATCCTGAACCGATTGGACCGAGGCGGTTCCTGGAGTCAGAAAACTGACCGACCTTTGTGTGTTTCAGAACTTAATTTCAGGGGAAATCAAGAGTTTCGACGTTTCCTTCTCTGAATCTGGACGATGTGCTCTGGCTGCAGACCGGTACGGCTAATCTGCTTTCACACGACACAAATCGCAGTTCTAGCCATTTATACTCTATACACAGTGTCTGCAGACAGTCGAGATTTCATAGTCAAGCATTCTGACTGTCTTTATTTTCACTGTCTGAGTGGATCCTGGTTAGCTTGATGAGCTAGTTGGGCTGGTGGGTTTACAAAAAATGTTTTAAAATCTAACTAGATGTTTACTAATCAGATTCCTGTTGGACTGATTTTATATTTAAAGATGTAAAATAATTAACATTGAAATTTTATGTTAAATTTTTATTTTTTACTTATTTGTCTTTTTGTGTCTCTCAGACCTGCAGATATTCACAGATCAACAGAGTTCAGTTCTACTCAGTCAAACCGGTTCAATGAGAACTCTGACCGACCGACAACGCCTGCACAAGGTAAGACATCCAACCAATTATCCAACCATTCATCCATCCAATCATCCATCCAACCAACCAACCATCCAACCATCCAACCAACCAACCAACCAACCATCCAACCATCCAACCAACCATCCAACCAACCATCCAACCAACCAACCAACCAACCAACCAACCAACCAACCAACCAACCAACCAACCAACCATCCATCCATCCGTCCATATTGAAGTTTATATCCAGCTGGATTAACTTTCTCCATCTTTAATTATAAAAAGCCTTTTAGAAATCTTCAGTCCCAACATTATTTAGTGTCAAAGTTTTTTTTTTAATCTTCTTTCTTTTCATTTGTGTATTTTTCTTTCTTTCTCTAAATTCTGTCTCTTTTCTTTCCTCTAGACGTCTCTCACACCCCCGTCAGTCGTAGAGAGCGCCAGAGGAACGGCGAACGTCTCCGGGCCTACAGCACCTCCACCTTGGCGGCCTCCGTCGGCCTTCCCTCGCCCTTCTCCTCTCCCGGGAACCAGCAGGACGGCGGCGGCGCCGCGGAGTGGACCTCCAGCGAGAGGCTGAGCCGGGCCAACCTGGACGCCATCACCTTCCCGGGAATCGCGCAGAGCGGCGACAGACAGACGAGACGCAGCCTGAGCGACGGAACCGCAGAAGACGGACACCGAGGCAGAACCTTAAGCTTGGAGTTGACTGGAGAGATTTCTGAAAATACCAAACCAGTTTCACCAGTCACACCAGCACCACCACCATACAGGAAGACCAGTGGGAGCTCCACTTCCTCCCATCAGTCCGTCCATCCTCGCCTGTCCTCTCTGAGGATCTCTGAATCCAGCCTCAGCGGCTCCTTCGAGCAGCAGCCGCTGCAGACGTCAACAGGTAACCTTCAGGAGTTTGACGACGTCTTCCTCACCAGTCCTCCTCCTCCTCCTCCTCCTCCTCCTCCTCTCACTCCACCGATTAAAGAGACGAACATCATGGAGGACGTCCCTCCTCTCCCTCCTCCGCCACCTCCAGCTGAGATGGAAGCAGATCTTCAGTCGTTACAAAGGTTCGTTTCCAATCTTTCCTGAATCCAGATTTATTATTAAAACCTCAAAGTTCCTGATTGTTTCTCTGTTTTTTAGCTCTAATCCAGAAACTTTAAAAAACTCGGTTTCCATCCGGACGTCTTCGGCTCAGTCCGCTCCGCCATTAAAGCCACAGCCGTCCAACTCCACCGAGGACGTCTTCGTCTTCCAGTACCAGCCGCTTCCCAGGAGGGAGAAGTCACCCGAAGAGCTGAGGGTGGAGGCGCTGACTCAACAACTGGTTCGTAGTTCGACTCCAAGCCACAGGCCAAACAAACTAGATCAGAAAAGATAAAACCAACAAAGATAGTTCGTCTCTGCACAGACGATGAGTTTCCATGTCCAGAGTTCAGAATTAAGACCCAAAACCAGTTTAGACGTTTGATTGGGAACCGATTCCAACTGGAACCTCTAACTGTTGCTGTTGGTTTGAGGAGGAGAAGAACTTGAAATCGATTTTTCTTCTTCTTTCTTCCACCACCAGCTTTGACAGCTGGGCAGTTTCTTGGATTGAAGTCTTATCTTGACTCCAAACATTTGATCCTTTGACCTTTGACTCGTCCATGTTTGACTCAAGACCTTCATTTTTGGTCTTCACTCTGGACAGATAAGCACCGTTATCATTAGCATTAGCATCGTCCTGGAGGTTTCTGGGTTGTTCCTGTTTAAATGGTTTTCGTTCCTTTAAGAGTCACAGTTTGACTCAGTTTATTAAATTTCATCACAAATGAAAGATCCAACAGAACTTTAACTTTGTGTTGGTCTTTCCAAGCACCAGCGTGTTTTACAGTCAAAAATTGCATTTGCTAGCTTAGTAGCGCCTAGCATACATCATCTACCATGATCCATTATACAAGAAACAACATAGCTAAGCATTTTTAAAGTGATAAAACTAAACAGCCTACAGTATTTTTACAGTGTTGTTTTTATAAATGAATGTTTCTCATATAAAGTCTGTTGTTACAACGAATCATGGATCCTATGAACTTCAAAAATGCATAAAAGTTGAGTCAATGCCAGAAAAATAAGAAATTCTGCCTGTTGATGTAAATAAAACTGCTGTTTTTAGATAAACTAAACAATTTGAATGTTTTCTTCCTGATTAATAATGTCATTTCTTAACCAAAAAATTATAAAGTTTTAACTATATCAGAGTGTCATCAGCGTAACATCGAACTCCACATTGTGTTTTTCTGGTATAACCCAAAATAATCATAAGATTCAAAATGTTGTTAGCCACATTAATAATAAAATAAAACTTCAAGCTAACCTACACTATAAAAAATATTCCTCCCCTTGGATGTTTTACCCCTTTTGTTGCTTTTACAAATCAGTCATGATCAACAAAATTTGACAAAAAAGTTTTACAGAAAAACCCTTTAATGCCAAAATAAAAACTGATTTCTACAAAATAATGACTATTAAATTAAAATATGTAAGAAGAAATAAGTGATTGCATAAATATTCACCCCTTTAAAGTGAACTAATTCAACAAAGGTCCAGCTAATTGGCGCTAGTAGCTTCAGAATGAGTGGAAGAGTGATTGTAGTTTAAAGTAAAAGTCAGGGGATGGATTTAAAAAATCTCTATGGCCCTGAATATGTGACAGAGGTAACGAGTCACTGAATGTAAATCATCTACTTCTGGTGTTCAGGTGTTGCAGGATCCCTCTCTGGCGCCCCTGCTGGACACCTGGGGAGGCGAATGCACTATGAAGCTGATGGAGGAAATCTTTTCTAACGGCAGCCTGACTGGTGGAGCACAGGGCAGTTCACTGCCGGGTCAAAGGTGACCTACACTCTGAACATTATCTGAACTAGTTCTCCTCCTTTAATCCTCATTAATGAATCATTAACTGAGTAATAAGAAATAAATATATATTATATAACTCTCTAAATCGGTTTATTATTAATACAATTAGCTATTAACTGCAATATTTTCACCTGTAGGAGATAAAATGGTTTTGGTCAAAGGTGTAACGTTTTAAACAGAGGGTTTAAATTTGACTTTCAAAATAAAGCTAATGTATGTAGCTCACATAAGAGTTTAAATATTTAAAATAAAAAGTTTTAGATTCAAAATAAAGTTAATGTAAATTATTTTTAAAAATTATCTTAAAGATTTGAAACTGAAGTTTTAAACCAGAATTTCAAAATAAAGTTAATATTTTGTTTCAAAATAAGAGTGTAAATATTTTAAAGAGAGGTTTTAATTTGGATTTTTAAAATAAAGCTAATGTGCGCTCCTCAAATATAAACTTAAATATTTACAAGACAAGTTTTAAGTTGAACTTTCAAAATAAAGTTAACAAATTATGTTTAAAAAATTAACTTAAATATTTGGATCTGAAGTTTAAAAATAAGCTAATATTACACTTTAAACTCAAACTTAAAACGGTTTGATAATCTTCAAAATAAAAGATGAAACAGTAAAATAGACGTTTCAACTTGAACTTTCAAAATAAAACTAATAGATGCACTTTAAACTAAGAGTTAAAATATGTAAAACTGAAGTTTTACTTCAAAATAAAGATAAAATAGTTTTAAACAACTTAAAGAAATGGTTTACCTCAGACTTTCAAAATAAAAGTAGCAGTTACTGAGAGTTTAGTTCTGGTCTAATTTTAGTCAGGTTTTGGAAAAAGGAAACATTTATCTCCCAACCTGCTGACAGTTTCTGGTCTTATCAGCTGGTGAAGAAGCAGAAGGAGAACAATATGGACGCCTGAAGAGTCGGAGACGTGAAGTTTGTTTTTAATGAACTCGGTGTTCAGAGGAGGAATGTCGTCTCATCGGAAACAATAACAATCAGGACGCAGAGGCTCACAGTTTCATTTGCTGCTTCCAAGTCACAGATTACAGGAGATGAAACCTTCTTCTCTGGAGGGGATACCGTGACGACGTTCCGCGGGCGGCGAGGTGACCTGGAGGTCACCGTCTGTTTATGAGGTGGATCAGCAGGAAAGACCAGAATAACCTGATGATCGTTTCCCAGCAGCTGAATATCCACCTTTAACCAAACTCCGAGTTTCCTTCAACACTTTCATGCTCAGTGATGCAGTTTGACCTAGAAATGACCCCAAATCAGCACTAAAAAAACTCACTTTGTCTCTTTTAACAGCGAGTTCAAACGGAGGCCTGGTCAACACTGACACCTAGCGGCCACACGGGAGAACTGCGCAAATTTGATCCATATTAACGTTATATTGTAAATAAACAAATAAATGCCTCCATCATTATGTCATCAACAATTAAATATAAAAAAATATTAAAATGTGCATTTATAAAATAAATTACAGCAGTGAGAACATTTTTTATGATTTCTGTCTTTGGTTTTGAATGTTTGTAAATGTTTCAAACTATCTTAAATTATAAGACAAAGAAACAAAATGAAATGTTTAAATGAAGGTGTTTATTATCAAAAGGAAACAAATCCTAACATTAATATGTTTTGCACATAATAAGTTAAAGTTTTACTCTTAATTGTGATTTCTAATTTTTAAAATCTGTATTTTAAAAAATATTGAAACATTTTTGGGGCTATTTATTAATTGTTTGTATTTTAAAAAATTAAATAATAAATTATTTATGAGATAGATTATTAATTAATTACTTTCTTTAATTTCAAGTTATAGTTCATTGTTTTCTGTCTTCAGGGGTAAAAATCTTGAATAAAATATATATAACTAAATATTATTTAGCAGAAAATAACCTGCAGTTGTGTGGAAACAAAAAATCAAAATTATTTTCTATGTTATGCATATCTTCAGGTTATTTTCTGGATTATTGATGTGTTTATTTCCCGTCTCCAGGACGCAGGCCGGCGACTGTGGTCAGAGTTCGGACCAAACGAAGGAAACGGACGTTGATGAAGACGAGAACGACGTCAACACCAGGAAGGTAAACATCTGACTGTCCAGCATCAGCAGCTAAAACACCAAATAATCCTCTGGAGAAGTTTCTCCTAAAACTTATTTTAATTAATTAACAAAAACCAACAGGAAAACTCACCTGCAGTAACCTCGGTTCAACCCACAGGGGGCAGCACTGAGATGGTTTTAGGCCAAAAATGGGAGAATTAACATGAATATTTATACAAAAATATCAAAAATTGCTCAGAAATATAAAGATACAATCCTCAACACACAATTAATACAGTTTATCTGCAAAAAACTAGATTTAGTGATTAGTTACTCTTAAAAAAATCACAACAGGACAATCAGAAAAAACCAAACATTCATGACTGATGCAGATATAATGACATGGTTATTAAAAATGTATTATATATATTATATGATAATAAAAGTATTGATTACAATCACAAAGAAATAAAATAAACCTATAAATTATAAAACATTTAGAATTAAAGGTAAAGAAAGATGTGAAAGTATAAAAAAATAGTTTAAAATAATCTAAAAAATCTTGTTAACTGATAGTTTCTGTTCTGATTATTAATATTTATTGAAGGGAAATTTTGTTTGCAGTAAATTTTATTTAAGGTTTCGGCTTTGTGGGGGTTTTATTTCAATTTTAATTTAGATATTTCAAATATCTTCCAATTCCAGAGTTAAGAGTTATTTTTAAAAATCAGAGCTTATTAATCTTTGAAGGAATAAACTTCAATTATTACACTATTATCATTAAATTAGTTGAAAATGGTCTCAACAACAACAATATTGACATTTTGTGCAGTAATTACTTTGGTCATTTATCGTGTAAAACTTTGTTATCATGACAAGTTTAACAGCCACCAGCCTGAGGAATCTGGAGAGTTCAAAGGTCAAAAGCAAATCAGATAATCAGCATGAAGCTTTAAAAACAGTAAAACAGTCTGAAGATAAATTATTTAAACACCAAGAGCTGAACAAACCACGGGGTGCACTTACTTTCCCTTCCAATTCAGAAACTCGTGTTTCTCTACGTCTCAGACTGATGGGTGGAGTTATTTCCTCCACATCATTTAAAACGAGGTGATGTTTGTCCTCCTGTCCACCAGGGGGAGCTGTGTGAGGCCCTGCGGCGCTGCGTGGCGGCGATGCAGCGGGAGAAGGCGGCTCTGGCGGAGGAGCATCGGCGCCACCAGGCTGCGGGCGCCGGCATGGAGGCGCTGATCCACAAGCAGCTGAAAGCCAACGAGAAGGAGAAGTACAGCATGTTCATAGGTAGGCAACCCGCAGGGAGAGGTCAAAGGTCAGAGCGGGGTCTGATCATCGCTGTTGTCTGCAGGAGACCTGGAGAGGATCGTCAACCTGCTGCTGTCTCTGTGCAGCCGCCTGTCCAGGGTGGACAAGTCTCTGCTTTCTCTGGACAGAGACGGAGGTTTGACTGAAGACGCTGCTGAGGAGAGGGTGAGACATACGGCAAGCTGTCCACGCATTTAATGATTGACCGGCCGGTCCGCAACTCAAATACTCAGCTAACAGATATTTCTCTGCTCCTCTTCCTCAGGACTCCCTTCATCACAAGCGTTCGCTGCTCCTTCGTCAGACCGAAGACGCGCGGGAGCTGAAGGAGAACCTGGACCGGCGGCAGCGCGCGGTCACCGCCATCCTGACCGGCTACCTCACCGAAGCACAACTCCACGACTACCGCCGCTTTGTCAGCGCCAAACCCTCGCTCCTGATTCGCCAGCGCCAGCTCGATGACCTCATCCGGCAGCGGGAGGAGCAGCTGGCGCGACTCGCCGAGAGCCTGCCGCCAAGCCCCGCCCACTCCGTCAAGTCCACCGCCGTGACATCACTGTGATGTAACGAGATAGATCCACACTTCGATATCTATTTTTTTATCCGACTGTCCTTAAACAACTCAAACGGTGCTTTCAGGGACCCGAACAGGTCCGTTTGTTCAGGACCGGACAAAACGAGCAGAACAGAGTCATCTGCAAAGAATCGAACTTTCAGCCACGTCTTCCAGCGAAGGCGTCCATGAAGCGGCGTCCATGAAACGGCGTCCATGAAACGGCGTCCATGAAACGGCGCTCTGCCCCCGCACATGTACAGCCAGCCTGCAGGGAAACGGATCGCTCCCAAACCTGAAGGACTGAGATGTTTCCCACAAACCTTCCAGCACATTCTCCCCAGGAGGAGCGTCTAACGCCAGCACCGTAACGCCGCCACCGCTCTCTTGAACGCAGCTCGTCGCACTTTGTAGCAGTCTGACCACTGTTTCCACCCGACCACTTCATGGCTGAACGCTCGCAAACCGGCAGGAAAACCGGGAAGAAACGAAACCTGCCAGCTTTTTAACATTCACCGTCACACACTGGCATGTTTTAGATGTTTTATAGCCATTATCATCACCTCTAGCAGCAAATTCTGGTCCCTTCTGAAGAGGAATTATAAAACGGTTCCCAAAGATATTTAATTTTGTACAACGGGAAACCCTGAGCACAGAAGGATCTTCACCTCCAAGAGGGATTTTCACACAATCTGGAAAATCTCAGAGAAAACCAGCAGAGCAGCGACTGACTTGTTGAAACTCCTCCGTTTTCATCCGGCTGTGAAACCAGTTTCAGAAACACGACTCCGTATTTAATCTCCGCCTGAAGTTTTTGTTCAATAAAAGCACTTTTTCAGCTCAGCCTGTTCCTGTTTCTTTTATTTTTGTTAAAACTTGATTATAAAAACACAAAAACTTTGCAAGAAAATTCTGTTGGTACCAGTTTTTACCCTGATTACAAATTAAAACTTTATCTGCATCTACGGGACAAATTTGGATCATTTTTGATCGGTAGTCGGTGGCTGCAGAAAAAAATCAGTCCAAGGGCCACAAATGGCCCCTGGGCCACAGTTTGGACACCCCTGGTTTAAATTAGGATGAGTAAAGTAATTAGCTGAACATAATCTGATCTTTATTCAAATGTTGTTTGAAGTCAGTTTGGTGAGTTTGGATCCAGCAAAATCTAAATTTAAGCTCCAAACAGAAAATTAAAGGTTGTATCATAAAATCTCCTGAACTTTGACTTTCAGCAGCTTGTGACGGATCAATGTGTCCATTTTTATGTTTCTACTGTTTTATGTTGGAGATCTGACAAGTTAAAGAGCCTTCGGTTCCAGTTTGAAGGAAAATGTTACAGTTTGTTTTCACTCTGAGCTGATTTAACAGAAACCTGTAATTCAGAGGCAGAAACACGAGGAAAATCCCTTCGTTTTGATTTTTAATGTGTTCATGTGGATATGAAATTATTACTATGAATGCAGTTTAAATGAAAACCGAATGTCTGAATATTTCAGAACATGGAAAAACATGAGAGAACATTTTGTGAAAAATTCAAACTTTCAGCAGAGTTTCTATTGTAAAGTGTGACTGAAATATGGGGCACAAATAATGATTTTCCTTCTTCTTTTATTATAAAAAGGAACATATTATTTCACAATATAAATAAAATATTTATGGTGCTGCAGCACAACACAAATTAATATTTTATGACTAAAAACTGATGTGTGTAGCTGGTAGATTAGTGATATCAATAGTGTTATATGTGTTTCTTTCTTGTTTTGACAAGAAATCACATGCTGATGATGCAGTTAGTGTGTAAATATTCACCTTATGGCACTTTCAGCACTCCATAGATGTCCAGGGACCGGATAGAAGTAGATAAATCAGAACAGAAACAAACTTTAAAGTGGCAGAAAGAAAAATTTGAGACCTGAATTGATACAATTTCTGAGAAATTTAGTTTTGTTGCAGAAATTTTAATTAATATTCCACAGTTTTTGAGAAAATGTTTCTTACTTGATAATAATACTATGAAAGCAGAATTTGATGAACCAGGTGAACATATTGGACATCCGGTTCACCTGCTGGAACGCAGCAGGTGAGTTTGGGGTTAAATACCTGCGGTGGGCGGGGCTTAGTTGGGCTGACAGAAACTACTGCCCGACCTTTGAGACGGAGCAGAACCTGAACGGAACCCAGCATGGCCACAGACTTCACTCAGGACGCGGTTCTGGTTTTCCTGCAGCGCTGCGGCGGCTCGGCGAGAAACACCGAACTGTTGGCCCACTTCGTGCCCTACCTGCGGGAAAATCCGGACAACGTCGGGAACCGAGATCTCTTCAAGAGTTTTGTCAACTCCGTGGCAACCGTGTCGAAGGTCGACGGGGTGTCTACCGTGATCCTCAGGAAGAAGTACAGAGGATATGTTTCTGGTGACGGTTCGGGCAGAGACTCCGCCGAACCGGGTCCGGTCGGAGCCAGCTTGTCGCCGGCGGTAAGCCTCGCCCCTCCGGGAGACACCGAGAGGAATCCCGCCCTGCCTGCGGCTGGGATCGTGGTGGAGAGCGGCGCCAGGCTGAAATACGGAGAAAACCCGAGTCCAGAACCCGTCCAGGTACGAAACCGGGTCCCAGAACTTTCAGAGATTCCTTATCAGAGCAAAACAGAGGAACAGAACAGGCTGGTTTCTGCTGCTGGTGCTCCAGCTGTGAGACATCAGGACTACATCCCTGAGCCAATCAGATGGCAGGAAATGCCTCAAGAAAGTTTTATTCCAGCCCCCACCAGGAGACAGGAAGCCCCCCATCAGGACCGCTTTCCAGAACCGATCAGAGGACAGGACTATGGACCTAATGGAGGACATGTTGTCAACCACCAGGGCTACACACCTAGACCTACTGGAAGGCATGAAGTCCCTCAACAGGACTTCCCCCATATGCCCTCCAGAAGAGTGGACAAACCACATCAGGGAACCGTTCCTGAACCCGTCAGAGGACACATCGTCGGCCGTCAGGACCATGCCCCAGACCCCGGTGAAAGGTGGGATCCCCCAAATCAGGAAACCGTCTCGGAACCCAATAAAGGACGTATCGTCAGCCGTCAGGACCACGCTCCAGAACCCATCAGAGGACAGAAGACCTCTCATCAGAAACGCATTGCTGAACCCTTCAGAGGACATGTTGGTAACCGTCAGGACCTCTTTCCAGGACCCGTTAGGGGACAGCAGGTCCTTCATCAAAGTCCATTCCCAGCCCCCAACAGAAGATGGGATGCCCCACATCAGGATCCAAGAGGATATGTGATTAGCCGTGTCCCAGAACCCAACAGAGGACAGAATGTTTTTTATCAGGACCCCAGCAGAGATCCTCTGAGAGGTTCTCAACCTCCCACATCTCAACCACCAAGAGGACAGCAGAGCTTTTATCAGGTCCCTCAAAATCCAGAACACCTCAGGGGATGGGAGGTTCCTTATCAGGATCCCATTCCTGAATACCTCAGTGGACAGCAGGTCCCCCAGAATCTAGAACCTCTCAGGGGACAACGGATTCCTTATCAGGTCCCGCAGATACCAGAACGCTTCAGGGGACAGGAGATTTATTATGAAGACCCTGTCCCAGAAGCCTTCAGAGGTCAGAATGTCTATTATCAAGATCCCATTCCAGAATACCTCAGTGGACATCAGGTCCCCCAGAATCTAGAACCTCTCAGGGGACAGCAGGTCCCCCAGAATCCAGAACCTCTCAGGGGACAACGGATTCCTTATCAGATCCCTCAAAATCCAGAACGCTTCAGGGGACAGGAGATTTCTTATGAAGACCCTGTTCCAGAAGCCTTCAGAGGTCAGAATGTCTTTTATCAAGATCCCATTCCAGAATACCTCAGTGGACATCAGGTCCCCCAGAATCTAGAACCTCTTAGGGGACAGCAGGGCCCCCAGAATCTAGAACCTCTTAGGGGACAGCAGATGTCTTATGACCCCGTTCCAGAACATATCAGAGGACAGGAAATCTATTTTCCAGACTCCATTCCAGATTTACACAGAGAACAGAAGATTCCTTATCAGGATCCAATACCTGAATACTTCAGTGGTCAGCAAATCCCCCAGAATCCAGAACATCTTTTGACAGCAGGTCCCCCTGAACCTGAGAGGAATATAGAACCTCTCAGAAGACAGCAAGTCCACCAGAATCTAGAACCTCCTAATGGACAGGAGGTACCCCAGAATCCAGAACTACATAGGGTACATCAGAAGAACCCAGAACCTCTCCAGAGACAGCAGGTCCCCCAAAATCTGGAATCTCTCCAGAGACAGCAGGTCCCCCAGAGTCAAGAACCTCTTAAGGGACAGCAGGTCCTCCAGAATCTAGAACCTCACAAGGGACAGCATATCTCCCAGAGTCCAGAACTATGTAAAGTACATCAGAAAAACCTAGAACCTCCTAAGGAACAGCAGGTTCCCAAGAGTCCAGAGCTGCGTAGGGAACAGAAAATCTCCTTCCTGGATCTGGTTCCTGAATCAGATCCTGGACAGCAGAGTCCTCCTCAGGACCCAGAACCCGTTGGAGGACCTGAACCCGCTCCTCAGCTCCATCAGGCTCCGGCTCGCCGCTTCAGACACAGGCAGAGCTACAGATCAGCTGTTTCTCAGGATGACGACAAAGAGGAGGAGGATGTCCAGATCAGACGTGGCTCAGCAGGAGGTCCGTGGCCCCTGAACGTCCCTCTCAGTGACGTGGCGAGGGCCATGTCTGCCTCCTCACCGTGCGTCATAGAGTCCCCGGCTCCTCCCTCCTCTTCCTCAGGGAATAAGGTTCCTCAGATCTACATCCAGAACTCGGACGTTGAAGTTCCGGCATCTCGATCCCACTCAGAGTCCGGGTCCAGACCAGAACCTGGACCTGTCCCTGTGGAGTCCATGAGACGCAGTCTGCCTCTAGAAGCAGAGTTCAACACCGAACGCCTCCATGACAAACGTGCTGCTCGGACCTCTGAACCAATCAGGCCCAATCAGAACCAGAGGCTGTCGTCCAGTCAGAGCGACATCTTCGACCCGCCGTCGGACGCGAGATCCTCCGTCAGCGACTGGCCTCCGTCTGGGTCCTCCAGAACCCAGACTGGTTCTGGAGCAGGTATAGCAGATTCTTTCTTCTTTCTGTTATCCAGACTTTCCTGGAATCTTCTGGACCAAAAGTTCTGGTTGTCTTTTAAAAATTTATTTCACTTATTTTAGTGCTGCATGTTACTGTACAAATATTTAATACAAACATAAAAAAGTGCTATTCTGTCCATTTTCCCATTAGCCACTTTAATTCCAGGATAACAGCCATTTTTCAAGATGGCCGCTGTTATTGCCATGTAATGTTGCATATTTTTATGACTTGTAAAATTAAGAGATTTTAGTTCTAAAATTAATTTTCTTTGGCAACTATCTTTAAAAATCTAATTATAAATATGATTTGTATAATATTGTCTATTAATGGATGATTTGACACCAGAAATATTAATTCATGATAAATTTGGGAAAATTTAGTTCAAAAACAAACCGTCTTTGACAACATGGCGGCCATTTTGAATTTTTCACTGGCTGATGTTTCTCTTCAAACAAGCAAATCCCTGGAAACGTCTGTACCGATGGTGATCTGTTGAACTATTTGTTCATCCTCCAGATGAACCCGCGGTTTCGTCGACGTCGCTGGAGGTTCTGCAGGAGTCCAACAGAACCATCCTGGAACCTCCGGCCCGTCGCTCCATCCTGAAAATGTCGTTCCACCAGTCGATGGGGAATCTCTGCGACGACGTTTCGCCTCCCAGCAGAAAGTTGTACCTGTCCAGCGACCATCTGAATGACAGCCAGCAGTACGCGTCCAGAGGATCGTCCCTGAACCAGTCCACAGGTTGAGGAGGCAGAGTGCCTGTTTTTGTTGTCTTCCATTTTTAATGTGTTTGGCAGTTTAGCATTAGCTTCTGCTACTTCTGCAATGTGTTTGAGTGTTTAGCATTAGCAACTAATACTTTTAAAAATGTGTTTGGTGATTCAGATTTATTTTGTGAAAGATTTTTTATGTCTAGCATTAGTTTCTGCTATATTTTTATGTATTTAACCGTTTAGCGTTAGCTTCTGCTAGTTTTTAATGTGAGCATTAGCTTGCATATTTTTAATGTGTTTAGTGCAGGGGTGTTAAACTCCAGTCCTCCAGGGCCGCTGGCTGTCCTGCAACGTTTAGATGTGCCTCTGCTGCACCAAACCTGAATAGAATAATTAGGTCATTAAGTCTCTGGAGAACTGATCTACACAAGGAGGCCATGAAGCCGTTTCATTCCAGTGTTTTTTACCTGTGGCTCATCTAAAACCTGCAGGACAGCGACTGGAGTTTAACACCTGTGGTTTACTATTGAAGCTAAAGTTTCCTCTATGTTGTAGATGAACTCTATGATGATATGAAGTCGAGCAAAACCTCCATCGACTCGCCTCATGTGAAGCTTCGCTCGGCGGCGGCTCGGCGGATGAGCAGCCGACTGAGGAACCGGATTTGCCGCAGCTTGGGAACCGACCTGGACCAGGAGGAACCCGGTGGAGGACCGGAGGACGCCAGACTGGAACGGCTGCACCGGATCTCGTCCTCGCTGAGTCTTCCCCACCACCTGTCGTCCTCGTCGCTGTCGTCCTCCACCACGCCGCCGCGATGCCCCAGCCCCATCGCCTCAGAGGGCGGGAGGAAGGAATCCAGGAAGAGCCTTCACTCTCACAACGCCAGACAGGTTTGACTGACACTGAACATCGATCCGCTTTAATCCAACTACACTTCGTTTGTCTACAAGGTTAGGTTCACACCCAAAACACTGACCTCAGTCTGGGTCCAGCTGAAGTGAACTCTGGTTCGGTTTGAATGCATATGTGAACGCCAAGTGGACCATAGACTGCTCCAAAAGCAGGAAGTGGACTGCAGAGCAGGGAATTCTGGGTAAATACAACCCAGAACGCCCTGGGTTGTAAACAAACCATTAGCCTAGCGCTAACTGGAAATGTTTTGAGAATTCCTCCAACCACTAAAATCTGATGCCTCTCCATTTTTATTTCCATTTGGGGAAGAAGGAAGTTCTGCTCTGCATCCAGAACCAGAACCAGACGTGGATTAGCAGCATTCAGCTTCTATGCACCACAAATCTGGAACAAACTGCTGAAACATTGAGTTCCTTCAAGTCGAGGCTAAAACCAACCTGTGTAGAGTTACTTTCATTAATGAGAACTGGAACAACGATTGATTCGACTCTGAATTACAACATTTCATTATTTTTCCACTGAAATATGTTTTCTTGTTTATTGTTGTGTGTTTATGGTGTAACTTTGAACTGCCTTGTTGATGCTAACAAACTGGATGTGACTGTCGCCAACAGTCTGCGATTCCTCTGGAGGCCCAGGAGCACGACTGGATGGTGAAGGCAGCGGCGGGTGCCTGGCCGGACGTCTACGCTCTGTTCAGGTCCGACTCCTCGCTTCTCAACCGGCAGGATTTCATCTCCGGCTTCACGGTTCTGCACTGGATGGCAAAACATGGCGACCACCGAGTCATCAACACCCTGAGGTGAGCCGACAGGCCGGCAGCGCCGCATTCTGGAGCCGGTTTCAGTTTGATTCTCTCAACGTCAACATGTTGATTTGACATTTCAATAGAAATGTTTCCTCAGCCCTAAAGCTGCAGCTAGATATTAGCTTAAGAATCAATTATTCTATAGATTATTCAGATGATTAATAGGATTTAGAAAATCATTCTGAACATTTTTCATTAAATCGCCTTTTTTTTCTAGAAAATTTCAGTTTCATCACAATTTCAGATTTTTTTTTTTCTAGCTAATTTTTGATTTTTCTCCAAAAAAATTTTTCAGGATTTCAGAGATTGCGCTCAAAATTTCTGCCAAATTTCTATCAAAAATTTCAAGTAAATTTCCAACTTTGCAAACTGAAAAATTTCAAATTTTTTCTAGAAAATTTCAGAAATTTTTCCTGGCAAATATTTGACTTTTCACACTCAGAAATTTCTTACCTTTTTCTAGAAAATTTTGGAGATAAATTTTAAAATTTGTTTTTTTTTTCTAGCAAAATGTCATTTTTTTTCAAAGTCAGACATTTTCTTGTTTTTCCTCTAAAACTTCTCAGCTAAATCTCAAAATGTCTGTTTCAGCTACGGGGTGGAGCAGAAAGGCCTGAGCTTCGATGTGAACGCCAAGTCGACGGCGGGTCAGACGCCGCTCCACATCGCCGCCATGCACGGCCACAAAAACGTCATCCGGCTGCTGGTGAAGAAGCTGGAAGCCGACGTGAAGCTGAGGGACGTGGCGGGGAAGAAGGCCTGGCAGTACCTGAGCGACCGATCCCCGGACATCCTGGAGCTGCTGGCGGCGCCGCCCAAGGCCGCGCTGACCCGCGGCGCCGAGAACGCCGATCCGGGCTTGAAGCCGCCCAAGCAGCAGCGGAACCGCCTGCGCCACCACTTCTCCTCGGCCTCCTCCGGCCAGAGGCCTCAGACGCTGGCCGGCATGGTGAAGGTCAACAGGTCGACGTCCATCGCCGCGCTGCTGAAGCCCAAACCTCTGCAGCGGTTTTAGCAGAACCAGAACCGGTTTGCTGAACCTCCCTGCTGTTACAGACGTGTTCCTGCCTGCATCCCTTCACTCTGAACAGGCAGAACTTTTAGTTTGACTGTTTTTAATCTGGATTAGCAGTTTATACATCAAGTCTCTAAAAACATCTGTTGATGTTTGGGTTTTATTCAAGTTGTCCTCTAATCACTGGAAACATGACAATAAACGACTAAAATCCAATTAAACATTTGATTCCAGAAAACTGACGATGAAACGCAGGAAAAGTCATGAAAGAGTTTCTGCTATAAAATTATGAATAATATACATTAAAGAAACAGATCAAATTTATTATTAGCATATTAGCATGATATTGATAGCATTTATGCTAACATTAGCTTCTTAGCTTATGTTTACTAAAGACTAAAGTTAGTTAATGTTTTCCAACATGCTAGCTTTAGCTAACATGGCTAAGTCATGAAATTATGTACAAAATAGAAAAAACTAAATGACTAACAATTCAATTTTAATTACAATGAAATAAAAATCCCAACAAATAAATATTTTAAATCATAAAATTTAATGTAAAAACCTGATGGTGGAAGTTTTCTGGGACCTTTTACTGGATTTCATAAGTTATACATTTTTTCCTTCCACTTAATTTCCCATGCATTCTTAACCCATCAATGATTTTATCACAAAACTCGTTTTTTTTATGCTTTTGTATATTTTATTCTATTTTTCCCAGGAACTAACTGTAAGTTTTCATTAAATGAATCCAGAATAACCTGGAATATGTTTCGTTTTGCGTTGATTTCATCTCTGTTGGCTTCGTTTGTTTATTTCTGTCTCGGTCTTTGTGGCGCCGCCCGTCCAGATCTGTAACATTTCGTTTCTGCAGCAGCTGAACACAGGAAGGATTTTTCCTCGTGTTTCAGGCTGATGTGGGAGGAGAAACGGGGAAAAGTTCGCCGGTCGTCATGATCTCAGGTTTCACTCTGAAGACTCAACAACAGACGAGGCTTTTTCTGATTTTAACTGATTTTTATACCAAAAATAATAAAAACATATTTACTAACATATTTAATGTCCCTTTTAATTTAGAAAGACAAATTAATACCTGCTGGGTTTTAACATGGTTATTTTTATTTTTGGAAAAATACAAATGTGGCAAAACTTTTATTTTTGTGCTTTTATTTTGAAGGAATGCTTGTCTATAGTATTAATATAAAGAATAAGAAAAAAACTGAAAATGAATATAAATGTAATTAAACTACTTTTGTCACAAATCAGAAGTAATTGATTGGTCAGTGGGCGGGGCTAACTCACCAACCAATCAGAGGTTAGGGTTTAATCTTCGGCTGGTTCTGGTTCTGGTTCTGTTCTGCAGACGACTCTGAGCATCCTCATCATCAATCTGCTGCGCAGCAACAAAGTGTCTTCAGTCAGAGGCCTTATAGAAACGCTGTGCACAGACTGCTACAGGAGATGCTTGCTGCATCTGTAACAAACTCAGTGAGTTAAAGTTTCATTTATTTTATTTCAATAAAGTATTTTTAAATTTGAGCCATAAAGAGTTTATTTTAAAAAATTAACAATAAAATCAAATATTTTAGCATTTTATTCAGTTTAAAAAATAAATATTTTTATTAAATCTATATGCTGTAAGTTATTGAAATTATCTCACATCACATCAAAAAAATCTGATTTAGAAATATTATTTTAAAATATATATTTTATTTAATTGGGTGTTTATTCTTTATTTAACAAGTTAATTATTGATTGAAATTTAGTATTTTTGTGGAAACAAATCTGTGTTGATCTGTTGGCATTTCTGCAAAATTAGAACAAAACTTTTATTTTTATGGTGTTAAAAATGAAAATGTGAGAACTTCCTGATCTGGTTGGCTCAGAGGTTGGAGGTTCAATTCCTGGTCTTGGCCTGCAAATAAAATGATTATTTATGCTTAATTTGGTATTTAATGGGAGTTTTAAATTAAAACACACAAAGTTCATCATAATCAGTAACAATTCGCCGTTTATGTTGAGAAAAACATGATTTCTGCTTTAATATGATGTTTTTTAATCAATCTATTTTTACTCCAGGAACGATTTGAGAATTTCAGCCGATATTCATGTAGAAAATCAATATTTTTATCTTTGTCACATGACCAAACAAACACCAGATGACCGACCCGCCAGACTCCGACTAAATAATTTATAATAATTAATAAACTTTGTTAAAAAAAAAAATAGGCCCAGTACCATGTACCCGATAAAAATGTAAATTAAGTCACAATTTTACTTATTTTTTCCACTAATGTACCATATTATTTAACAACTAAATCAGATATGATTCCAAATAAATACTTTTTGTGTCTGTTTTGATAAAAACACTGAAGTGAAGCTGGATCTCCAGCTCGGTTCTCCGCCCTGATGTGATCCTGGCATGTCGGGTCAGGCTGTTTGCTCAGCGCCGTGTTGACGTTAGAAACCTGTTTTACACCAACGTGTCAAAAACAAATGAGTGAGAAACGTTTCTGGTTTTAGTTTTGGCCTGAAGAATCGTGATGTAATTCTGCTGAAATAACCGGTTAACTGTGGATTCTGTCAAAACAAAACCCAGTTTTTAATGAAACACTGAGATAAAAAACAACAATTAGAAAATATGAAATTCTTCCTGCAGGACAAACAGACTTCAGATTAGATTTAGACTGGAATGCATGACGAACTGCAGCTTTTCTGATAATCGCATCACTTTCCTGGAATCGATTCAAACATGAAACAGAGAAACGAGAAGGACAGAAACCAAACGGAGGAAAAACAACTCCCAGGTTTTCCTTTTCTGGACTCTGCAAGTCATGGAAAAGCAAAAACAAACTGAGAAGCTGCTGAAACATTGAAACATTTGTGAAATTCAAACAATGAGAGGAATGTCGAGGTGTCATAAAAATCTCACTGAGACTTTTATGAAAATGTGGTCAGAGGAACAAACGCAGCAACCAGGAAGTTATCAGTTCCTCCTCCGACTTTAATAACGTTTTAAAACCAGAATGAGTCACTGGGGGAGGGAGGCTGAAAACAAACCTTCAGAAACAGTTTTTATTTCCTGAACCCTGTTGTTCAGTCAAATGTTTCATATCTTTATTTTCCTCTGAGCTGCTCTGAGATTCTCTGAGTGATAAACCTGTTAGAAAAACTGCAGGCTGACAGTATCTAACAAACACCTGGAACAAAAATGCTTAACGAGATCCGAGTGATTTCATGTCAGAGGAAAACAATCATAACATAACATGAGCAAAACACAGCTAGCTAACAGGCTAGCTGCGCTACCATAAAGGACCAACCATGAATAATAGCACAGAAATGCTACACCAACATATATTTAAAAGAAGCTAAAGCGCTACACCACCATGGTATTTAGCAGAAGCTAATGCTAAGCATTACAATAATGTTAGTTTTTAGTAAATGGAAATGCTAAAGTGCTAACTTTAACCATGTTGTTGATATGCCCACCAATAGCATGGCACATAGCATAGCATATAGCATAGCACATAGCATAGCATATAGCATATTACCTTTATTGCAGCCAAATTTATCCAGATTTGTTTTTCTGTAGCTACCTGAACAGAATTTATCCTGAAAAATTAATTCAAGGGGAAGCTAGCTGCACTAAATCTTTTCAAAGTTATTAAAAAATGCTAAAGCGCTAATGAAAAAAAAAAGATCTCTGCTATTAGAAGAGTGGCAGAAATGTGGCCACCACTGTATTTTCATAACATTTATTTAATTCTGTAAAGTTTTATATCTGCTGCTGTAATGAAACCTGTTTCCCTCTTTGGAGACGAAGCTGCAGTTGTGAAAAAATACACCTATTTAAAAATTCTGTCTCTTTTTTATACATTTGATAAAGTTATTTACAAATAAACATCTAAGATTTATTCATTAAACAAAATAAGTGCTTTCTGGAGCTGGGGAAAGTTAGCACACCCTCCTGCAGTAGTCAATTTTACTCTATTTAGCTGAAAGAACTTCAGTAAGAAGGTTCAAGACTTAGACTGAGAAGATCTGGGCTTTGACTAGGACATTGGTGAACCTACTGGTGTGTTTTGGGTCATTTTTCTGCTTCAGATTAGAACCGCTCTGGTTCTGCAGCCCCAAACCATGACACTTCCACCTCCATGCTTCACAGTTAGTGTTTGGTTCTTTTACTGGAAGCTGGAACTACATTGATCCAAACGCGACCACATGCGCCCTCTGGTGGCCGTTTTAGGTATGACAGCGTTTTCAATTTTAAATGGACCAAAATGAAGCTCAAGCTGGACTCTTCCTTTGTGTTTCTACCGAGGATTTTTGCTCTAAAGCCACTTTTAATGTTAGTTTTTGTCCTATTTAAATCAGAAGAAGTTGCTGAACTGGAGTTGTGACGTAAAAGAAGAGCAGGACTCTCGTTGTAAGGTCTTTATTTAGTGTTCAGGGTCCTGAAGCAGCCAGCAGCAGCTCCTCCAGCAGGAGCAACAGAGCTTTTTACACTGAGGAAAAATAATTTAAACAGAAAGTTAAAACATTTTAAACAGGAGGGAATATCGTCTCCGTGAACCTCGACACCTTCAGGGTGAAAACCAACGTCTTGGTCCTGATGGGTCAGAGAACCGGAGAGTCGTTGGTTGGGTTGGTTCTGAAAAACCAAACAGCCTCAAAGCTACAAATCATTTCTCATGCATTCACTTCAAGGTAACAAACTAAAAAAAAAAACACGTTTTGGCAGCTGAAAGTTGAGTTTTTTAAATGTAACATTAATAAATGGCACCAAGTTTCAACAAAAAAAACAGGAAAACATGCAGAGAGAAAAAACAACAAAAACGTGAAACTTTCACCATTAGAAACACGTTCGGTTGGGTTTTTAAGGAAGTTTTATGTTTAAATATTTTTTGTGTTAAACAAACAGAATAATTACATCAGAAGCAGATTTTTTTTTAAACATTTTGGATGTTTAGTTTTTTTTTTTTGCTCTGTTTTCCAGCTGCAGGGGCTGATGGGAGTTGCGGTCAGTTCCAGCTGAACGGCTCCACGTTCCCGCCGCGCCTCGTTTCCACGGGAACGCCCGGCGGCCGATCGGACACCAGAACCCGGTCGGTCCGACGGGCTGCCGAGGTGGTTCCCGTTTCTACAAGGCGCCGACCGGCTGCAGAGGAGGGCAGGGGGAGGAGTCACCGCCGTAAGCCCCGCCCCCAGCTGCGGGCGGCGCCCCCTCATGGACGGTGGCGGTGACGTCTTCGTTGTAGAGGCGCTTGATGCCGTCGTAGAAGTCGTCCACGTCCATCTGCTCCACCTAGAGGCAGACGGAGGTAATGCAAACATTAGAGTTTTGTTCATGTTAGTGAGGCTCTGAGTCTGATTGGATTTATTTATTAATCTAAACTTAATAAAACGTTTTTTAACCAGAGTAAAGTTGCTCAGTTGGAGGTTTTGACCTCCCAGCTCACCTTGCGCTTGGTGGAGGCTTTGCAGCGCAGCGGGACTTTCTGCAGGTGGTTCAGGTGTTTCGGGGAAGGGGGCGGAGCTTTGCTCTCCTCTCCAGCTGCTGCCGCCGTGTGAGGCAGGGCGGCTTGGTCCCTGGACGTCTCCATGGTCCCTGGACCCAAACACACGAAGAAGAACCACACTCACACCCTCTGTACTGTCCAAGCCCGACTTTTACCAAAGCATGTAATAAATCATAGTGACATAGAAAAGCAGCACATTTCTGCAAAAACCCTCAATTTTTCTCAGATTAATCTCATAAAAATTGCAGGTTTTTTGGAATATTTCTGAATTACAAAATGTGAAATTTTTCAGTTTTTAAAACTGAAATATTTCACAAAGGATTTTTGTTATTGCACTATATCACACATAATAAAGTTATTAGTTTATTTTAATGTTTTTCTAACATTGTATAAAAAGAGGCTTGAATAATTAAATATGCAGAATCTGAAAATCTGCAAAATATTTGTTTCTGATTAATCGATTAATGGCAAAACAACCAATTAGTCATGAAATAATCAGTTAATCTGCAGAATAATCAAATAATAAATTGAATAATAGATTAATAATCTATTCATCATGGTTAATTGTCTGAATAAATATTTAGATTTTATTTTTTCCAAACATCATTGTGTTATTTGTGGCTCTAAACAGTTTTATTGGCTGGCCTGAGGGTAGAAGAGGTTCTGGATGGTTGTTCTGGACCCGGCCGGTTCTGGAGGGAACCTACCCGGCGGGCGGCGGCCCGGGGCGGCGAGCTGCAGGGGTTGGTAGATGTAAACGGTGTTGGGAGGCAGGGAAGCTCTGGGCGTGGACAGGCTGCGTGAGACCAGCTCTCTGCTGCGGATCAGCGCCGAGCTGTCCGCCTGAGAGGAAGAGGAGCGGGAGAGGAAGAGTTACACCTGGTCGCCATGGTGACACAGTCAAGATCTAAGGACTTCTGCTCTGATTGGAGGATTCAGACTGAGATGGAGATGAAGAATGATTTTAGTCAGGCACATTCTGAGGCACCTAAAGAGAAATTAAACTGATGAAGAGGAAGGAAGGAGGGAAGGAGAGAGAGAGAGAGAGAGAATAGTAGATGACAAGTGAGGAAGGAGATTTATTAACATATATTTAATATTTTAGGGAATAAAATCTGGAAACATAATTTTTTTTTCTTATTTTCTCCAAATTTATCCAAACCTGAAAAATCTGAAATGAATCTCCATCTTTTCTGGTTCTGGTTCTGAACCCGGGCACCGGGTTCTGGTTCTGGTTCAGGTTCTGGTTCGTTTATCTTCCAGGTAAAACCTGATAAAGCAGCGAGAGTCTCCCAGTCTGACCAGTGAGGTTTAACCTTTGACCTTTACTCCTCTCCTGCCTGGTTTCACTGCTTCATGAACCTTGTTTAGACTCACCTGAGCCTTCCTCAGCAGGTTGATGGTGAGCGCCAGCCAATCAGGACAGCAGGTCTCCAGCTCCAGGCTGATGAGGGCCAGGGCCAGCATGGATCCCCTGAGCTGCAGATCAAACCAAACCCAGCGTCAGAAACCAGCCGCACACAGACAGGAAGCGGCGGCGGCAGGCGGCGGGCGGCGGTGTCCCACCTGCATGAGGGCGTGGTCGGCCAGGCAGGTGTAGAGGCGGCGGGTGAGGAGGCCGAGGTGCTGGGAGCGGTTCAACCCGACGGAGTCCAGGAAGCCGGAGCGAGACGTCGTCGCCATCGCGTGGAACTGAGGCACAAATCAGAGCTGTTCACATTTCCTGCCACCGGGTGGCACTGCTGAGCCGATCAGAAACGACTCATCAATCGACCAAAATGAAGATCAATAGATTCTGTGTTATCTACTTTAATCTATGGAATATAAACTGAATAATTTGAGTTACAACAACATTTAATTTCCCTTCAATTAAATATTTTTGAGTTTTAATCAGAGACTGAAACAACTTTTACTCTAAAGAAACCAGAGAAAGAGCTGAAATTTATTTTACTAATCAATTATTCAGATGATTAATCGGTTATTTACAAGATTAATCGGTTATTCAGACTTACATTTTTTTTTTTCATTTATCTGCTCGAGTATTTTATATGAAAAAAATGCGAATAAACAAATTAAATTCCTTTTTGAAATGTTGCTGCCTGAACTGCAACAAGACTAATTTAGTGATCGCCTGCTGTTTGTAGATTCATTTCTTGGATTAACTGATTAGTATTTAGATAACAAGAGATTAATAAAAACAACTAAATTATAATTTAACGAAAATCCCTGAATCGTTACTGAAATTATATTTCAAAGATTTCTCTGCTTTTAATGTTAGTCAGGCTTATTCTTCCTCTACGTCAACAACATTAGTTGACGATTATTACAATAATCGATTAATCATGATGAATACGATTAATCGCGTGTGAAACGTACGATGTGCAGGAAGTCCAGAGCGGTGGCGGTGTGCAGATCCCAGTCCAGTTTGTCCAGGACGAGTCTCTCCATCCTCAGGATCTCCGACGGAGAGCAGCCGCAGCGACTGGAGGCAGCCAGCTCCTTCAGAGAGGGAACACACTGACACACACACACACACACACACGGTGAACCTGACGTTCCTCCCAGCGGCGCTGACTCCCGACGCTGAACGTTTACCTCGTCCTCCTCGCAGGTCTTGGCAGCCAGGAAGAAGCAGGCGACGGCGATGCAGCGCAGGTACTTTGGACGGGCCTGAGAACAAATAATCAATCAATCGATCGATCGAGGAAACGAGCTCTGATCAAATGTACGATCAGAATTCATTTTATTATCATTGTCAATTGTTATATATATTCTGGGGTTTAATGCTTCATAACATGGAAAAGTTTCTGCTTTAAAACATCCAGAGTTTGTTTTCTTTCACTGATTCAACGGAAAAGTTGAGTGGAAGGAAAAAATGTGAGTTTTTGAGCTGAATTACTATAATAAATCTATTTATTGCTGATATTGCTTTGATTAAACGGAGATGCGTGTGTCTGGTTGTGTTTTTCGGTACCTTGATGGGAGCCAGGAAGCGGTCCAGGATGCTAACGGCTAACACCAGGGTCTCTGGGTAGAGCTGCAGCCGGCCGTGGAGCTCCGTCAGCCAGCGCACCGCCTCGTCCCGCTGCGCCGGGGAGACGTCTGTATCCTGCAACCAGCGGCGCAAAACAGGTTACCATGACGACGGCCACTTTCAAGGTCAGGCGTCAAACTTTTCCGCTTTGGAGATTTGAAACAATTTACAGTTTAAATGTCCAATTCATGATTTGAGTTATTAAATTATTAATAAAGTATTTTTATGGTATTTTACATTATACAGCAGGGAAAGAGTAAAGTAAAATATTATTTAATTTCATGTTTTGAAATGTTTCCCAATTCATACACTGACTGGTCTGAAAAAACAAAAATCAGTAATTTAACAAAATAAAACAAAAAAAATTAAATTTGGCTTAACATATAAAATTTAAGCAAATCAAAAGTTAATAATAAATATTAAAAATTAAAATAAATCTTCTCATCAAGCTTTCTGATATTTTGCAAATGGAAATAATTTAACTAATTCTACTGAACCGAAAACAAGAAAAGTTTAGATTTAAAATAAAAAGAATAATAAAGTTTTATTTTTTTACCAGGTGGATGAAAATATAGTTTCAACTTTAAATAATGTTTTTTAAATTTATCTTTTTAATCAAACTTTAAATTATGTAGTTTAAATAAGAAGCTCTTTCCAAATCTTAAGAACAAATCAATTCAAGGATTTTCAAGAACTTGTCAGGATTTTAAGCACCAGTATGAAGCCTTCCTGTGGGGTCATAAGGTCAAATGACCCAGATGGAAACTTTAACTTCACTTTCTTTACTAATGGATGTAAACGAAGTGAAGCAAAGAGCAAAATCTGGAGGCGCAGAAGAAGAGTTAAAACACGGGTGTTCAAAGTGTGGCTCGGGGGCCATTTGTGGTACCTTGAAATGATTTTGTTCGGCCGTTGGTCACAAATCAAAAATGGTGAAAATTTGGACAAGGAAACAGAAAACAGTTTAGAATCCCAAAAGTTAGAACATTTTCTTGGATCTTTAAAGTATTTACAGATTTTATACAGATCTTTTTTTTTTTGAGCAGATAAAACTAAACTAATTATAGTGAACTAAGTTTGCATTTTGAATTTAATGACTTCTTTGGGCACCAGTAGCTGAATTAAGGCGTGTCCAGGATCTGACAACACGTCTGAAACAAACAGGTGACGCCACGAACGCAGACAGGGTGAGACCAGCTGATCGTGCTGCAACACACACTTACACACACACACACACACACACACCCTGTCAGCTGGTTTGTTCTGTGACTCAGTCTTTCTGCTGCTTCCTGAATGTGTGTCACGTCTGAGAACAGCAGGTTTTATTTCTGTCTTTTGTGAAACGCTGAGTCGAAACGCCGCCCAGACTCACGCGATCATGGCAACCCAACAATTCGTCAACAGTTCAACAATCGTTTCGCAACTTTAGCCTCACGGTTTGGAAACACGTCACACTTCGAGGAGACGAGAGAAAACAAAACAAAACATTTTTAAGGATATAATTCTCTGTGGTTGGTTGGTTTCTATAAACCGGTGAATGAATAAATGGCATTTATGGTATTTATGGTATTTAATAATTAGAAAGTGGGCTGGAATGTTGGTTGTGTTTTGCTTTCGATTCCTAAACCAACTCTATTTAAAAAGCACTTAAAAGAAACAGCAGCCACTGACTGAAAGAGCTGCAGAAACAGAATAACTAAAACTGATAAATTAAACACAAGTAGAAATAAAATACAAGAAAGTAAAACACAGAGAGAAGAAA